>NW_012102321.1:3659728-3700283 GCF_000951045.1 Mandrillus leucophaeus
TGCAACACAGGAGATCAGTGCACCACGGGGTGAAGTAGCTGGGCCAAGGACACATGTTTTCAGTAGCTCACAATGACCGCACGATGAAATGCATGGAATTGATTCATCCAATATTTTTGAAAACCACTTATGGTCTCTGACCTGAAGGGGTCCATAAACCAGGCAGGCAGGGTGTGATGTGACTCATCTGAGTTAGGGGAGATGATCAGTCTCATTCCGCTCAAGAAATTGCCACACTGGCTTCTTCTCATGCAGAGAATAACAGTTGGTCTGCAGGGAGCATAAAGAACCCCCACTAGGCCAGGCCTTATGCAGAATGGGAGAGGCTACAGTTATCTTTTATGTGTCTGCATTACTTTTCTGTTGCTGTGCAACAAATTACCACAAACTTAATGACATAAAACAGTACAAAAGCATTATCTCACGGTCTCTGTGGGTCAGGAGCATGGGTACAGGTTAACTGGGTCCTCTGCTCAGGGTGTCACCAGACTCAAATCCAGGTGCTAGACAGGGAAGCAGTCCTTATCCAAGGCTCTGGGTCCTCTTTCAAGCTCACATGGTTACTGGCAGAATTTGTTTTCGTAAGGTCATATGACTGAGGTTCCCATTTTCTTGCTAGCTGTTGGCTAGCAATTGCTCTTAGATTCCAGAGCTTGTCTATAATTCATAGCCGTGTGGCCTCCATAAGCAGTTCACCTTTGGCTGTTTGCTACTCCCCAGGTCAGCAGAAGCTTATCTCTTTGACACTTCACTTTCTTCTAAAGGCTCACTTGAGTAGGTCAGTTCTACCCAGGGTGTTGCTCAAGATTATTCAGAAACCTTTGTCCTCACTGCCACCACCATGATCTAAAATATTATCTGCCATCTGGACTTTCAATGCACTCTGCATTCATCAGATCATAACTCAAAGTCAACTGATTAGCAACCAGATCACGGGAGTGACATCCCATCATACTCACAGGTCCTGCCCATATTCAAGGGGAGGGGGTCATATAGGGCACGCACAGAAGGGTGTGGGAATCTTGGTCATTTGGGAATTCTGCATTCCAGTGTCTTCCCACCCACGTCCTTGCATTTTCACCTTGATGTGTTGGATGTCTTGGCCTCCAGAATCAGGTAGCTGCAGTCTTCAGAATGAACATTTCCCCATCCCCTTTGTCAATATGCCTTTAAACAAAATAGAACAATATTTTATAAAAGGAATTAATTGGTAATGTTAGAGTTTCAGGTAATGTAATGAGCACTTGCTTTTGTATTGTCAATGCTTAGCAGAGTGTCTGGCACTTAGGAGCCCTCAATTTATGTTTCTTCAATAAATGAATATGTGAATGATTATATGAGAAATATTTTGGGCATCCTCATCAGATTGCATCCATGTAAAAAATGCCGACACCCTCTATGTACAAAGCTGATTTCATTTTTTAGTTTCAAATGAGTTTTTTTTTTCCTGGTAATGCATGCTTATTATAAAACACTTGGGGATTTTCCTTCTTTCTATGATTTTATTTTTTATGTTTAACTTTTTATTCCAACTGGAACTAATTTTCCAATATTAGGTATAAAATATTCCATCCTCCATGCAATTAGTCTCTGATGCTTTTTTTCATATACTTAAGTTCTAATACATAAAAAGGTTTATTTCTAGCTATCTATTCTATTGCATTGATCTGCTGTCCAATTTGTGTGCCAGTATCACCTGTTTTAATTATTGGAATTTTATCATGTTTGAAGATCTGGTAGGGCAGGAGCTGCCTCATTATTCTTCTTTCTTCTTTCAGCCCCCACCTCTAGTTTATTAAGTGAGGGTCTGTCTTACCGCCTGCTCTAGCTCCTTAGGCTGTGCCACATTCTTTATCAAGGTCTGGACATGCAGCCAGATCTAGGCTCATATTCTACTTCTGCAGTCTCATAGGCTCAACTATTCTGGGTCCCAATAAAATATAAACATACTAATCATGGCTATTTAACAAACTTTCTGTGAGAGCTGTGGTAAGTTCTAAGAGCTGCCTAGCACCTGAGAGGTGGTCAATACCCACCAGCTGCAGGGAAGGAATGACGCTGAACATCCAGCCGCTCATGCTGTGTCCTCCATCCTTCTAAGCAGGGGTTGCAACTCTTCTGAAAGCATCCTGTATGACTAGTGAGGCACGGATCTCTCAGACTCAGGCCAAACTTTAGGCTGGGAGAGTTCCAGAATTAATGTTTGTTTCCAGCCTCTGTGCAGCCCCTTTGGGATTCACACTGATCTGATGGAAGTCAGGTGGTTTTGTGAACTGGAGCCAACCCAGAGTGCCCTGGGGGACTCTGGCAGGGGGCATAAATCAAGTGCTGAAGTCCACATTGTCTGCCCTTATCAGAGTCTGGAACTGCCAGGGAATTAACACCCCTTGCCTCATCCCCAGGGAGCCTGTCTCTGCGCTTTGGTAGTCAGAGAATGTTCTCAAGCCATGAACTACAGGTGCTGGGGTTGGAGGTCATTCTGGCACACACTGAAGTGGTGCCGACAAGGAGAGATGGGCAGATTCTGACAGTATGTGCTAGGAATTAAAGACTGAGGAAATGATCACAATTCCAAGAAGCCCCACAGTACTGAACGGTCCTGTGCATCTGCCCAGAGGTTTAAAAAGGTGACTCACTGTTCTCAGACCAAAGAGTAGGCACTGGAAATCAGAGACCTGTGATGAGTCACAAGGCAGCCAGGAATTTTGAAGGCCAGAATCTTACTACTTTCTTAGCATCTTACCCCTAACTCAGAGAGGGCAGGGCAGGCAGTCATTCATCCCTTCAAGAACAGTCTGTGAAGGTCTGCTCCCAGGAGCTGGTATAGAAAGATACAGCAGTTATTGCTCAGCCCTGCCCCTCGTGGTGCTCCTAAGCTGCATAGTGAGATGAGAGGATGATGGATATCCTTGAGTGCATGATACACTCTGATGATGCTATATGTAGTCTCTGCGTTCCCCATTCCAACTCCATCCCACATGACCTTCAATAAGAGTGGAGATCAGATGTTCAAGGCTGGAAGAGGTCTTAGAAATTAGCTCTTCAAGCCTGTCTATACATTAAACCCAGAGAAGGAAGCGATTGCCCACATTCACTCAGCTTCACAGCAGCAATGGAAGGAACTTCAGTACTTTTCTACCTCACAATTCTCCACCAGAAAAATAGGGTTGCTTCTCACCTTACATCAAATTTCGAGAGGCAGCCCACAGTCTGAGGCAATTGCAGAAACAGATTGAGCATTTTTGGAAGAGGAAGACAGAAATGGATGGTGTTGAGTGGGCCAAGGCCGGACGCATGGACACAACATAACATAAGGGCTAAGAGTCAGATCCCCTGAGTTCAAACTCTGGTTTTACCACTTAATAGCTGTGTGAACTTAATTAAGCATCTTTCTTAAGTTTCTCTCTAAGCCTCATTTTCTCATCTGTGAAATGATGGCAATACTGTTTCTTCACAGGTTGGTTTTAAGGATTACATGAAATGATGTACCTCAAGCACTTAGCTAAATGCCTAGAACCAAGTTATGTTACTAGGATAAAGGATTTCCAGAATAGGCCCAACCCAATTATGAGTGATGCTCACAGGCCCATGGGGTAAGACCAGGGTGCCCAAATGACATCGCCTTTTGTACTTTTCTAGCTCTGAGCCCTGGAGGAGCAGCACGGAGTGAGAGAGCGTGGCGAGAGAATGAAGAAACCAACCGCCCGGGAGAAGCATGAGGTGGCAGTGTGGCACTCGGTTTAGAGGGCTTCGGCCGGCAGTGGCCCCATGGACAGCCCTGCTGGCACTGGGCCTGCCTGGCTGGGTGTTGGCCGTCTCAGCCACGGCGGCTGCTGTGGTCCCCGAGCAGCATGCCTCCGTAGCTGGCCAGCATCCCCTGGACTGGCTGCTCACAGACCGGGGCCCCTTCCACCGCGCTCAGGAGTATGCTGACTTCATGGAGCGGTACCGCCAGGGTTTCACCACCAGGTACAGGATCTATAGGTAAGTGGGGCCTCCACTGAGACAGGGGCTTCCCTAAGAACCCAACCTGCACAGCCCCTGCTGGTATGCCAGCCCAAACCCCTAAGCGGGCTGGAATGCCCTCAAACTGAACTAGAGGTGAAGGTTGGAGGAACACCAGGCAGGGAAAACAAGCCTACCATGTTAGTTTTTAAAAAAAGAAAGAAGAAAACACATACAAGCTGGAAAACCTGCTGATGCCTCCTGGGGAACTTAGCACAAGGGTTTCTATTTATAGGTTGTGCTGCTTATAAATTGAGGACAAATCAGGCAGCATGGAGTCAGCGTGTGGCACAGGCTGCCGTAGGAGGTCAGAGTCAAATGCTGGGGCCAGGTTTTAACTAATGGGTTAGATAATTTCATGAGTTGTAATTACTTAGACATACAAACAAAGGAAGGGCAGCTCCAGGTCCTGCCTTAGAGGTCTGGGGAGCCATGCAGGGTCAGGAACAAACCTGCCCTTACCCTTTGTCAACACCCCAGGCTCTGCAGGCCTTGTGGGGAAAAGGGGTTAGGCCCTTTAGGCCCATCCCCAGAAGCATCAGAGCTGAAAGTCAGACTCCTGAGACCTGCCTAATTCATCATCAGGTGGAATAAGCCAGGCACATATTCCTGGCTGCTGGACCAGCACTTCCAAAATAGAGTGCTCCTCCATGTGCTCACCTCCAGGGCTTCCACAGTGCACCAGTGAACTCAAACTTCCCTTCGATTCCTCTGTCCACTTGCCCCCTTGTCATCTCTCCCCTTGCCTGCATCTTTAGATAACCCTGGGAGCTTTGGTGATTTTTTTCTTTGTTCAAAGGCATTTATTTTCTAATTCAAATTAGTTAATTAGTTTTTAATGCAAAAAGAAAAATAAACACGAAAAAGCACAAAGAGAAACAAAAACACAAAACCATCCATTCTTTTGGCAACTAAAGGTTACTGTATCAGATGTTCAAGGCTGGAAGAGGTCTTAGAAATTAGCTCTTCAAGCCTGTCTATACATTAAACCCAGAGAAGGAAGCGATTGCCCACATTCACTCAGCTTCACAGCAGCAATGGAAGGAACTTCAGTACTTTTCTACCTCACAATTCTCCACCAGAAAAATAGGGTTGCTTCTCACCTTACATCAAATTTCGAGAGGCAGCCCACAGTCTGAGGCAATTGCAGAAACAGATTGAGCATTTTTGGAAGAGGAAGACAGAAATGGATGGTGTTGAGTGGGCCAAGGCCGGACGCATGGACACAACATAACATAAGGGCTAAGAGTCAGATCCCCTGAGTTCAAACTCTGGTTTTACCACTTAATAGCTGTGTGAACTTAATTAAGCATCTTTCTTAAGTTTCTCTCTAAGCCTCATTTTCTCATCTGTGAAATGATGGCAATACTGTTTCTTCACAGGTTGGTTTTAAGGATTACATGAAATGATGTACCTCAAGCACTTAGCTAAATGCCTAGAACCAAGTTATGTTACTAGGATAAAGGATTTCCAGAATAGGCCCAACCCAATTATGAGTGATGCTCACAGGCCCATGGGGTAAGACCAGGGTGCCCAAATGACATCGCCTTTTGTACTTTTCTAGCTCTGAGCCCTGGAGGAGCAGCACGGAGTGAGAGAGCGTGGCGAGAGAATGAAGAAACCAACCGCCCGGGAGAAGCATGAGGTGGCAGTGTGGCACTCGGTTTAGAGGGCTTCGGCCGGCAGTGGCCCCATGGACAGCCCTGCTGGCACTGGGCCTGCCTGGCTGGGTGTTGGCCGTCTCAGCCACGGCGGCTGCTGTGGTCCCCGAGCAGCATGCCTCCGTAGCTGGCCAGCATCCCCTGGACTGGCTGCTCACAGACCGGGGCCCCTTCCACCGCGCTCAGGAGTATGCTGACTTCATGGAGCGGTACCGCCAGGGTTTCACCACCAGGTACAGGATCTATAGGTAAGTGGGGCCTCCACTGAGACAGGGGCTTCCCTAAGAACCCAACCTGCACAGCCCCTGCTGGTATGCCAGCCCAAACCCCTAAGCGGGCTGGAATGCCCTCAAACTGAACTAGAGGTGAAGGTTGGAGGAACACCAGGCAGGGAAAACAAGCCTACCATGTTAGTTTTTAAAAAAAGAAAGAAGAAAACACATACAAGCTGGAAAACCTGCTGATGCCTCCTGGGGAACTTAGCACAAGGGTTTCTATTTATAGGTTGTGCTGCTTATAAATTGAGGACAAATCAGGCAGCATGGAGTCAGCGTGTGGCCCAGGCTGCCGTAGGAGGTCAGAGTCAAATGCTGGGGCAAGGTTTTAACTAATGGGTTAGATAATTTCATGAGTTGTAATTACTTAGACATACAAACAAAGAAAGGGCAGCTCCAGGTCCTGCCTTAGAGGTCTGGGGAGCCATGCAGGGTCAGGAACAAACCTGCCCTTACCCTTTGTCAACACCCCAGGCTCTGCAGGCCTCGTGGGGAAAAGGGGTTAGGCCCTTTAGGCCCATCCCCAGAAGCATCAGAGCTGAAAGTCAGACTCCTGAGACCTGCCTAATTCATCATCAGGTGGAATAAGCCAGGCACATATTCCTGGCTGCTGGACCAGCACTTCCAAAATAGAGTGCTCCTCCATGTGCTCACCTCCAGGGCTTCCACAGTGCACCAGTGAACTCAAACTTCCCTTCGATTCCTCTGTCCACTTGCCCCCTTGTCATCTCTCCCCTTGCCTGCATCTTTAGATAACCCTGGGAGCTTTGGTGATTTTTTTCTTTGTTCAAAGGCATTTATTTTCTAATTCAAATTAGTTAATTAGTTTTTAATGCAAAAAGAAAAATAAACACGAAAAAGCACAAAGAGAAACAAAAACACAAAACCATCCATTCTTTTGGCAACTAAAGGTTACTGTTGTTAACATTTTGGCATATGCATTTCTAGTCATATGAACACACTAATGTTTTTGGACCTCTTGCTAGATTTAGCATCTTGCACGCCTTATGTAAAGTAGCTCCAACCCTGTGTTGGAAGAACAGTTATTCTCCCCATTTTACAGATGGGGAAATTGAGGCCCAAAGAAGTTAAGCAACTTGCTGAAGGGCACAAAGCTAGTGAATAGTGGTGCCAGGATTAGCTCGCAAGTAGGCAGATTGCAGAGTCTGGGTTCTGAAAATATATTTAGAGACATTTTCTTTTTTCTGGGAGTTCTTTTTTAACATCTGCAGTAATGACACAACCACTTTAGATTTGTAAGGGGTCTCAGAAGTATGGTTTTAAGAGTATTCAGTACAGTATCAGAAGATTCCCAAATGGTAAAACTGGCTGTTTATAGAGGCCATTCACCTGCTTCAAAATTCCCACACTTGGGTGCAGACAAAGGAGCAAGGTTGGAGATATTTGAGGGGCTGGTACTTTGTGGACCCAGAGATTCCTAGAAACAAAATCCTACTCTTAGGAACTGCCTGCCCAGCTATCCTTTCAGGCCATTTTTCTCCCACTGGGCTTAGTGCAGTCTGGTCCTGGAAAAGACTGCAGTTCACACTCCCTGGTTTGGGGATTCTGGCCCTTGCCATCTTCCAAGGGCCACAGCAGAAATTCACACAGCGTCACCAAAGCAGAGAGCACCAACTCAGGCTTGGAGGGACTGAGTTTATACCAGCTCAGGTAAAAGCAGCTGAGTAGAAGAGGAACAGAGTAGAGGGTTAACTCAGCTGTCAGTAAACACCTAAGAATCTCAAAGAGATGGCAAATTCAGGGTGACCTTCTCTTTATTAAAGAAATTTTTTCAATCTTTCAAAAAAAAAAATCAGAAAATCCACTCTAGAATGTGCTTAAGCAGAGAATCCCTCCAGTCCAGTAAAATAAGATTTAATTTACCTTAGACTTTTTAGTTTATCCCACATCTCACAGAAGCATTGTTATCACCAAAAATAATTTTTTAAAAGTTTACTGGAATTGAAGTCAGGCTGGGAGTCCTAAAACTACTCTCCACTTCAAGGAGCTATAGAAACTAGAGGGAACAAACTCTCAGCTTCCTTCTCCCCTCGGGAGAGTTTTCTTCCGGACAGCCTGGTAGCCACCTAGCGCCTGGGCGGCAGCTCTGAGCGGGCCCGCGGGGAGTGTCTGTAATCATCTCTGCACCATCAACTGTTCTATCAGTTGGTAATGGTTTTCTGATCATTTAATGTGACAAGCTCTTACACTGTGCCATTCTGTTTCTCTGGGCTCAGTTATTGCACATGAACCTGTACTTGGGGAAACAGTAACCAGTCATTCTGACAGGAGTGTAGTATTCTGATTTGTGGCCCTTTGGTGGGGCAGAGAGAGCACAGTCACACACCGCTGCTTCAGGAGCATTCCTCGAGTTTTGCCTTTAGTGATGAAGCAAAATGGCGGCTCATGGGCCCTTATAGGGCTCTATATTATCCCAATGGGAATTCATTTTTATCCCTTCCCACTTTGTATCTAGTGGCATTTCCTCTGGCAAATTTAGGACCTTGTTGGCATTGACTAAAGCAGGTCAAAGAAAACTGGTAAAACATACATGGAGAATCATCCTCAAATTTCTCTCCCATTATCCAGAAGAGTTGAAGGATTTAAAAAAAAAAACAAAGAATATCAGAAATGCTTTGAAGGAGAAATATTGGGTCTCAAACAGAATTAATGTTTTGTTTCCCCCTTTAAGGAAGCTTTTGGGACATAGAAATCAGATAGTATCCACATGTGTCTTCCATTTAAGGAGATGCACTGTGGTAGAGAAGAATAAAACTATTATTCAAGGGGGTCAGAATATTTGGCGCAGAATCACTTGAAGGTTTCTTGCATAATAGGAAAGAGACCCTCTGTTGTCTTCTACCTGTTGAACAGATCAAAACCATTGCACAGCAAGGTTCTAATATTTAACTACAAATTCCATCTATTCTTATGAGAATGTTGGAGTATGCTCTCACTTTGAGATGACTAGTCACGCTAGAATAGGTGCAGCCTCTGTAATCATGGACCTCCAGAGATTGTCACTCTCCTCATTACAAATTTGTATCCATACAGACATAGGTGCTTAAGAGTGAAGGTCCTAGAGCCAGGTGACCTGGGTTCTAATCCTGGAGCTGCAACTTTCTATCTGTATAATGTCAGGCAAATTACATAATTTTCTTGTCCCTCAATTTTCATATTTGTAAAGTGGGGACAGTAATAGTGCCTACCTAATGGATTAATGTGAAAATTAAAGGAGGTGGTTGATGTAGGCACTTAGGATAGTGCTTAATAAACACTGCCGATTATTCTTAGGTTGTTCTCTTAAAATTAGCCTATGCAGGAAGGATAATGAGATGAGAATCATAGGTGCTTTTTTGCTTTAATGTCTGCTGAGGGCCTAGCATTCAACAGCATATATTAGAGGGGGGAACACTGTTCTCTTGCTTTCTTTTTTAAAGCATGTTAACCTTTACCCTTCAATCCAGCTCTTTGCTGGGAGGGGAACTCCATTGAAGAATAATTGGATCTTCTCTGGGGCACAATCTTACTGGCCTTGTGGGCTACCAGAGGAAGCAAGATGGTTTCCAGCATATGTTAAAGTTGCCATAGGCCAAGCCCTTGTGTCTAAAGTTAAGGATGGCTCACTGAGGAGGCCTTTCTTAGGCATGTCCTCCAGTGGCTGGTGACTGCTGGCTCCTTTGTCCCAGGGATGAAAATCATAGTCTCAGGATATACTATGAAGAGAACAGAGACAATATGTACTCTGGTTAAGCCCTCCTAGATAACAGGATGGGCTTGGGCATCTCACCCAATTTTTGACAATCTTGTAAATTAAACATTAACCAACCTCTCAGCATATCTTTGAGCCTTGTCAAAACAAGATCTGATCTATTAGCCTATTTCTCAGATCCGTCTCTTAATAGGCTCATGGTAAGAGCTAGAAGAACAGAGGTCCTGTCTCCAGTTCCATGTGTGACTTCTGGGCTCCCCATACCTTGCTCCATTCCATAGCCCCCACTGCAATAAACACTTAGAGACCAACCTTTCACAGCAGCCTTACGATGGGCTACCAGGGTCTAAGGCACGTGCAATGCACTTGTTCAAGGTCAGAGAGGTAGCCAGTCACAGCCAGAAATAGCACTCAGGGCTCCTGACTTGAAGTCTCCTGCTCATTACTCTAGACCATGCCACCTCCCTTTGACTGGTAAGTGCATCTTCATCATAACACGTACCTAATCAGGCACCTAAATTGAGCTGATGGAAATGTAAATATGGTTTCTCGAAACACTCTAGTGGTAATGTTCCATTCTCTCTTTGCTACAAATCAAAGTAATGAGCAGTCTGGTTTTTTTTTTTTTTAATTTCTTTTTTGTATTAAGGTTTTAATAGAGAGATAATCATGGGATTGGAAGAAATCCAAGCCACTATGATGAAACACTTAAAACTCGGAAAGAATACATTAACATTAACAGAGAAAGTTGGAAATCATAGAGAATGATGAGTGGTTGGGAGGAAAGCAATGCTGGATGCAATTCCAAAATATTGACCTAAGTCCTTATTACATCTATGTCTAGCTACCTCTTTTTGGAAAGGGATGGTCTGGGGATACATTAGAAGCCAAATGTTAGAAGTCAAAACAAAATAGAATTAAATAAATATCTTTATTGACTAAAAGGGACATCATAGTCTTATCACATTGTGGGATATGTATGCAGATTTGTAGAACAAAACTGAACACTAAGAAGCTGTAGGGCTACCAGGGATATAATCAGGTGAATGAGGCAGTAAACAAGGCACCAGAGCAACAACCCTAAGAAAGAATATCTGGAATTCATCAGGATGAAAAATAAGACTTGGCAATGGCTTAGACGTGAAGGAAGTGCTCACCTAATTTTTGGCAACCTTGTAAATTTTGCTGACCAACCTCCCAGCATGCTCAAAGTGCAGTCTTTGGACCAGCAGCATTAGCGTCGCCTGAAAGCTTGTTAAAAATCCAGAACGTCAGGCTTCTCTCCAGACCTAAGGAATTAAAATCTGCATTTTAACAGGATCCCCAGATGAACAAGATGGCATCAGAGCTTGAGGAGTACGGCACTTGTCTACACTAAGTATTTGGAGATGGAGAGGGGAGCAAAAATGAAGAGGGTGGAGAAGCACAGAACGTGTACTGGAAAGACAGCACCCCCCATGATGCATTTGCAGCAGTGAGACTATTTACAGGAGGCACTGCAAATAAAATAAAATAGGAGTCCAGAGACGGTAAATCTAGGAGTTATTAGTGCCAAGACATATGAACTCATAAGAGTAGGTACAGCAGCTGGGAGAAAAGTTGAACAGCAGAAAAGGCTGGAGGGCCTAGAAGCAGCCTGTGGGTGCCTCCCGGGAGATGGGGAGCTGAGGAGGCAGACAGCAGCTGTGGAAGCAATCACAGGAGGAGCTCCAGAGCTGATTTATCATCCAGACCACGTCTCTCTGACTAACAAATACTGATTTGGATAAACAGCGAACCCTGGGAGAGGCACCATCTCCAATTAAGAGATCACAGTCCACATAAATAAACGGCAACCAAAGACAACTTCAGTCTGCCTAGGTAAATCCCAGTGATTTCCAAGGTGTGCATTACAGTCACTGAGGTAGAGAAAGGCTACATTATCGCACGGCTGCAGGCCTCCAGAAGGGAAGCTGTAGTTCTCAGGTGGATGGGAAAAAGGAGGGAGGTTAGCTCTTCTGCATAAACCACCCGGCCCAAAGTAAACTGGCTGATCTCTGATCTTCTCACTGGGTTTGTGTTTTGACCATAAGGGAGTTTCTTGAGATGCAAGGAGATAAAGGAATGTACACAAACTGGTATTGTGATTTAAATTAGAGTGAAATTAGAGGCAATATGGCAACAATGAGCTTGCAGTTCTGGTCACAGGCACTATTTCTCAGTCCACAGGAGTGAGAAGGTAGGAGAGGGACAGAATAAAATGTTTAGAGGTTGCTTAAGTGAAGAGTCCAGTACTGCCTAAACACACAGGCCCTATAACATAAATACCTAACCTAGCACAAGGCATCTTAGGCCTTCCACCCAAGGAATTTTAACCCAGAAGTATCTGGACGACAAGCCCAGCATGTCCTTATCCTTGGGCAGAATTCTGTTTCCACTTCTGGCATAGAAACATACCACATCTGTGCAGCAGACCCATATGGAACCCTCCTATGTGCATACAAAGAACCGAATGAAAAGGCATTCTGCTCTCTTGGAGCAAGGAGAAATATTACGTAAACAAACAGCTATAATTCAATAACATAAATAGAGACATAGTCATTCATTCAACACCCATTTCTGAGGGCCAGCTTAGTGCTTATTATTTCACTAGATTCTGATAATAGACTATAAACAAGGTGGACAGAGTTCTTGATCTGATGGCACTTACAGATAAGTAAGCAAGTGCTAGATTGCTCTGCACAGAAAGGTCAAGGAAAGCTGGAATAAAAAGTAACACATAGGCAAAACCAATGGATGACTGGAGACTCCAGGTGGAAGCTTGTGGAATGGTGTTGTAGTCACAGGAGCCGTGTAACCAAAGGCATGGGAGCACTAGGTGTGGTTTAGGAACTTAACAACCAGTCCCATGTCAAGAAGTGTATGACGATGCCTCTCCTTTCCCTGTTCTTCCCCACTGGTTATTTATGCCATATTTTGTCTCTCTGAAATGCCAAAAGTGTCTCTTAGACACTGATTTCTTCCAGGGTGCAAACAAACAAACAAACAAACAAAACAAAAAGAAAACATAAAACAAAAACAGAACAAAAAACTCTCACCTGAAGAGGCATGTCATTTTCTAGTATTAGGGGTAAGTAAAATGAAGTAAAAATCACTGCGTGTGTAGAGAAAGTAGGACCAAAAGCAACTCCTTACATTTCTGCTTTGGAAAAATGGAGCGTGAATTCTCACCTGGTGAGAAGATGGTACATAGTGCTATAAGGTCCTATGAGACTACTGGTTCAAATAAAAATTGGCATCATTTATGCTTGAGCAATTGGATTCAGGGTAAGGTTACCACACCGTACTTTTGCACACTTGGTCCTCTCTCAAGTATTTATGGAGCATCTCCTTCGTGCAATGCATTATTCTAGGCACTATAGCAGAACACGAAAGACAGACAAAACAGGATACTACTGATTTCTGGGAGATTAGCAGTCCAGTTTGAGTGACAGCATACACACCAGAAAACGCACTGGGATGCATCACCTCAAATGCTAGAAAGAAGACATTTAATACATTCTCAGTGATTGATGGACAGGTTTGGTCTATGGATGCTGTGTCAGAATGAATTCTCAGGATGCCGGTCCCAAGCATCCCTAGGACACAATGGCTCTTGCCACACATTTTCCCATGTCTTTGGTGGCTATACCCAGGTTAGCCACCCTGGCTTCAGATAAGATTGCAAAGTTGATCTGTGAAGAGAAAATGTGAAAATAAAAATTTGGAAGAAACGAAGGGAGCATTCAGGATGGCCAAGGTGGGCAGACAAGATCAGTTTTGTTTTCAGATGAGATTTGGTAAGAGATCTTGAGTCAGTCAGGCAGAGGAAAAGAGGATTAAATTTTGCTTCGAGAAATAATTAATTTTATTCATGAATGAATTGCTTCTTAGAGACATGTGTGTGTGTAAAAAGGAGTGAGGTAGACTTCATCCAGAAACTGTCACGACACAGATACAGGCCAACAGGGACGCTGTCTAGTCATACGGTCTTTCTCTCTCTCTCTTTAAAGAGAATAGCTTTTTCTAGGTCAAGGATTCTCAATATTTTTTTCTTTATTCAGCTTCTGCCACATTTCTCTCACCCCAGAGCTTCCCACATATCCCACAAGAAAATCATTTCAGTACAGGGAGCTTAGAACAGTGAGTGGCACAGGGTGGGGTGTTTCTTCATTCAGCCCATGTTTATTCAGGATTTGTGTGTCTTGGCCACTCTACAAGGGCTGGGGACACACTCTGAAGGAGACAGAGCCCAGGCCTCAGAGAGTTCTGCTTTCCAGGAAGATCCATGTATGCAAAGGATTAGAAGTGGGCGAGGCATGTGGTATAATAAAAAGTCTGGGTGAGAGGAGCTTGGCTCCCATGCTAGTTACCATCTTCTCCTCTGGGAGTAGAAACAGCTGAATCTGCTCACAAGGAACTGAAGATAAGTTGGGCTGCAGACAACAGCTTGGACCTGAGTCAGAGCTGGCAATGCCAGTCCTTCAATCCTGCCTTTGCCCCAAACTAAAGTCAACTGGGTTGTCCATCAGATTGGTTTGACCAATCCTAAGTGAAGCAACTAGAGAACCCAGCACTGGATTGTGGGGATGGGACAAGCCAGAAACCTCAGAGGGACAGCTCTGCCAAGTGAGCTGATCGTGAGGAGGGGGACATGATCAGAAGCGTTTCCCATTGCCGGGCTTGGATGTCCAAGAGACAAGAGCCTTTTGTGAGCTGGGATCTGAATCCATGCACTCTACACAGTATTGAGAAATATGGACGAAAACAGCAGGCTTTCGCCAATCTCCCCAATTCTTCCATGGGAAGAAAAGAGTAAGGTGATAAAGAAAATAGATGGTATGAAAAAATAAAAAATAGTTGGTCAAAATTTCTATTTAACTTAGGGAAAGCAAGCATTCTCCCTGTACTATGAGATATTAATGACATTAATGAACACTAGTAGCTAACATATATTAAATGCTCATCATATGCACAACATTTTACTAAGTACTTTATTAACATTAATTAAAATTATCCTAGTAAGAACCCCGCGAGGGTGTGCTATTTGTACACTTGTATAACAGATGAGGACACTGAGTTTTAGAGGGTGTCACACAACTGATAAGAGGAAAAGCCAGCACTCAACCAATAAGACAGGGAACCTGTTCATTAATGATCATTATTTAATGAAATAAATCACTGAGCCTGGGCTTGCTCTGAGAGAAACAGTGTCTCAGGTTGTGGCCGGGGCTCTTTGCCCTTCTTTCTTTAGGCATCCTGGTAGGTCTTTGAGATGCAGAAGACAGGCCTCAGAAGGCTGGAGGGTGACCCATCTCCCTCAAAGACCCTGTCGTTCTCTCTTTCCACAAGAGTTTTCCATCTGTGCTTAGGCTCCGGGGAACCCTGAGTGGGAGGAAGCCACAGATGGATCTTCCTGAAACAATGCACCCACAGCAACTTCTGTATGTGTTGGTTGTGCACTGCTGGTGTGTTTCTACAAGGGTGCGATGTAAATGGAATTTCTGGAAATCAAATCCTCTACTGGAGGAACACTTAATGCCATTTCCAAGATGCAGTATCTTACTTCTTGCCTGGCCATGGCTTATAAACATTCAGTGTTATGTAAATCCCTACTGCCTGACTTTAGAATCAGGTAGGTACTGATTTGTAAACACACATGTCCACTTGGAAATGTCTTATGATGTCAAGGAGTATTTTCATAAATCCAGAAGAAACTTTTGGCATTGCATGCAATCTCTACTGATTGGTCTACTTGGTCAATTTGAATTTTCCTACAGCGATGAGATTGGTGTATGCTCTGTTATAGTCCCACTTGCCTTCACATCCACAGCACTCAGGTGAAGCAGTGAGAGAGACATAGAGGCTGAAGCCCCTGAGTATATTTTAAGATTTGTAGGCATAGTTGTGTGCAGATTAGGGCTGTTACATATTTTGGGGAAGATGCAGGAATCTGGCAGGGGTTCCTAACCATGTCTTCTCCTCTGTACCTGTTTAATGCTCTATGATTCTGCCACCCTGCCAAGCTCTCCTCTGAGCCAAGAAGTGTGCCTCTTCCTCCTCCCCTGCAAAGAGCAAATAAGCTCTGGATGTGACAGTGAATCAGAGTGAGTAAGAAGTCTTACTGGCTGGGCAGGAGGCCTGGTGAGAGAAAAATGAGGTAGCCAGAACTGCTGCTCACCAAGTCCTTTGTTATGAGCCTCAGCGCCCTAGAGAATTTTCATTTTCCTTGTCTCCCAGGAGAGCCTCTGCCTTACTTGAGGACACACTGGTGACGAAGGAGAGACAGGAAGAAAGTCTCTTTGGGGAATGAGTTCTCCTGGATCCACAGAGGCATGTAAACACCTAATGATCCCTTGACATGAGTTACACAGTTGGTTTACTAGTAACACAGGTAAACTTTAGCATCATAAGCCAGCCTCTTGCTTGGCTGGTTCTGTATATGTTCTAAATTGTGAGTCCAATAAAGAGGGCATTACCCTGATTTGATCATTACATGTTGCATACATGGACTGGAATATTACACTGTACCTTATAAATGTACAATTATTATATGTTGATTAAAGAATAATTTTAAAACTTAAAATTCAGCAAACTACCCTTAACTTAAAAAGAACTACACTAAAAAAGAGGAGTAGAGAGGAAAAGAGGCTGTGAGAGTCCCTGAATGTTGGCCTGGTTCATTGAGAAACTCAGGAACAAGTGGAACTCCATAAAAGAAATGTGACTGGAGGCTGAGAATACATTATTTTATCTTCTGCAACCACTAGGATAGATGTGTGCATGTTGGTGCCTGCATATCACAGTCAGGCTAGAAAATGAAATCTGAGAACCACAGGGTTTATTAGCCTGGGGACAAGAGGCCAAAGCTTCACAGCGTTTGGGCGTGGAAGGAAGCTTGACAACGTGGAATGGCAAATCAGGGCTAAGTGATGCCAGAATTGTGAGTTAGAAGGAAACTTAACATCACTTATTTCCAAGCCAGTGAAGACAACCACTCTGCAGACACTCAAGAAGGTGGTCAATCAGCACTAGCTTGAACGGTTCCAGCCATGAGGTGTTCACTGAAGCCAATTTTTATTCAGCAGCCTAAAACATTATGAAGATCTTTTGGAAATTGAATCATAGTCTTTCTTCCCATAACCTTCCCTTATTGGTCCTGATTTTGCTTTCTTTTATTTCTCTAGAATAATTCTAACAGTCTGTTCCTCACAATAGGGCTCTAGATATTTGAAAACAGTTACTATTCTCCCCAGTTCCTCGTCAGCACTTTGTAACTTCCTTCCAGAGGTTCTTTCCTCCTCCTTCCCCTCCTCTCTCATTCTCTTTCACAAGCTGTCCTTGTTTGTTTTTCCCCAACTCTCCCTTTTCCATCTTTCTTCATAAAGAAAATACATGAGACTTATTTTGACATAAGGTTTTTCTTCCTAAACCAATTCTGACTCCTAGGGAGCTTGCTTGCTTGCTCACACTTCAAAGTACTCAAGAATTTTGTCATGGATCAATATCAGTTTTTCATTTTAGAGTTTTTCAGGTCAGGCATTTCCCTCTCCCCAGACTTCTTTAACTTCTTGCATTCTGTGCCATTGTTGAAGACTAGCGACAGTGATGCCAGGTCACAGGCACACCGCAGGACACAGGGTGACTCTTCTGGAGTTGAAATCTCAGTGCTTCGAGGAATGTTGGAAATATGCTGGAGTTGTGTCTAGAGAATAGAGGTTTCTCATCCAAGTTCAAAGATTATATCCAGCTGTTATTCAGTTTGCTTTTGTATACCTAGATTTAGTTTGTGTGGTAAAATCATAGCCAGAGCTGAACTCATGAGGTCCTAATATACCTGTATCGCCTACACTGTTTGCCGTGCTTCTGGTATGAACAGCCACCTGGCTTTCTCAGCTAAGGGGGAGCCTATTCACATGGAAACAAGGCTACGTGATTAAGGGAGAGTCTAAAAACAAGGTTAGGTATTACATTAGCAGCCGCAGGGCCAGGTGGCCAGGGAGAGACAACCTCTTGAGGATCCACAGCTGTTAACCTTAAAGTGTTAATTGAACGCAGACCCTGAGAAAAGCAACTTCCTAGGCATGCAAGTTGAGACAAAATGGTGAAGTATGACCTCCTGGGTACACTCCACTGGAAAAAGGAAGAAAGCCTCAGATGGGCATGCATACGACGCCAGGTTGCAGGCACACCGCAGGACACAGGGTGACTCTTCTGGAGTTGAAATCTCAGTGCTTCAAGGAACATTGGAAATGTGCTGGAGTTGTGTCTAGAGAATAGAGGTTTCTCATCCAAGTTCAAAGATTGTATCCAGCTGTTATTCAGTTTGCTTTTGTATACCTAGATTTAGTTTGTGTGGTTAAAATCATAGCCAGAGCTGAACTCATGAGGTCCTAATACACCTGTATCTCCTACACTCTTCGCCGTGCTTCTGGTATGAACAGCCACCTGGCTACTGTAACTCCTGCCTCTTCTCCATTCTCTCCCCATCTGAGTTGTGTGGCTTCCATCTCAGAACTGCCTTTCAAATCCAGCCCCTTTTCTTTTCCCCTGGCTTCATTGTCTACCACTTGTAGTTTCCTTGCTTCTCTAATGCAACCTGCCTAAGTCCCTGTTGGTCTGTCTGTACCCAAAAAATAAAACCCAAACCCATTTTCTTAGCCTAAAAGTCACTTCCAAATCCATTCATTCCCTATTTCAACAAATAGTCAATGAATACTGACCCTCTGCCATTGATTGTGCCCCACCGTTTCTTCCTGTGTTTCTTTTGTTCCGGTCCCAATGAATACCTCCGATTTGCCCAGACACAGAAGGCCCCCTTGTTGTCCTGTGTCTTTCCATAACCCATTTCCTCTACCCCGAAAGCTCTTTCCATCTTCTCTGAGCACCTTCTCACCTTTCAAACTCATCTAAACTATCATCGCCATGTGAAGTCTTCTTTGACTCCTACAAGAGTTAGTTTCTCCTACCTATGATTCCCCATCAGTTTGTTCGTAGTTTTGCCATACGAACTTATTTTTGTGCACTCGTTTATTTCTCTTTGCTCTTCACTAGGCTCGGAGCTCCTTCAGGCAAAGAACATGTTGTATTTCACCTTTATATCTCCTGACCCCAGCACCATGTCTGCCACACATAAGGGCGTAATAAGAGGATGAAACCATTCTGTAGGAGCAGGATGTTCTGGGATGAAATTAGATGAAGGAGTAAACAAGTGGTTGAGACTCAAGGCTCTGGAATCAGACTGACTGGGTTAAACTGCAGTTTAAATTGCAGAATCAGACTGACTGGGTTAAACTGCAGTTTAAACTGCAGAATCAGACTGACTGGGTTAAACTGCAGTTTAAATTGCAGAATCAGACTGACTGGGTTAAACTGCAGTTCTGCTGCTTTTAGTTGTGTAAATTATTTTGCATCTCTGAGCCTCATTTTTTTCTCATTAGTAATATTGGTGGAATAATAGTACTTTCTTTATAGGATTATTTAGTGATAACTGAAAAAAAAAAGATTTGGTTTATTTCAAGCTAAATGCTTATTCTTTTTGTGAGGGGTCACCCATTAGTAAATATGAAAAAAAGTGAGAAATCTAGAGAAGAGTACAGGGAGAAAATAAAGAGATTAATTGAGAAAGAAGAAAGAATAGGTAGTCTTACTCTATCGGATTTGCTTTATGCATAGAACTCTGTACATTAATCAGATTTATCACTTACAGTCTACATACTGCTCTCCTTAACTGTAGCTTGAGTTAATCTAGCCACTGATTTTATAGTTATAGATAGTTCAAAATAAATCATTAACAGTGACAGGTATTCTCCCCATAGAGCACGACTCACACACCAAGATCCCACAGCATAAAAGACAAGGGCTCAAGACCAATACCATCTCCCCCTAGACCCAGAAAGCAAGAAGAAGGGAGACCACATACAGGATTGTTGCTGAGCTGAGAAGTAATGGGAGCATGGCTGCTTGAACAATAATTGAACCCTTATCCAGCTAGGCAATACAGTTAAGAGATCAAGAGCCAAGATGGTTTCATCAGGCTAGAATATTGGATAGATACAATCAAGACAGTATTAGTCAAAGTAGGCTAACTGCTGAAACAAACAGTCTTCAAATCTGAGTGACTTAATGAACGTTTATGTTTTTGCTCATGCTACAATACAATTTATGAGAGACATAAAAGGAGATTGCTTCACGAAATCAATTCAGGACCAAGACTCCTTCTGCCTCATCACTCTGCCATCCCTTAGGGCCTCAGAGTCCTGGATCCTGGTAGACAAGGGAAGAGAAACAGCATGAAGGATTTCATGAGAGGTTTGATGGTATAGACCTGGACTCATATTCTACTGTAGAATTCAGTCACATGGCTATGTTTAAATGCAGAAGAAGCTGTGGGGGTGGGGGTGGGAAATTGTCCATCTGTGAGCCCAGGAGGAAAATGGAAACATCTTTGGAAACAACTTGCCAGCCTCTGCCACAAAGGGTGGAATGCAAAAAGAGGGTGAAATGTAAAGCCCTAAATTGAAGTTAAAAATGTCAGTGTCACAAATATAAGAGACCTGACTTGACTGTGATACTTGAGAAAAAAAAAATTCTGGGGCTGGAAAGAAATATGGGATACCAACTGATGATATGATTACTGTTAGCAGGGAATATTTTTGTCTTTAAAAAATGAATGTAATACTCAAGTGCATTAATAAAAAATATATAGCAGCAACAGCATAGACTGCCTTCACCTCTTACTTGTCTTTGTGTCCTTGTGTGTGTTATCTGAGCCTCAACAAGCTTAGCTATAAAATAGGACTAACACTTGTGGTGTGTGTCATTTAACTATTGCTACAATGATGCGTACAAAAAGCAACAAAATTCAGTAGCTTAAAAATAATTTATTCCTTAGCTAGGTGTGTTGGCATGTGCCTGTAGTCCCAGCTACTCAGGAGGCTGAGGCAAGAGAATTGCTTAAACCTGGGAGGCAGAGGCTGCAGTGAGCCAAGATCATGCCACTACACTACAGCCTGGGTGACAGAGTGAGACTCCATCTCAGAAAAATAAAATAAAATAAAATAAAAAATAAAATGTATTCTTACTCACGCATGTGTAGGTTTGCTGGGTTAGCTTTGCTTCATGCTGCAGGTCTGCAAGGAGGCCATTAGGTGTTCTTTCTAATGGTGTTTATTCTGGGACCCAGGCGAAAAGAGCAGCACCTGCAGTACCTGGGGGAAGCAATTCTCATAGTAAGGGCAGAAATGTAAGAGAGAGAGTGGAAATGTGCAGTATCTATTGAGGTCTTGGTCCCGAATCAGCACACAATCACTTCTGCCCTCATTCCTTTGTCCAAAGCAAAGTTACATAGTCAAACCCAATATCCTTGAGGGAGGGAAATAAGCTCCCTCCTCACAAGTGAGTGATATTGCAAAGTAACATGTCAAAGGGCATCCTAATACTGGCGAGAATGGTGATTCAATCAACCACATTGACATCTGTAAGATTACAGTGACAATTTAAAAATATATAAAGCATCTACTTCCATTCCTAGAAACAGAGGGTCTCACTAATAACTGAAACGATGATAATGGTCATAACGATGGTGATAATGATGTATTCAGATCTTGTATCCTAACGTACTTTCAGTGGCTCAGAATATATCTACCGGATTGCGTTCAAATTTGGTTTCCATCTTTAAAAAGAAATACCATTGATTGCAAGCAGAAAAGGTTGAGCATGTAGGCCTAGGAATCTGGAAACTGTGTTGAAGGAACTAAAACTATTTAGTCCAAAGAAGAATGACCCATATAAAAATTAAATGCACAAAAATACCAGAGGGGCTATTTCTTTGCAAAAGGAATAAACTTGTAGAATAATGGAAGGAATTACCAGTCTGCGGGAATTCTCTGGAAGTCAAGTAAATAAAGGAAGCTCAGGAAGACATCTGATGGGAGAAGTGTCTCATGGGCCACTTGCTGAGCAAAGACAAGCACAATGGGAGGCAGATAGTGGTGAACAGAGCCATGCTGTCCACAGTTGAGCCGATGAGATGCTGGGGAGCAGTTTGGGATGTCAGGAAAGACCTGAGAGTGTGTGCCCGGGAAGACACAGGTCTCAGCTCCCTCTTCAGTTCCTTCTGGTTGCACAGATTCACTGGGCCCTCATTCCAGTGAGTCTGTTGTCTTTCATGTTGATTCTATAAACACACCACTCTCAGTGCCCTCCCTATGTCCCCAAGCCCCACCAGGGCAGTGTGAGACTAGCCAAACAGTGATCTCTTCCTCCTCCTTTAAGCTTGACTCTCCCCTCCCCCATTTCTCCCAATCAGCCTTAATTAAACTGTTTGAAAGCTGCAGCTTGATTTTAATTAGAGCAAAATTGGGAAGATTAGAATGAAATTGGCCAATCATTGTTTACGGGCCGTTGTTTGAGAACACAGCAGGCTGCTAAATTACCTCCATGCCAGGCTTCTTGAATTCTCCCAGACAGTGAAAAGATGGAGAGCACCAGGACATCAAGGAAGAGATGGCCTCATTTCTGCTCTTGTGTGTCTAAGAGTTGCAAGGTCTGAGATATTACTTAACCAAATGACTCCTGGACTGAAGCCTTCCTGCCTGGGGATCTCTCCCAGCCACAGTGGTAAACAAGCCAAAAGAATCATCTGGGAAGTATGACAAAGGTGGACAGTAGTCCCTGAGCTTGAACACGGGTCACAGACAAAGGCAGAAAATCATTGGTAGTATGGTGTAGGTTCTAGTTAAACTCTACCACTAGTCAACTGAGACTTGGGGCAAGTCATTTCTCTCAGTTTCTCTGTCTCCTCATGTGTTAACATGTAAAAGCTTAATAGTTGATTAATGATATTTTCTCTCCCTTTCTCCCAAGGTCCCTGTATAGATAAAATAAGCATGTATAAAAATGGTGTGCAAAAAACCAGTTTGGTTCATATCAAGACAACTGTTTGGAGAGTAATAGCCTCATCCCTTTCAGTACTGTAGTCCTTTTGAGCACTAAAAGTTAGAGGGGGTGCCCCCAAAAGAGAGACTACTGGAAATAGATCAGGAGGACCAAAGAATAGAGAAGGTCAATGTCCCTACCATGATAGCTGACTGCTTCTGTCATTGTTTGCAAAGTGGGTTCCATCACTACTTTACCATTTCCCCCCAATCTCGCAGGAAAGCACTACACCAATATATGGGATTATGGTTTTTATTATCATTTCTTTTTATAGCTCAGATTTATCATATCCTATTCATTATAGCAGTAAAGTCTCTAATAGCCAAGTACATTACAGTAATCTGTTGTTGAGATAGAAATCTCTTGGTGATGTGATGTGTCTAGAAATACTGCCTCTGTATAGGAGCCAAAGTATGATATATCCTTAAGCCCCTAAAATGTCCAGCTTGATAGAGAATGTGAAACCATCATAGCTGAGTCACTGGATAAAAAACTGGCATCACTCAATGTACATGTTGGCTTTGGCTATTCTTGTTCATGTGAGTTTTTCAAGATGAAAAATGTGAGTCCTAAGAAAAAGACAAAATGGTGATGTCATTGCTTGGTGGATTGAGTTCTGTGATGGGAGCAGTAGCCCTGGGTGTGAGGTATATTGGTAGAAAGATGAAGAAAGAGAAGGCTTCTTGTGTCTGAAATTCTTTAGGAAAATCAGCGGTGTGACACTCAGTGGTATTTACTGAGTTTCCTCTGTCCGATTGGCAAGTCTCAAGCTAATTGGGGAAAGGCAAATCTCCAAGACAAAGGCTCTGAGAGCAAAGGCAGTTGCACTTACCCAGAACTGGTTGGTATGTTAGAAAATTTCCCATGGGTCATTGGTTGACAGTGTAAGTAGACAAAGTAAAGTCCTAGGAAAAATGACAAGAAAACTATGTCCTTGGCTTAAGGCCAGTGCTCCAGAGTTCTTAAATATTTTATTCAATAACATGTCCTGTGTTTACCTTCATTTTTCAGGGAAAACCAGTTTGGTTCATATCATGACAACTGTTTGGAGAATAATAGCCCAGTCTCTTTCAGCACTGCAGTCCTTTCGAGCACAAAAAGTTGGAGGGTGTGCCCCCAAAAGATAGATCATTGGAAATAGATCAGGAGGGTCAAAGAATAGAGGTCAATGTCCCTACCCTGACAGCCCACTCCTTCTGTCATTGTTTGCAAAGTGGGTTCTGTGGCTGCCTTAAGACTTCCCCACAGTCTCTCAAGTCCTATTCTGAGAAACGCAGAATAGTGAGCAGGCAGTGATTGGTTGGCTCTGCTGGAAGCAGCATTGATTTCCTCCTCAGTAAACCCAGCCTGGAGTCTAACGCAGGAGGAACAAATGTCTCCTAGTATGCAGGGGCACAGTGACACTGGGATAGGTTGGTGCCAAGCCTGCAGGGGTGCCGCGGTGGAGGGGGGTGGATAGAGCTGCATGCTTAGGATGCAGGATGTGACTTTCCAAATGACAGCCCTATCTGTGGACTTGGAAATGGGCCTGAACATGCTTCCCCCGCAGAGGTGGAAAGATGAAAGATCTATTTAAAAACTGGTAACAGAATAATCCGGCTGTTCGCGTGAAGTTATAGCACAACCACCCACACTGTAGGCTACAGTCTTCATTACAGGTTGAGTATCACTTACCCAAAAATTTTTGGGGACCAGAAATATTTTGAATTTTTTTCAGATTTTAGAATATTTGCATTATACTGGATCGGCATCTCTAATCTGAAAATATGAAATTCTAAATGCTCCAGTGAGTGTTCCCTTTGAGAATCATGTTGATGCTCAAAAAGTTTTGGATTTTGGAACATTTTAGATTTCAGATTTACAGATTAGGGACACTCAACCTGTACTTCTAGATTTCAGCTTCACTGAGGTACAGTTTGTGTGTGTGTGTGTTTTCATACTCTTCCCCTTAAGGCTTCATAGGGAGGGAGGCTTCATAGGTAATGACTCTTCACGGGGGCCAGGTCAATGTTCTCAGTTTATGAGCCTGGAAAGTGGTGCTTCTGTGTGCGGCTGCTGGAAACAGCACCTGGGCTGGAAAACCCCAGCTGTGCTCTTTCTGAGCCTTTCATCTTCAGGCACGAGACCCCGCAGGGGGATTCTTGCTGGGAGATTTCTTGTTGACCTTGTGTAACATAGTGCTGCAGGTGGCTGCTGACGTAAGAGTCAGTAGCTTGAGTTGGAGGCAGCACTTTTTATTTACATCTTTTGAATTAGGAACATTTGTAGCCATTTAGTATTCTCATCGGAGACCCTTTTGCCTCAAACCCAGAGCTGGCCCAGTCTCAAAACCCTGCTGAAGCTCCTGTGCCTGAGATCTGGCACGGCCGTGGTTCAACTCTCCTATTGCAGGGCCCCTTTGGATTTTGGGGAAATCCCTAAACTCACGTACAACCAGAAGCATCACTTTTTGGCAATCTGGCCACCAGTGTTATGCAATTTGGGATAAAGATAACTACAATTACTTCAGCACTGATTATTTAGATATCATATCTAAAATATTCTGAGTGTCAGTATGCTGGCTGATTTAACACACTGGATTATACCTTCCAGGCTGGGTTATCCCTTCCCTGGACATTGTTTGGTTTTTATTAATGATTTTATGTGTATGTTCACCCTTTCACAGAAACACACATTGTTCACTCTAGGCTAACCTAAAGCATGCTAGAGGAAGATGGAAAATTGACTGAATTTTAGTTAATTATAGCAATTTACTGAAGCACCCTTTATATGTGCAACGTGAATGCATTTTACAGGCAAAGTCCACAGGGAAGAGCTCTCTTTACCCTTTGGCTGAACCTGTGAGCCCTGAATGCAGTGGCCGCTCCTATTCTAAAGACACTTTACACAGGCACTATAGTGCTGTTAGAAATGTTTGCTTTCTCAGATTGTTTACTGTGTAACAAACACAGTGGGAGAAGATTTTAGGAGAAATGGCTAAATTGAAATGGAGATTTACTTGATATCTTAATTGAAACAAAGATGATGGCTTAATTGAAGCAGTGTGTGTTAATATAATTGATATATAGAAAACATCCTTTTCTGAGTTAAAAAAAAAAGAGCCTTGATTATTCTATTACTGGGGGGAAAACTGCTAAATGAAAAATCGGAAATGAACATTTCTTCTTTGAATAGCTCAGGCTGCCTTCCAGTATTGCCTCTAAGGTTTGCAGATGCTGGAAAGAACCAGGTTAATAAGTTCTGTAAGCACATTTTTACCACTTTCTGGCTCAAACACCACTCACAGATGTTTCTCCATTATTTTGGTTCCATGAAGGGCCCCAAAGGGCAAGGAAGAAGTTGGGGCTGAAGAGAAAACCACTGGGAGCCCTTAGAGTCTGAACCTTTCTGTGGCTGAGTACTTATGCCTAATGTTTCTTTTTTGAGACAGGAGTCTTGCTATGTTGCCCAGGCTGGACTCGAACTCCTGTGGCTGAGGTCTTATGCCTAATATTTTTTGAGACAGGGGTCTTGCTATGTTTCCCAGGCTGGACTCAAACTCCTGGGCTCAAAAGATACTCCCACCTCAGCCTTCTGAGTAACTGGGACTACAGGCACTAGCCACCATGCCCACTTGAGCCTAATTCTGAGTTGATAGCCCGCTGCAGTTTGTGATGAAAGTAGATTTGGGCTTTTTTGTTTTTTGTTCTTTGGCAAATGTAGCCACTTGTATGTATTTTTTTTGTTTATTTGTTTGTTTGAGATGGAGTCTTGCCCTGTTGCCCAGGCTGGAGTGCAATGGCACAATCTCGGCTCACTGCAACCTCTGCCTCCCAGGTTCAAACTATTCTCCTGCCTCAGCCTTCCGAGTACCTGGGATTACAGGCACCTGCCACTGCGCCCGGCTAATTTTTGTATTTTTAGTAGAGACCGGGTTTCACCATCTTGGTCAGGCTGGTCTCGAACACCTGACCTTGTGATCCACCTGCCTCGGCTTCCCAGAGTGCTGGGATTACAGGTGTGAGCCACGGCGCCCAGCTGCCACTTGTATGCATTCTTATGGATTCTTTCTCCAGTGAAATTCTCCAAATATAGTCCCTATCCTTATAGTCCCTATATGGCACTATTGAAACTCTCTCCCCCACATGCACACAGTTCTACTCCATAGCACAGTTGGTCCTTAGAGTTTCACAGGTGAAAGTAGTATAGCCTAGTGGCAAAGACTATGTGTACTGGAGGCAGACAGTCTGTGTTTAAATCCTGACCTTGCCACCTACTGGCTTAAACTACTTAACTAGTAGTTAAACTACTGGGCAAATTAACTTATTTGTATCTCAATTTCATCATCTATAAAATGAAGATAATTATATTTTCCCCCTTATATGGTGTTTTGAATATAATATTAACTAATCCTTGTAAGATGCTTGGAATGCCTATCACATACTAAAAATTCATTAAATGTTAGCTATTATTTTTTATTATTTGCCCATAAAAAGCTTCCTTAGACAGTATCATTCCTTTTTCTAGGTCATTCATTATTCTGTGTTATGATTTCTTTAGCAGCCACAGGAGCTGGACTCAGGCCTTTATCTGTGATTCACCCCATGAACCTTCTGTATGGACTTGGCTTTTTGAGGCATCTCAATTTCTTCTCCTGCAAATGGGCATGTTAAAATTGCCTTAATCCAGGAACATTTTGCTGTGGTGCAAACGTTATGCTATGTTTTGAATATACAATTAATCCATGTTTTATGTAGAAAATGTAAAAAGTGGAATGTTCTGGGTAATAAAAGTATGTGTGTTAAAGGATACCAAACACAAAAAAATTAGAATTTGATAAAATACACTTAATACTTAACCTCATCTACTCGAAGGAAAACAGTGCTATAGAAACAGCAGTACGATATTGGCCTGGGTTTTAAGCACAACTCTGTCATTTACTAACCGTGTGATTTCATCCACACTACTTTCTTAGTCTCTCTGAGTCTCAGTTGTGACTATTGTCACCGCCATCATAGTTTCTGTTAATAGCATAGAAGGAGGGTCAGCACACTAGCTTTTTGTTCTGGTTCTATTATCAACTGGCTGTATTGCTTTAGGTAAACCTCTTGCCCTCTCTGTTTTACAAGAAACATGAGAAAACTAGAGAATACTAATTCCCATCCAGACCCAGTGTCTGACTGGGCCAGACAACTGACTACCAATTTTTATTTATTATATTTAATTAAAGTGGTCCCCACCTCTATGCTAAGTTGGCCTTTCCTTTCTGTGAGGGGCTTTGACCATTGTAAGAAACTATGGAAAAGGTAATAATGTCTTTTTCCCCTAGCAATCTAGAAAAATAATAGGTTAGAAATCATTAGTTAATGAAGTCTAGCTGTGCCCTATCCCAAAGCAAGGGGGCTGGGTTTGATGACCCTAAGGTTTTTTGTTTGTTTGTTTGCTTGTAGTAATCTGATTTTATGATTCATCAATGTAATTATCAACTAACCAGTGAGAGGATTCCAGTTTCCATCCAGCCAATTAGAGACGAGATTAGGTAACTGTTCTTTACCCTGCAGTGGGGTTTGGGATAGAAAATACTTTTGACAAATACTCTGTACTTAATTAAAGTTTAGCACTTACTGCACAAAGGAAATAACTGACAATATGTGATTATGAACTTACCTGCTTAGAAAATAAAGCTACACAGCAGGAATTTTGAAGACCTTGTTGGAACCATGAATTATTAGTCACCCGCTTTTCTTTGTTTCCCTAGTAGCATTTGACATATGCTCCTCCCCTGTCAGCCTCCAGAGTTAGATGGAGGGATTATGCATCAAAGGTAGCATGGATTTTTATTTATTTATGTATTTATAATTTTAATTTTAAAAATTTTGTTCATAATTGACATATCTGGCACAACAGTGTATTGGTGTGATGTTTCAATACATGCATACACTGAATAATGATCAAATCAAGGGAGTTAGCATATACATCACCTCAAACATGTATCATTTCATTGTGGTGATAACTTTCAAGATCCTTTTTTCTAGTTACTTAAAATCTACAGTACATTATTATTAGCCTTGGTCACCCTACTATGTAATAGAGCACAGAACTTATTCTTCCTAATTGTAACTTTGTATCCGTTAACCAAGCTCTCCCCGTTTCCCTTTCCTGCTACCCTTCCTAGCCTCTGGTAACCACTATTCTACTCTCTAATTCCATGATATCAACTTTTTTAGACTCTACATATGAGTGAGGTTATGTGGTATTTGTCTTTCTATGCCTGGCTTATTTCACTTAACATTATGTCCTCCAGGTTCATCCATGTTGCTGCAAATGATAGGATTTCATTCTTTTCTCAGCTGAATAGTATTTCATTGTGTGTATCATCAGTTTGTGGAAATTTAGGTGGATTCCATATTTTGGTCGTTTTGAATGGTGCTGCAATAAACATGAGGGTGCAGATATCTCTTTGATATACTAATTTCAGTTCCTTTGAATATGTACCTAGTAGTGAGATTGCTAGATCATATGGTAGTTCTATTTTTAGTTTTCTGAGGAATCTTCATGCTGTTTTCATAATGACTGCACTAATTTACACTCCCACCAACAGTGTATTAGAGTTCCCCTTTCTTTGCATCCTGGCCAGCATTTGTTATTTTCTGGCTTTTTGATAACAGCCATTCTAACGAGGGTTAGGTGACATCTCACTGTGCATTTGATTTGTATTTCCCTGATGATAGTGATGTTGAGCATTTTATCATACACCTGCTGGCCATTTTTATGTATTCGTTTGAGAAATGTCTATTCAACTCTTTTGCCCATTTAAAAAAAAATTGTTCTTTTTGCTATTAAGTTATTTGAGTTCTTCACATAGTCTGGATATTAACCCTTTACTGGACTCATAGTTTGCAAATATTTTCTTCAGTTCTGTAGGTTGTCTCCTCACTCTGTTGTTTCCTTTACTATGCAGGAGCTTTTCAGTTTGATGTCATCCCATTTGTTTATTTTTGCTTTTGTTGCCTGTGCTTTTGAGTTCTTATCCAAAAAATCTTGCCACATCAATGTCATAAAGCTTTTCCCCTATACTTTATTCTATTAGTTTTATAGTTTTGAGTCTTACATTTAAGTATTTCATTCATTTTGAGCTGATTTTTGTACATGGTGAAAGATAAGTTTTATTCTTCTGCATGTGGATGTTATGTTTTTTCAGCACCATTTATTAAAGATATTCTCCTTTCCCAAATGTGTGTTCCTGGCATCTTTGTCAAAAATCTATTTATTTATTTTTAATTATTTTATTTTTATGCAACCCTATCATTTGCATGTCATGGACATTTGGGGACGGTTAGACTAAGGTTTGGCACTGTTACGATGAGCAGATTTGGGATGGGTGAAAAGGGTGTAAACACTTTACATTTTGTTGCTTCCTAAGGCAGTGGAGCTGTTCTTACCAGTACAATTTGGGGGACAATGTAAAACTCATTTCTCATTAATGGATATGATTCTTTAAATTTCATTCCAAGGCAAAGATTTATAAACCTGTCCCCTTTAAAATGCAAACATTCCAATGAGGAGCAAAGCTTGAAAATTAAAATCTTCAACAGGATTAGAAACGAACAACTTTGCAATCTTCTAAAATAAGGCTTCTTAAAATATGGATCCTCTTAGTCTATTTCAGAGTGTTCATGTTGACATTTGCACTGAAGGTACAAAATAAAACTGCTGGTACCTTAATTTGAATAAAGGCAGTGACACCACATAACACTAGGAGTCATGTATTCTTCATTACACACTTGCACCTAAACACACAACCACACATGCGCGCACACATACACACACACGCGTGCACGCTACACACACAGAGACATTTATTAATTTTATTAAATCTTGACTCTTGGGTACATGTGTTTTTAATATTCTGTAAGATGAAATGGGAAGTGCACATAAAGCAAATCTCAGGCTACTTAAGTACTATAATTGTCTCAAGGAAAAATACTTTTGTGGTTGAGTTGCAAGCTGAATTAGCCACTTTTTTCATGGAACTCCATTTTTCTTGAAAGCACAAGCGACAGGCAAACTATGATTATTCAGACTTGAGTGTCTGGCAGACGTTTCTCCAAAAAAAAAAAAAAAACACAAATGAATTAACTAAGCCAGCCTCTGCAAGGAAAACACCTGACAGTATTTGTTGCCAATAGCACAATTTAAACTTTTAAATGAAAATTCAAATTTTAGAAAACTTGCATTCATCCTCATGAACTTGAGATTTTCCTAATCTTTAAAGACTTTGAAGAGATTGGTCATGATATTACATAGTGAGATGTTTTAATATTACATAATGAAAAGTGTCAAAACGTGGAAGATCTGCATAACTCGGTGACCTGATATTTTCCAGATGACCAACACATGATGTTACAACATTATGCAGGATAGAAAGATCCATTCAGATTACAATATAGAACACTGGATTTAATGTAACAAAGCATGAAAAGTTCACTGATATGATTTCAGATTCCATATTGTAACTAACCTTTAAGAAACTACCATCTGTTTAGTTTAGCGTAGTACCAAAGATGAAAATCCACAATTATGAAAACAGATTGAATGTAGAAGCAAATATGAGAGTGCAGCTCTTTTCTGCTAAGCCTGATATTAAAGAGATTTGCAAACATGCAAAGTCATGCCACTCTTCTTGCTAAATTTGTTTTGTTTCAGAACATACAGTTGTCATGAAAATGTTAGGTTTTATGTAATGGGTTTAGTAATGTTATCTCTAAATGAAATAACAAATGTTGATTTTCTTGGTTTTAATTTCCAAAATGGTAAATCTCAATAGCTCTAAGCCACATGTACAAATATGGGGATTCAATAATTTTTAACAGTGTGAAGGGGATCAGAGATCAAAATATGAGGGCAATGGTTCTAGAGCAAGCCTCCTGACTTCACAGTTGAGTAACTGAGGCCATGACAGGTGATGTGACTCATTCACTATAAGACAGCTGTGATTAGATCACATCTTTGCAAACCACTGTTCCGATGTGTGTTTTTTCTCCTACTCGATACTGTAAACCATGACTTCATGTGAATACGCTAATCAACTACTGCCTGATGAGAAAGTTGGCTGGGAGAGGCTCTGATGGAGGTCAGTGGAGACAGAGCTTTCTTACAGCATGTGAATGACAGGCCAGGTGAGAGGCTAAGGGGCCTCTGCCAGACACTGGGCACCTCCAGCGGGTGGAGGCCGGGAGGGGGGATGTGGGCTGAGAGGAGATGAGTGGCTGCAAGTGGAGAAAGAACATTACCTACTTCAGATTTTATGCCTCTTGCTCTGAAACGCGGTCAGCTTTTCCTTACCGCTTGGCTTTTCCTCCAGGGAGTTTGCCCGTTGGAAGGTGAACAACTTGGCTCTAGAAAGGAAGGACTTCTTCAGTTTGCCATTGCCTCTCGCCCCAGAGTTTATCCGGAACATTCGCCTCCTTGGAAGGAGACCCAATCTGCAACAGGTTACAGAAAACCTGATTAAAAAGTACGGCACTCATTTCTTACTTTCTGCCACCCTTGGAGGTAAGCAATATCACAATCCTAAGCTAATTGGTTGCCAGACCATTGGAAGTAACGTTAAGACTTATGTAGTATAGCTCCAACAGTCTTTTGTTCCTCCTGGCCTTTTATTGCCTCAGAAGTCTTTCTGGTGCATTTGAAAACAGCGTAGTCTCTTGACATCTCAATTTACCCCAGAGCATCTCTATTTGCTTATAAGGCTCTCCTGAGGAGAGGAAGTTGTGTATGGCGGTTGGAGGTGGACAGGCTCCTAACAAGCACTTGCCAGCAGGGGGCGCTCCCAGTTTTCGCTTCGCTGAGTCACCCAACCCCTGAGGCTTCGCCACTTTCTAATGTTTGCTGTGGCTACAATGGTCAGACTCACAGGCAAAGAAGTCGAAGTTCCTGGAGTCCCTGACCCCTCTTCCTCTCGATAAAGATTGGAAACTGTCCAAACAACTCCAGTGGTTCTGGGCTGATGAATCACCCTCTTGTGGGGCGGAGCGTGGGGGTAGGGTGGAGCAATGTGGGCTAGAACCTACCAGGGCAGGATCAAAAGCTCTGAAGATGCAGAGTTCCCTCTGCCCTGGGAAGAAGGAAGCAGGATTTATTATAACATTTAGCTCACTGTCCAATCGACCCAAACAAGCTCTCCCAGGGCTCAGGCCAGCTGTCGGCATGAGGCAGGTGTTGAGTGTTTGATGGGGAGGAGGGAGATGGAGCTTCAAGGCTTTTGCCCTTCCCGAGGGAGCAGAAAAAGCCACGAAGACTCCTCGTAAACAATTTGAGAGAGAGAATTGTGTCTCCCCTATGGAGGAGAATTGCTTGAGACAGAGTTCAATAGAAGATGTTAAGCAAATAAGCTGATGGCAGGGGGACTGAGCTTTGGAAGAGGGCCTTTCAGGCAGCGAGGCCGCTGGCCTGTGGCTCCCCCTGATGAGCTTCTTCTAAAGATGGTAAGGGCTGGGGGAAGAGCTTGGCAGCAGGGGCTGCACTCTATCTCAGCTGTGTCTGCCCTGGCCAAGGGTTTATGTTCCTATTGGTAGGGGATTCGAGAGCAGACAGCCTCAGCAATACACTCGTGTTGTTCACCATAGGAGAAGAGTCCCTGACCATTTTTGTGGACAAGCGGAAACTGGGAAGAAAGACAGAGACAACAGGAGGTGCCTCTATAATCGGGGGCAGTGGGAACAGCTCGGCCGTATCCCTGGAGACCCTGCACCAGCTGGCCGCCTCCTACTTCATTGACAGAGAGAGCACGCTGCGACGGCTGCACCATATCCAGATAGCCACGGGGGCCATCAAGGTAACGACCTGAGAGGTACAGGGCAGGGGGTGCGGGAAGCACTGAGGAACTCGGGGGAGGCCCCAGCCTCAACCAGCTCTAGGTCAGCCGGGCGGACTGATGGAAGAGGAGACGAAGCTTTCTGATGAAGACACAGCCAGCCTTCAGACACGATGGGGGTCACTCATTCCACAGCAGACGCTCACAGAGCGCCCACTCTGAGGCAGGCTGCAGCACTCTAGGGGAGGATGGAAAAACAACAAAGTCATTTCTAATGATAAATAAAGAAAAGCAGAGTCATAGGTGCACATTTCCTGGGGCGTGGGGAGGGAGCAGCCCATATGATTATTAGATTGATCATGGAGGGCACTTTGGGGTTTAGACTTTGAGCTCTGAATGATAGGAAACCAGCTGTGTGGAGAAGTGAGCGGAAAGTGTTCAGGCAGACAGAACAAGTGCTAAGTACTTGTTCTAAGTAAGTACTAACGCCTTTTAGCAGGAACCAGCCTCGTGCCTTGTTGGGCCACAGAGAAGACTGCTGAGATGGTGGGGAGGTGAATAACAAAGACAAGATGAGGTTTGGAAGTCAGCTGGAGCCAGATTATGTGCCATGAGAAGGAATTTTAATATAAGTCAAAGTGCAGTGAAAAACCACTGGAGAGATTTAGCAGGGGAGTAACATGATCTCATGTATGTTTTTAAAAGATCGATAGTTATTGTGACTTTAATAACTATAACCTTCGTCATATCTTCTCTACTTACACCTAAGAGATTTCTAGTAAAGTTCATGTTGTTTTAGGGAAAACCAGTGAAAATACCGTACTTGAGAATACAGTTTTTTAAAAATTCTAAGCATAATGTTAAGGTGTTGAAAAGACTTCATAGTTGTCTTATATCCTGCTTTTATCCCATCTGAAACTCACAAGCAAATTTTATTTACTAATTCATTCAATAAATATTTACTGAGCACCTATTATTTGTCAGGCACTGTTTTGGGTCCTGAGAATATGAGAGTGAACAAAAGCTGTAAAGTCCCTGCCCTCATAAAGCTTGAATTCTAATAGCAGAGAGATAATTCATAAATATACAGACAATAGCTCATTTTGTTACGATTTGCTTTATTGCACTTTGCAGATACTTTTTTTTTTCTTTTTTACAAATTGAAGGGTTGTGAGAACCCTGTGTCAAACAAGTCTACTGGCACTATTTTTGGCACTATTTTTCCAACAGCACGTGCTTACTTCGTGTCTCTGATAATTCTCACAGTATTTTAAACTTTTTCATTGTCATTTTGTCTGTTATGGTGATCTGTGATATGTGACCTTTGATGTCACTTTTATAATTGTTTTAGAGTGTCACAAATTGCACCCATATGAGATAACAAACTTCATCAATAAATGATGTGTGTTCTGACTGGTCACTGTATGGAACTGGCTGTTCCCCCATCTCTCTCACCCTTCTCAGGCCTCCCTATTCCCTGAGATACAACAATATTGAAATTAGGCCAATTATTAACCTTACAATGGCTTCTAAGTTTTCAAGTGAAAGAAATAGACATCTCTCACTTGAAATCAAAAGCTAGAAATGATTAAGCATAGTGAGGAAGGCATGTCAAAAGCTGAGAAAGGCCAAAACCTAGGCCACTTGCATCAAACAGTTAGCCAAGTTGCAAATGCAAAGAAAAAGTTCTTGAAAGACATTAAAAGTGCTACTCCGGTAAACACACAAATGATAAAAAATGCCAAACAGCCATCTTACTGATATGAAGGAAGTTTGAAAGGTCTGGAAAGATCAGACTAGCCACAACATTCCCTGAAGCCAAAGCCTAATCCAGAGTAAGGCCTAACTCTGGTTAATTCTATGAAGACTGAGAGGGGTCAAAAAGTTACGGAAAAATGTTCGAAGCTAGCATAGGTTGGTTCATGAGATTGGAGGAAAGAACCCATCTCCGTGATATAAAAGCACAAGATGAAGCAGTAAGTGCTGACTTAGAAGCTGCAGCAAGTTATCCAGATCTAGCTAACATCACTGATGAGGGTGGTTATACTAAACAACAGATTTTCAGTGTCAATGAAACCACTTTCTACTGGAAGAAGATGACATTGAGGACTTTAATAGCTAAGGAGGGCAAGTCAATGCCTGGCTTCAAAGCTTCAAAGGACAAGTTGACTTTCTTATTACAGGCTAATATAGCTGGTCACTTTAAACTGAAGCCAAGACTCATTTAGCATTCTGAAAATCCTAGGGCCCTTAAGAATTATGCTAAATCTCCTCTGCCAGTGCTCTATAAATGGAACAATCCTGCCTGGATGACAGCATATTTGTTTACAGCATGGTTTATGAACTATCTTAAGCCCATTGTTGAGACCTACTGCTCGGAAAAAAACTTCTTTCAAAATATCACTGCTGATTTACAATGTACCTGCTCACCCAAGAGCTCTGATGGAGAGGTACAAGATTAATATTGTTTTTATGCCTGCAAATACAACATCCATTCTGTAGCCCATGAATCAAGGAGTAATTTTGATTTCCAAGTCTTATATAAAAAATATTTTGGTAAGGTAAAGGCTGCCATAGATAGTGATTCCTCTGACAAATCTGGGCAAAGTAAATTGAAAATCATTTAGAAATCACACTATCCTAGATGCCATCATGAACATTCGTAATTCATAGGGGGATGTCAAAATATCATTAACAGGAGCTTGGGAGAAGTTGATTCCAGCCCTCATGGATGTCTTTGAGGATGTCTTTCCTCAGTGGATGAAGTAATTGTATATGTAGTGGAAATAGGAAGAGAACTGGAATAAAAAGTAGAGCCTGAAGATGTGACTGAATTGCTGCAATCTTATGATAAAACTTGAATGAATGATGAGTTGCTTCTTATGAATGAGGAAGGAAGTGGTTTCCTGAGAGGGAATCTACTCCTGGTGATGATACTATGAATGTTGTTGAAATGACAGCAAAGCATTTAGAATATTTTATACACTTAGTTGATAAAGCAGTGGCAGGGTTTCAGAGGATTGACTCCAGTTTTGAAAGTAGTTCTATTATTGGTAAAATGCTATCGAATTGAGTCACATGCTACAGAGAAATCTTTCGTGAAAGGAAGAGTCCATTGATGCAGTCAATGTCATTGTTGTCTTAGTCTAAGACATTGCCACAGGCCGCCCCAACCTTCAGCAACCACCACCCTGATCAGTCAGCAGCCATCAACATCAAACCAGGACACTCCACCAGCAAAAAGACTCCAACAACTGGCTGATGGCTCAGATGATCATTAGCATTTTCTAGCAATAACATAGTCTTTAATTAAGGTATGTACATTCTTTGTTCAAACATAATGCTATTGAACACTTAATAGACTACAGTATAGTGTAAACATCACTTTCATATGCACTGGAAAACCAAAAAGTGTGCGTGACTTGCTTTATTGTGATATTTGCTTTATTACAATGGTCTAAAATTGAACCCATAATATCTCTGAGGTACACCTGTATAATGCCAGGTGGGATGAATGGCATGAAAAAATGAAGCCAAGTAAGAGGATAAAGGGTGATGGGAATGTGGAGTTTAGGGAAGACCTGTCCAAGGAATGCCACTTAAGCAGAGACCTAAATGAAGTGAGGGAGTAAGCCCCAAACATCACAGACAAAGGACAGAGCAGGTACAAGTGCTGTAAAGGGGCAGGGCAGTGTACTTTGTATGATCCAGGACTACCAAGAAAGGCAATGAGGCTGGCATGCAGTCAGGAGAGAAATGAAGTAAAAGATGAGTTTATAGAGGTTGCAGGGGACATATCATGAAGGCCTTACTGATTAGGAAGTAAAAAGAAAGGGGGATCCTGGAGACCAGTGCAGTGGCTATTGCAATAGTAAAGGTAAGACATAATGGTGGCTTGGACAAAGCTGGTGTTGCAGAGGTGGTGAGAAGTTGGCATATTCAGAATATGTTTTGATGGTAGAGCCTACGGAATCAGACAATGGATTGGAAGAAAGGAGTAAAGATTTACTGCAAGATTTATGGCCTGAGCAATCAAATGAACAGTGATTCCATTTACTGAGAAGGACAACACTGGGAAGAAGTACAGATCTGAAAGAAATAAATCAAGAATTTGGTTTTAGACATTCCTAAATGTGACATTCCTATCAGACGTCTAAGTAGAGAAATCTAACAGTCAGTTGAAAACAAACACCAAGATTTCAAGAGAAAGGCCATGATTGAATCTGGAAAGTTGGTATACAAATATATACACATGTCCACCTGTGTAGTTGGTATTTCCAGCTATGGGAGAAAATGAAATGAGATCACCCAAGGAGTGAGTGCAACTACAAAAGTGGCCTGAGGACTGAGTTGTGAAGCACTCCAATATTCAGAAAGAGGGAAGAAGAGAGGATCCAACAAAGAAGACTGAGACAGAGAGTATGAAGAGGACCAAAGCGGGCTCACAAAACCATGTGAAGAATGTTTTTCACAAAAGAAGGAACTGGCAACTGTGGCTGTTGAGCAGTCACTAAGGTGGAGATTGAGACTCGACCTTCAATTTTGTGACATGGAGGTAACTGGTAACCTGAAGAAGAGTAGTTCAGTACATGAAGGGTACAAAAGGCCAAGTGAAGAAAATTCCAGGAAGGAAGAAAAGTGAGAATCAGATATGAGTAGAAACAATCCTTTTGCTGTAAAGGCAAATTGAAAAACAAGTGATAACTGGGGAGCAATGTGGGGTCACAGGAGGGTGTGTTTTTGTTTTTAAGATGGGAGCTATTCCAGCATATTGATATAGTGATTAAAATAACTCCATAGGCCATGCGCGGTGGCTCATGCCTGTAATCCTAGTACTTTTGGAGGCCAAGGCGGGCAGATCACAAGTTCAAGAGATCAAGACCATCCTGGCCAACATGGTGAAACCCCATCTCTACCAAAAATGTAAAAATTAGCTGGATATGGTGCTGCATGCCTGTAGTTCCAGCTACTTGGGAGGCTGAGGCAGGAGAACCGCTTGAACCCAGGAGACGGAGCTTGCAGTGAGCCAAGATTGCGCCACTGCACTCCAGCCTGGTGGCAGAGCAAGACTCTGTCTTAAAAAAATAAAAAATAACTCCGTAGAGAGGGAGAAAGAAAGTGATGATGTAGGAGAGACAGAAGATAATCGCAGGAGCAAAGAGGTTGTTCTTACCCAGGAGCTTGAGCTCTTCATCCTTCGAAACAGGAGGCAATGCAGAAGGCACAAGGACAAAAGTAGCAGGATGTTAGTTGCATGGTGAGAAGATGCCACTGTTTTCTTCTGATTGGCTTCTTCTTCTTGATTTCCTAGGTGAAACAGAAGGAAAGTCTTTGGCTAAAAGTAAGAAAACAGAACAGTTGGGAAAATAATCTATGAAATAGTCTTTTGAGAATAAGAGTTAAGAGTGTTGGTTAACTAGATAAACATAGTAGATTTGTGGGTAGCACTGAGAGCCCGCTTCAGTGGCTATAATTATAACATGAGACCAGTCAGCATAGTTGTAAGTTTTATCAGCTACATTTAGCAGTTCATGTATAGGTAGGCATGGAATAGACAAAGAGTTGGATTTAACCAAGATGTGTGTATATACATGGTGAAAGATAAAAGAGGGAAGAGAGTTGAGAATATACACAAAGGAGTGATTATAGTAATGGACCATGGAATATAATTCAGTCAGTGAATGAAAAGAGGCCTTTGAGGGATGCTAGAAAGTGAAAAGTTGGTCAGGTCTAAAGGTTAAAAGTCTAAGTAGGTTTGACAATTCATTACGGAAAGAGACTAGAGCAAGTATGATTGGGTGATGCCTAATGTTGAGATTATAGAAGGAATACTATGCCCAGGAACCTAATTTTATTAGTAACTGCATTCCCTCTATAATCACTTAATGGAAATGAATGAGGGGAAGTAACAAGAAAAATAAACTGCAATGAGGATGGGTAGTGGGTACTAAGAGTCCCGTGGTTCTGGCTTCAAAGGAGCCAGAGATCATTAGAGAGGATGGAGGAATAGTGTTCAGGATATCACAAGGGAGCACCTTCCTTACTTCCATGCCCAGGAGCATGGGGGGTGGGAAATGAGATGGCCACTGCTAGAGAAGGCTGCAGGGGAAACATGTCCTCGGGGTCAGCTACACTGTGGTTAGAACCGAAAGGCAAAGTGGACTCTTGAGAAGTGGTTGAGATTATATGGGATTTTGCTAAGAACTGATCATGAGATCCAGAGAGCACAGTGGAAGTTAACTGAAGAGAAGAGGTGAGATAAGGGAGTGTACAGAGTTTGGAGTGAGAGTAGAAGAGATGAGGATAACTTTCTATTAACAGGAAGGTAGGGTACATTTGAGAGACTAGTATCTTAGACAGTTTAAAATGATTTAAAAAATCATTGGTGTGATTTTTTAACTCTTAACTCTCTTCCCTCTTTTATCTTTCATCATGTATACACACATATCCTGGTTAAATCCAACTTTCCATCTATTCCATGCCTTCCTGTACATGAACTGCTAAATGTAGCTGATAAAACTTACAACTATGCTGAGTGGTCTCATGTTATAATTATGGCCACGAATCTCAAGCTGGCTCTCAGTGCCACCTAGAAATCACTGTGGCGTGGAGTAGGTTTTACCAAGAAGACAGAACTCTGTGAAAGCCTCTCTCCCCATTTAGTCCTGTGGTGGACTGTGTCAAAGTTGGAGAAAAATGGATCATATCAGAAAATGAAAGGTAGGCATTGGGTCTACAATTTAAAGATCCCATTTATGTTCCTTCCTATTCCTTGACCTGATCAACTTTATACTTCTTCACTCTTTAATGGCCTCATTTTCTTAAATTCCTTGATTTATCACTATAATCTCAATAAACTAGGTATTGATGGACCATGTCTCTTAATAATAACAGCTATTTATGACAAAGCCACAGCCAATATCATACTGAATGGGCAAAAGGTGGAAGCCTTCACTTTGAAAACCAGCACAAGACAAGGATGCCCTCTCTCATCACTCCTATTTAACTAGTATTGGAAGTTCTGGCCAGGGCAATCAGGCAAGTGAAAGAAATAAAAGATATTCAAACAGGAAGAGAGGAAGTCAAATTATCTCTGTTTGCAGATGACATGATTGTATATTTAGAAAACCCCATCGTCCCAGCCCAAAAT
>NW_012102321.1:3701118-3788124 GCF_000951045.1 Mandrillus leucophaeus
AAATCATCATATCATATTGTATCATATTACTCCCTGCCTAAATTCCGTCAGTGGCCCCAAACTGTACATGGGACAGAGCCCAAACTACTGTTCCCCATCCTGGGTGGCAGTGTGATACAATGGAAAGAACATAGGCTCCAACCCAAGAATCTGAGTTCTGCCATTGTTCATGATGGGACTTTGAACAAGCCAAACTTCTCAGACCCTCAGTTTACTCATCCTAAAATTGTTGTACAATTAGAACAGTTTCTATCTTGAAGTTTTCCATGAGGTTTAATAAGAAAGTGTAGGCCGGTGTGGTGGCTCATGCCTGTAATTCCAGCACTTTGGGAGGCCGAGGTGGGCAGATCATGAGGTCAGGAGATCGAGACAATCCTGGCTAACACGGTGAAACCCCATCTCTACTAAAAATACAAAAAATTAGCCAGGCGTGGTGGCAGGCTCCTGTAATCCCAGCTACTCAGGAGGCTGAGGCAGGAGAATGGCGTGAACCCGGGAGGCAGAGCCTGCAGTGAGCCCAGATTGTGCCACTGCACTCCAGCCCAGAGGACAGAGTGAGATGCCGTCTCAAAAATAAATAAATAAATAAATAGATAAATAAATAAAAGAAAGTGTAGATAGTATTAACCATAGCACTGTTGGAGTGTGAAAAAGATTAATTCCTGTTCTTAACTAAACTATGTGACTATTGAAAATCTGTCTCTGCTGTCTTTCTAGTTCCATTTTTAACCAGTCCTTTGGTACTTTTCTCAACCCCCGTACTCCCCACTCTACTCTTCACCTTCCACTCATATTGTGTAAACCATTCATACCTAAATATCAGGCTTTCCTCAAATATGCCATGTTCTCATATCTCACTTTCCTGGCACTTGCTGTTTGCTTTACTTGTAATGCTTGTCTATTCACCTGAATGGCTCTTCTTCACCTTCTTTTGCTCAGCTTAAAAAGGTAACTCTTTTGTGAAGCCTTTCCTAACTCCCAAGATAGTCAAATGCCCCTCTTTAGGGTTTCAAACATATGCCTCTTTTATAGAGCATATCATTTGAACTGTAAAACTGAACATATGTCAGCTAACACAATGACCTCCACATGAGACGATGAGGTTCTTGTGGAAGAGGCTGGGTCTTGTTCAACTATGATTTCCCAATAAGAGTACAGAGCTTCCCACACTGTGGGCAGTGGGTAAAGGTTTGTTGAATTAATGAATGAGTCCCTGGACATGGCATTTTTCACATAGATTAGGCTCTTCTGCTTAGTGTGTACGCAAGTACATATAAGCATGCTTAGTTGAAAGAAACAGAAATCTACTCAAGGTAGCTTGAGTATAAAAATAGTTTAAGAGAACTCTGGTGAAAAATACCACAGCTCTCCAAGGACTAGGCACTAAATCTAATGCAGGCACATGGAACTTGGAAAAGTATGGTCATACTCTCAGGTTATTCTTTTTGTTTTTTGTTGAAATACATGTCACTACTTTTTCATCTGTGTCATCTTCCTGCTTCCCTAGTTGGAAATCTTTTATCTATTTATTCCATACTTTTCTGTACCTCGATGACTTTAACTTACATGTAACTTTGGCTTGCTGTGGAGTTGACTCTGGCTCTGCTGAATATTTTTCTGTTTTATCTCTTGGTCAATGCCACCACGGCAGAGGTCACTACTTTGTTCATTGCCATGTCCTCGGTTCCTGGCATATTTTAGGTGCCTTATAATTGTTTATTATTTGAATTTTATGAGTATCTACAATCACCTTTTAAATTTTTTCTTTCAGTATCATAGTTTTCAATTCTCTTGAGAAAGAATCTGGTTCAGTGTCTACCCTTAGTTTAATACAAAGAGTTGGGCTTGCATAGCCTTAACTATGGCTTTCTGGACCCACCTCTTAAGCAAAGTCTGTGGGTGGTGGAGCAAAAGGTGGTTAGACATCCCAAACTACATTTTTTATAGTGCCTATGAATGTACTTTCCAGAAATAGAGCCACTGCCCATCTCTTCAAAGAGGTCATCATCCTTGGAAGCCACTTTTTGAAGATTCTCCAAGAACACATTGAAAGTGAGATGAATATTCAACTTCCACTGGGCTGACAGATCTGGTAATTTTTTCTGTCTGGGAGTACAATGGGTTTTCCCCCTAGGAAGAAAACCATGAAAAAACAAGGATGATTTTGTATTTTTTTCAACCTTCATCTCTTCAAGTTTTCATATTTACATAACTTAGCAAGGTCTAGAGACCTGATGTGGCCTGTTCAAGGACCCATTGCTAGACTAAGGAGCAAAGGTGTGTGTTGGCATCCCACCCCACAGTTCTGCTCACTTTATGGGATTGACCTGCCCATTTTGTCCTGGCAGTAAGGTTCTCTGCCGGGGAACATTTCTTTGCTCTCACACACTTAGTACTTATAGATCCATATAGCAAAGGCCAATACACACAGCAGCACATCCTTCCTAGCTAACATCCTTTTGTTGGTGCTACAGTACCTGCCACCTACCTCCCTCTATGAATATGCCTCAGCAGCTGGCTTCCAGCACATTTATTACTCTTGAAAGAGGTGGATGGAGTTGGGATGGGGGATTCTGCTTACCTGCTCTGCCTTGGTAGAAGAAAAGTTCTTTAGCATATCTGCCTGTTTCTTGTTCCCCTAAGAAGATGTGCACTTACTACCCTTTCTTAGCAACTTCTTTGCACTAACATGGACTTATGCACCTTTTTGTTTATTTAATATATTCCTTAAGACCTCACTGAGCATCCCTCTCTGTTGGAAGGTTTACCCGAATTGGCACACACCTCTATTGCAGAAATTGTCACATTACATTGAGGATGTTTACATGCCTATCTCCCTCCTGACACATACACCCACGATGACACCAGGTCTTAGAGCGGCAGAGACTCTGTGGCAGATACACAGCTCCAGGTCCCTTTAGAGTGTTGTCTGGCATGTGGCGAGGTGAAGGCAGACTTACATGGTTTAGTGGGAAACAAACTTACTCAAGTAAGAAGACTTGGGATTGGTTTTGGCTTTGATGCTGTCTATTTGTATGACCTTGAGAAGTCATTGAACTCTATTTCTCTCATCCATGATACATATTACCAACTATCTGACTCACCTGCACACAGGGCTTACATTCAGCTGATATGGTTACATCAGTTTTTAAAATACTGAAACACTTCTATACAGCTGGTGAATAGTCTTCACTCCAACCCCCATGTACTGCCCTAACCACACTTACTCCCCCCTGTAGCCCCCAGATTTCCTTTTGATGGTAACCAAAAGGAGAGTATACCTCAGGAGGCCTCTAGAGCCCTGCCCTGGCACTAGGGCTGCCATCCCTTCTGATGAGTCAATGTGCTTCTGTTCTACCTGCTGATAAATACTGTGAATGTCACTCTTGGCTCTGCCATAGGGTTGGGGTGTCACCAAATGATACAGAGCACATGCAAACACTTTGCACACTGTGAAGGGCTGTATACATAGACATCCTGTCCATAATTCCCCAGAAGGGATTAGAGCCACAAAGGAGAGAAGGGGCTTGTTTCTAAATTACAGCTCACCCTGTATTTAGTTGAAGGCTGAGGAAGTACTTGGTGGGGAGGGCTTGACATGCTCACAAGGTGACTGAAGGGAGTTCACGCAAAAGTTCAGGTGGACCCCAGGATGAAAAAGAGTGTTTCTCACAAAACCTCCTTAAAAGTGACTTGTCTGAATTCCTCGCTGCAGCAGCCTGGGATTCAGTTTGCAGCTCTTTTAAGCACATACACCATCAGCTCTGTTCTCCCATCCCAGCCCGATTGCTCACAATTAGAAGCCCATTTCACTCGGCTCTTAGTTTGCAGGTGTCTCCTTAGGTAGGACAAGAGCAGCCTGGAAGTGGAAGGTGGAGGGTGGGGAGAGGAGACTGGCTGGAATGAGGGTTTGCACGATCTGGTATTTATGGAAAATTTGATGTGCTAATGAACCTGAGGTCCATCAGGGCTTTCTCAAGGCAGGATGGTCTCTGTCAACAGACCAGTTAGCACACAATTATTGGCCCTTTCTGAAAGCTTATCTGAGGCATTCTTTGAACAGTGTGTGCCTGAGTGAACTGCACTCTCCATTACCTGTATAGGCTCTCTTTATAATCTGCCAAAGCTGTCTGCCTCTTCTACAGAGAAAAGCACAGGATTCTCTTGAACAATCCTCCAGAGATGCTGAGGTTTTCCTCACTTTGGGGCGAGGGATTGGGGGTGTCTCAGGCTATTCTGCTTACTCAAGTCAGTACTCAGGCAAAAACTGCAACGGGTCCCTCTCCAGCTCCCTCTATTCTTTTCACCTCCTTACTTCTGAAGGGAGAAGACAGCATCTCAGAGCAGAATAGCAATGAAAAGCACTATGACTTTGGGAACTAGTGAAACTTGAGTGGGCCTTCCTCACTCTTCAGGTTCTTAACTCTAACAGGAAATGAGCATAAGGATCATGTTATTTTTCTCCTAATTCCCATCCTTGTGCCACAATTAAAGTGAAGTTACTCACACCCTTTCAATGACTTACCGAATTGATTGTCCTCTTTTGGGACTGACCTTTAGAAACAGCAAAGTAAAGGTCAGAAAATTGAATCAAAGATAGCCCAGCATGATGAGCAAGATGATGGTGGTTGGGGGAGGGGGGGTGGGGAGCAGATGCATTGGTGGCAGGTAGGGATGGGGGAGGGAGAAGGGGAAGGAAAGGAAAGTTCCTATTGTGGCTGTTCTCTAGCCTGTCCTCCTCTTTGGGTCGCATCTTGTTCCCACTTAAGGCTTGTTAGCTTCCTTTTTTCCTGGACCTGATTGGTGAGTGGCCAAGTCAGGAGTAAGTGGATGGATAAGCCAGTGAAAACCCCAATGATGATGGAGTGGCCAGCTTACCTGTAGGCAGGGACAGGCAAGCCTCCAAATACCATACCCCTGTGTCCCACCTCTGTCCTTCAGCCCACCCTAACCTAGAGGGGCAAACTTCCCCAGAGTAGCTGGGACAGTCATTGGCCATGGCTCTTCATAGGGGGAATTCGACACCATAAAGAAAGTGAAGACTTCACCTTGAAATGAGGCTGCCTCTGCTTCCCAAGTACAGTCTGACCAGTAGTCAATCACCCACTCACCCAATAAAGAAACATGATTCAGCACCTGTGTCCACATGTGGAGGGAGGCAGGCTCATGTGTAACAGCCAGAACACTGGGATTATTTAAGTACATTTCCACTTGTCTCTAAGCTCCTTACTGGCCATGACTATGTCTTATTCATCTGTGAGTTCCAGATGCTCCTTGAATATTTGTTAAATGAACAAATGAGTAAATAAAAGAATGAATGAATGAGCCAAATAAATCTTATCCTTGCGGGTGACTGTATGACCTGGAATAAATCATTTAACTTATCTGAGCCTTGGTTTCCTGGTCTGCATTGTAAGGATAATCAAACTGATCTGAGGTCAGTACAATTTGTTTTGCTCAATGTTAACATTCTGAGGAGAGAGCAGATCACTAAAATATTTTGGGTGGACTGGTCTGTTTAGAATACTTGTGTTTGACAGTGATGGCATGTAAAGGATTTAGACTCTATTTTCTATAGTCCTTTGACCTGCCTGCTCAGGAGACAAAAGGGTATTGAACTGGAGTCTGAGGACTGTAAAGTTAGAATCCTGTTTCTGCTACTCATCAGCTCTGTGGTCTCAAAGACTATAACTCTCTGAACTTTACTTTCCTCCTTGGAGAGTGATAGTAATGAGATTTGTTCCGGTGAGTTCTTGGGAAAGTTAAGTAGGATGCTCTTGGAGGAAGAATTTGGAAAACTGTAGAGAAGCTGTCCCTACCCCTGGCGTGGCCTCGGTCTAGTTCTCCCTGCTGCCTCTCACGCTTTGTGCCTATTGCTACCCTTTGGTATTTATGTGGAGTTACCCTTCTTTATTCAATTTCCCTTCCCTTCCTTGCCACCCCTACTCATTCTTGAAAACGAATTCATGGCTTACTTCCTTCATAAAGCATTCGTGGACTACTTCAAGCTACAGGAATCCCTCCTGCCTCTCTCCTGATTGTTTTTGCTCAGCATCACGCAATCTCTCACTTTATCACTCTGCTCTATGTGTGTTTTTTAAACCTAGGTCTACTAAACTCCCTTGAAGAATGTCCCTTACACTTTCATATTCACCATGGTAACAAGGCAGGGTGCTAGACACATGCACTATGCACTTCCAAGCCTGTGTGCTGCAGAGATCACACTGTCCCTTCTCCTTTTCCTCGTAGTACATTTCCTTTCTTCCCACCTGTCTACTCCCTACTTCTCCTTAGGGACCAACACAGATGGTGCCTCCTCTGCTACTTCCTCTCTTGTTTCCCTTTGTTTAGAGCTGTGCTTCCTTAGAGCTTATCATGATGCGGGCTCCTACCGTGACTTGGATGTCTGTCAGTCAGCTGTGTATGCACCTGCCTCCCCCACAGGTTATGACCTCCTGGAGGTGTGTACATTGTTGCACACACCTCCCTACCCTGAAAAGCCTGGAACATATTATATGTGCATTCTCTTGTTTATTGAGTACCTACTATGTGCCAGAAACTGTTAATTGCTGTCGACAAAATGGTGAGCAAAATAAACGCGAGCTTCCCTCTTTGGAGCCTATAGTGTGTAGGATCCAGACATGGATCACATTCTTGCAGAAAGAGATGCAAAACTGCAACTCCTGTGCCTACTGCAAAGCAGGGGGTGCTGAAACCAGAAGAGGAGGTCAGACGTGTCAGATTGGGCTTCCACGATGAACTTCAGGAAAGGTGCTCTATAAATGTTTGAAGAATTGCATGAAATTAAACAGTGGCTGCTCAATAAATACTCGTTGATTGGTTGATTGATTGTTGGCAAAGCCTTCAGAGATCCTGAGAAGAAAGGGCCTCAGGTCCCCATCATTCTTATTACATAATTATTTCAGTGCATTTAAAGCTTCCCATTTTTCATCTTATACTTTAAACATCAGGGAAAACTGATGGGCCAACTTTATGATATTTTAAAATGACTCTATGGTGTTTTGGAATATTACATGGCTATAAGAGTTTATGTATATTTAATATATGTATTAAAATATGCAGTAAGCCCATGGCTGATTTTCTCTAAGGACGTCTCAGTGCCGAGGTGGGACTTAAATGTTTAATACTAATACTAATACTCATAACTCATATTTCTCTAGTGCTTTTCATCTTTAGGATCCATAAAGCCTGTGAGTAGCACATCAAGTGGATGCAGCTGGGCTTGCCAGCAGGCTGACAGGGACCACATATGGCCTCTTGCCTTCTTCTGGAGGGAGAAGGGGTGACTCGAGCTTAAGGTTTCACTCCTTCTCCAGCATTCTCCGCCTTTCCAGACACAAATTCCCTTTGGCTGTCTCTGAAAGGCTCTCACTTACATACAACTGCTGCTGCCAGCCAGCCATATGTAACAGACACTCACTGCCTCAGGACAAGGAAGAAAGTGACTTTCTACCTCTGGAGTACGAAAAGGCAGGTATCACTGCTGTAGCTGGTCGAGGACAGGATGTGGAGCTGGAGCTGGAGCAGCTGGAGAAGGGAAGTACAAAGGGAGTCTCCACTTGTTATCTAAACCCACTCCCTACTCCTTCCTTCTCTAGGTCACCGAGACCAGGACCGGTCCTCTGGGCTGCAGCAACTATGACAATCTGGACTCAGTCAGTTCTGTCCTGGTACAGAGTCCGGAGAACAAAGTGCAGTTACTTGGTAAGCAGCACTGTGATAGTTTTCATACCTTTCACACCTGATTAAAAAACAAAAAACAAAAAACAAAACCTAGATCAAATAGCAGGATAAAATTCTGCCTGTTCCATTTGATGAAACCTTTCTTAAGACAAGCACTACCACAAGTTCTGGGACCTGTATTTAACAACTTTCCATCATGTTTTAAGAAACTTTCTGGTATGGTTTGCCGTATACCCCAGATCTATTGCTCATATCACATGACACCTCAATCATCCCACTTCACATTCCATCTCAAGTCCTCTGTCACAATCCTGTAAGGAACAGCATACCCATCCTTATAAGCCTTTACCTAGTTCAACGATCTTCATTTCCCAGAAAACTCTCTGCTTTATCCCAAAGACACATTGAGGAATAGCTGGCCTTTACAGAGTGGTTATAAGACTACCATCCAGCTCAACTAAGAGCTATACAAAGTGGGGAACCACTACTTACTGGAACCACAGTTTGAAGGTGGCCCCTGCTTTCTGTTATCTGTCTGTGATCTTGCAAATGGGTGATTCAAAGTCAGGAGATGAGTTTGAGAAGAATAAGAATTTGATTTGAGACAGAACAAGCAAAACTGTGAAAGAAAAGGGAAAGAAAACCACACTAACTCTGGAGGTTGGGGGCTAAGGGCAGACGTGCATCTCTTGCTCTCTGTTCCCCACAGACATCCTGGGGGCAGGGCTATGCAAACTGGTTCAGTGGGAAAACTTTATTTTTCTCAAGGCCTAACTGAATTGTACTCTGTTTAAGATATTACTGTCTCAGCATTACAAAATCAATAACCCTCACCCAAGATCTACGATTACAAATTCCAGGCAACCGGAGTCAAATGCGACCCAGCAATGCTTTAGGAATAAAGAAATATATAAGAAAGAAGATTAAAAACTCATTTATTTAGAGCTACCTAAGGCAATTAGCATTCCTCTTCACTGAGGTCCCTGCATGGACTGGGTTTGTGTCTAGAAAGTAGCAGTGAGTGAAATTCAAAATGTCTAGTTGTTCATTTGGAATAGTTTATGCTATTTAATTTTATAGCCCATCACTCATGCAGACATTTCTCGGGGCACTTATTTTATAGCATGGGAAGTGTTCTGGTGAGGAGGAGGGATGTGATGGGGGAGGTGAAAGGAACGAACTTGGAAAGGGTGAGTGCTGAAAGCAAGCATGTGGACGGGGTGTGTGAGGAGAACCACTCAAATGCCACAGTAGGCACAGTGCCAAGAAAGGAAAATTTAGGGGCAGTTCAGAATTGGAGGTAGACCTCAAGAAAGAACAACAAACACCCACTGCTGCTGGCAATTTTAAGTTATATTTTGAGGTCTGCTGAGACTGGGATACATACTTTGAGTTCTCTGGTTTCCTGCCAAGGACAAGGTCAAGGGCCTAAAAATAAACAGCTGGCAGACATTTGAGGAAAGAGGAGCTCACCATATCCAGAAATTCTTATATTCCTCACTTTCCTGGCACAAGGTTTCACAATGTCCCTACTCGGGGAGCCTCCTGCAGATCTGACCTCGAACGTGGCCCAGACTGCATCCAAAGGTGTGCCTACCCTTTGTTCATCCTTTGGTAAGCTTCCAGCAGCCGCCTTGTGAGTGGCTTGAAGCCAACTAGGAGTATGTTCTGCTATAGGTAAACTGGTAGTTACTGCAGTTGGGTTAGAAAACTGAAGCTCAGAGCAATTTAGTGCATTGTATCCAAGATCAGAAGCTAATTGGAAGAGAGCTGAGAGCCATTCATATCTATCCAGGCATGACTGATCTCAGGGCATTGACCACCATCCCCTCTTCAAATCTTCTTAAGAGTTAAATCCTATTGAAATAGGACAGGCAGTCCCAGTTATATAGTATTAGCTGATGAGACAAGGGCAGGATCTGAAACTAAGCAGATTCTATGAGTGCTGTGATTTGGGCAGGTCATTGTGGTCTTAGGGCTTGGATTTCCTTACCTATAAAAACCTCAGTATGAGCACAAATGTTATTTGCAATCATATATAAAAAGTACTCAACATAGTACCTGGACACTGTATACCCACAATATCTGTTCCTATCTCTTAACCAGGACAGCTTCCCTGGTCATCAGGGCTGGGGTGGAAGGCCCAGAAGGGTCAGAATTCAACAATGTCCTAGGATGCCTACTGCTAATCTCAGTTAAGCTAAAAACAGGAGGATGGCTACAGAAGGCAGGGCAAAAAGCCCATCAAACCTTGTTTTCTTGCCCAAGAGGGCTGTAAGCTCTTCTTTTATCTGAAACATCTTCCCGTTTCCATCCCAGAAATGCTGATGTGTAGCCAATAAGCCTGTGCTTATGATATGCACGCTCTCAATTTGGCTGATCTGAGGGGTTTGGCTAAGCCTTGGGCTTTGATGTTCCCATCTGCATTTTCAGATCCTCCCCCATCTGTCACTGGGGCAGCAGTAGCCTTCTCTCCCAACAAGCTCAGCAGGATCGGGCGCTGGGGTGACCACGCTTGGACCCAGGATGCACAAGTCAGCAGAACCCCAGCTGGGGCTCCTGCAGCCTTGGGCATGGACAACTGAGTCCTCACTGGTTCTTCCCAGAGATTCCTTGACACATCCTTTCCCCAGGCCTTCAGGTGCTGCTGCCTGAGTATCTGCGTGAGCGCTTTGTAGCCGCAGCACTCAGCTACATCACATGCAGCTCTGAGGGTGAGCTCGTCTGCAAGGAGAATGACTGCTGGTGCAAGTGCAGCCCCACCTTCCCTGAATGCAACTGCCCTGATGCTGACATCCAGGCCATGGAGGACAGCCTGCTGCAGATCCAAGACTCCTGGGCCACTCACAACCGGCAGTTTGAAGAGTCAGGTGAGCAGCCAGCTGACCCAGAATTCCTCCCTGTCAATGAGAGGTGGCTGTGAGGTGCAGAGCAAGAACTTGGGGAGAACAAAACTTGAGAGGTGAGGATCCTCATGGGGATCCTGACACGGCCAGTTACTATGTCTGTAACCTCAACCAGGTTATATCACCACCCTGAGGCTCAAGTGGTTTCATTTTTTTCTAGGCCATTGGTATTATGTCCATTTACATAGGTGTGTTTTAAGGACTTAATAAACTAAGATAAACATAATTAAGGACATAGACCTTGTTTGTCTTGTTTGCTACTGATTCCACAGTGCCTAGAGCAATGCTTGCACATAAGGTTCGCTATAAATATGTGTTGAATAAATGAAGTGCATAGAATGGTTCTAGATGACATCCAATACAATTCAGTTGTTGTTTGTTGCTGTTAAAGCTAATATCAGTTACCTTGAGACCCAGATTCAAGAGAACTGGTTTTGCATCCTTGCCTGGTTTGACAAGCTTTATGACCTTGGATTAGCCGTGCAGCTTCTCAAGGTCTGAGTTTCCTCATCTGAAAAAGAGGGAGGGTGATAATAGTGAATGGAAGGCTCACATGAGATCATGTAGATGAATTCAATGTATAAATTACTCTGCATGGTATATTTGCACATTTCAACACTAAATGAATGATATTTATGTGGTTATAGTTCAAAAACATAATATTAAATAAAACAAACCAAGGCAAAAAGGTTATATTATATATATTTATATAATGTCTTCATATAATACTATAATTTATTAAATATAATACATGTTTAATACTATTTATATAATGTTTACAAACAGGATACCCAATACATGATACTTTTATGGATAACTACATTTGTAAAAAAATTAAAAATATGTGATAATGGAAAAGAAAACATCAAGAGAGTGGTTATATCTGGATAGAGAGAAAGGGAGGTTTAGGGCCCTCATGTGCAGTATATTTGGTTTGCTTTATTTCTTAAAGAAAAAAATCTGAAGCCAATATGGCAGAATGGCAAAAGCTAATGGCAGACACATGGGAGTTTGCCTTTTTGTTCTGCATGCTCTTCCACATACTCAAATGTTTTAACTATGCACATACTAGATGTTAGTGCCATTACTAGGCATGCTTCTCCAGTCTTCCGGGGAAATGAGGAACCAGGTACATGAGAAATCAAAATGAGCTGAGGCCCCAGGGGTTGCCATTTTAAGTCCTGGACAAGGCATTTAGTAGCTAAGGAGAATATCACATTCCAGTCCCCAGCCCCATGCTTTGGGCTATGGTGGTGGGTTATGGTCCATAACATGACTTTGGGCCTTTATTACTATGAGTTACTGCTAATGAATAAATCAGGGCTCTCTAGACCTCCACCAGGAGACCTGGCAGCTGCAGGTCCCAAGGAAAAGCAGAGCAATGCACAGAAACCTGCGCATGAGTTCAGAAGCCATGGTGTGCCCAGGAAGCTCTAAGGAGAACCTAGACTCAGCAGGAACTTAGAAGCAGAAGGCAGATTGCTTCTAAATTTGCTGTAGGGCAGAATGGGTATCTGCCCAAGAACTGAAGCCGAAAAGAGAAGAAGAGTATCTTAGACAGTCAGAGAGGAGGATATGGATGGGAGAGGCCGGTCTCAGGGACTGGAGGATTTCTAGAAAGATTTCTGAGCTAGGTGTTGCATCTTCTCTGGGCCTACTTGTGCCAGTCTGGGTGCACACTCACCTTCACGAGGGCCCCACATGTTCCATATGGGTGTTGTGGTGCTATTGAAGAGGATTGGCCTGAGATAGTGTTGTGGATGTCTCAGAAGGAAGTATAAAGGGGGGAAAGAGATGCATCCAATGTCATTTGCAATAGCAGGAGCTCTGGCCCCTCTGAGGGTGGCAGAGATCTATTTTGAAATTCAGAGGCATAGGGGTAGAAAAGATGAGAAAATTCATGAGGCCATATTTTACAACTTGTTAATTATTTCTCAATAAAGGTGTTGATTTTTAAAAAAGCACCTGGGAGAATGGGTGTGCAGCCTCCTTCCTCATGCAGTAACTCTGAAGGGCCCTGGATCTGGGCAGTGTCCACCTGTCCCTACCAGAGCTCTGCATAGCTGCCCCTCAGCTCAGGTCCTGCGTTCTTGTTCACAGAAGAGTTCCAGGCCCTGCTGAAAAGGCTGCCCGATGACCGGTTCCTGAACTCCACAGCTATCTCCCAGTTCTGGGCCATGGACACCAGCCTTCAGCACCGCTACCAGCAGCTGGGAGCTGGCTTGAAAGTGCTGTTCAAAAAGACCCATCGGATCGTCCGCCGGCTCTTCAACCTCTGCAAGCGCTGTCATCGCCAGCCTCGCTTCCGCCTGCCCAAGGAGAGGTGAGCACTCCCTGGATGCTAGAGCAGAGCTCAGCACCTCCCCCGACAGCTGCTGAGGCCAAGGAGAACCCTCTGTCCAATGTAGGGGATCTGGGAGTGGTGACTCACACATAGCCTTCCAGTTATCTCAGCCTACTCATGTGTGTCATTCTCAGCTGTGAGTTGTGTCTGAAGTGAGACAGAGAAAAAAAAGATGGGCTGATTTTACTTTTATCTAAATTATAGTTGATTCAAATGTTATTCTAGTAATGCTCTAATTCTCATTTACTGATTTCCATTTTAATAAGTCTAAGAAAAAAAGGGATGGAGTTAAATTTCATCCAGCTATTGCATCTGATGAAAAACACACACACTGGCTTGTGTCAAACAAATGATTCTGCTCTGGGTCACAGGAGGAAAGAAAGTAGAGACCTGCACCCTCAGGGATAGAGTGGGGCTGTATCATGACAGGCATCCACTTGTTCATCCACTCATTTATTTATTTATTTGACAAGTTTTTGAATCCATATTCCATGCCTTACTATTAAGCTGCAGGGGTATTCATGAATTGGAAAGATTTAACAAACAGAAACATAAAAACTAGAAAATTATAACTATGTGGCAACCACTTAAATTTGTGGTGGTGGAACATAAATCAAAGGGATAGTCTCCTAGAGGTAAAAACCAGAAAGGAAAGCTTCCTTGGAGAAGAAAGTCTTGGAAGAGAGGGAAATTGCTCTGGTACACGTGAGGTAGGACAGTCTTCCAAGTCAAGGAGGCCACCTTCACAGCCAGCAACCCAGTGGTGCAGCTCTATCAGAGGCACAGGTAAGAAGGGAAGCATACAAAGAAGAGGTTTTGAGAGGAGTTCATTTATTCTTCTTTCAACAAATAATGATTAAATGCTTACCATGCATAGAAACAATTCTCATTTCTGAGAAGCTATTGGTCTCAAGACAGTGTTCCTGCTTTCATGGTATTTATTAACAGGGAAGAAGTTTATAAACAAGTAAACAATAAATAAATAATTTCAGATACTGATAATTGTCATGGATTGAATAAAACAGGGTGATGTGATGGAGAGTGAGTGCAGTGGTTCTTCTAGCAGGGACATCAGGGTAGACTTCTTTGAAGAGGAAACATAAGAGCTAAAATCAAAATTTCAAGAGAATCAGCCATAGAAAATTTCTGCTCTTGGTGGAGGAGTGAGAGGAGCAGAGAGAAGAGAAAGGACAGAAACCTTGAAGAGGGAATGAAAGTTGGCAAGAAGTTAGAAGATTTGAAGAGCCATCTTATTTAGAAGACTGAAAACAGATTTGACACAAAAGATGCTGGAGATCCTCCGTAGGTTTTTGGATAAGGGAATGAAGGAGGACTTGGGAGAGATGAGCCTAGTTGCTCTCAGTACAAGTTTGGTGTCCAGTATTTCTGGTGCTGACCCATCAGACACAGAACTCTAGGCTTTGCTCAATTAGTCCAAAGTAGTAAAGTGGAGTTTCCACCACTCAGAGATCTCAGGGATTTTATCTTCCTCATTGCCTTCCATGCCTAGTGGTCAATGTCTTGCTACCCTTAGGGAGGGTGTCAGTGTGTGACTTCTTTTCACTCTTACTTCATTTTATCTCTGCTCCCAAAGGTCCTTGTCCTACTGGTGGAACCGAATCCAGTCCCTCCTCTACTGTGGGGAAAGCACCTTTCCTGGCACTTTCCTGGAACAGAGCCACAGCTGCACCTGCCCTTATGATCAATCTTCCTGCCAGGGCCCCATCCCATGTGCCTTGGGCGAAGGGCCTGCGTGTGCCCACTGTGCTCCAGACAATAGCACACGCTGTGGGAGCTGCAATCCAGGCTATGTGCTGGCCCAGGGGCTGTGCCGGCCAGAGGTGGCTGAGTCCCTGGAGAACTTTCTTGGGCTGGAGACAGACTTGCAGGACCTGGAGCTAAAGTACCTGCTGCAGAAGCAGGATAGCCGCATTGAGGTACACTCCATATTCATCAGCAATGACATGCGGCTGGGCAGCTGGTTTGACCCTTCCTGGAGGAAGCGCATGCTGCTCACCCTGAAGAGCAACAAGTACAAGCCTGGGCTGGTGCACGTGATGTTGGCCTTGTCCTTGCAGATCTGTCTCACCAAGAACAGCACCCTGGAGCCTGTCATGGCCATCTATGTCAACCCCTTTGGGGGCAGCCACTCTGAGAGCTGGTTCATGCCTGTGAATGAGGGCAGCTTTCCTGACTGGGAAAGGACTAACGTGGATGCAGCTGCCCAGTGCCAAAACTGGACTATCACCTTGGGGAATAGGTGGAAGACTTTCTTTGAGACAGTTCATGTTTACCTACGGAGCCGCATCAAGTCCCTGGATGACAGCTCCAATGAGACAATCTACTATGAGCCCCTGGAGATGACTGATCCCTCTAAGAATTTGGGTTACATGAAAATTAACACCTTGCAGGTCTTTGGCTACAGCCTGCCCTTTGACCCAGATGCTATCCGGGACCTAATTCTCCAGCTGGACTACCCATATACTCAAGGTTCCCAGGACTCTGCACTCTTGCAGCTCATTGAGCTCAGGGACCGGGTGAACCAGCTTTCTCCACCTGGCAAAGTCCGACTTGACCTTTTCTCCTGCTTGCTCCGGCATCGGCTCAAGCTGGCCAACAATGAGGTGGGCAGGATCCAGTCCTCCCTGAGGGCTTTCAATTCTAAGCTGCCAAACCCTGTGGAATATGAAACCGGCAAACTCTGTAGCTAATGGGCGGCCCACTTCAGCACTGGGCAAGGAGGCGATCCATGAATCTGGGGTACAAAGATAATCTAAGCCCTCACCTTAGTGCCAACAGGGTATGCTCCCACCACGAGACTTTCAGCATCCAGCAGATGGGACCTTGAGGCTTGAGCTGAAGCAGGCGAGAGAGACAGCTACTGTGCACATGTGCGTACACAGACACAGACACACACACACACACACACACTGGCACAGGGAGGCTACAGCTCAGCAGCCTCGGATCTGTAAAGTCGATCGGTGCTTTCTAAAATGAATGCAATTGAAAGAAAGGAGCCAAGGAAGAGATTAAGAAAAAGAACCAGCCGAACCATGAAACAAACAAAAATCCTTAAAAGTGATTCTTGTCATTCAAGAAAGCAAGAGGGGACAACAATGGGAGGGGTCGGAGCTCTTCCTCCCCCTCTGTGGAGTCACTTTTGTATTCTTTTTAACCAGATTTCTTAAAATGTTGTTGTTTTGTGAATCCTGACATTGGTTCTTACTTTTGTATGCTGCCTCCTCTGTGCCCTCCCAAATGCTGACTGGGAAACATGAGAAGTACAACCAACACAGGAACGAGCGCCAAGGGCAGGCAGCGGCCTCCTTGCTCCCCTCCCTTACTCCTCCTTCTCTGCTGCCTCCTCCCCCCACCAAGTTTCAGGGCCCTGGATTGTTACCAGTTCCCCTTGTGGTTCCTTCAGAGCTCCTTTCCAACAGCATCTCTCTGTCCAAGAAAGCAGCTCTATCAAGTTAGAGAGAGAGAGAGAGACAATGTGTAGGAAAATGTTCTTTTTTAAAAAAAATAACAAAAAAAAAACCAAAATTATTTATTTTGTGATTGTTTTCCTTGTCAATCTGCTCCAACCACCTGAACATCTAAGTAAACATTTACCTGGTTTAATATATTTTTGGAAAGGCCTTTTTTAGTGGGAAAAATGAGAGAAAAAAGAAAAATAGAGAGTATCGTTCCCTGGGTTACCTGGATTTTTCTTTTTAATTGTTATTTGCATGACACAAGAGTGTCCATGAAGCAGAGATAGTACTGTGTGGGAGGCTGGTTGATTGACAGATATGCAAGTTACACAAGGGAATGAGTGCCTGTGCTGACTGGGGTGGGAGGGGTGTATGAGAGAGAGAGATTAAATGAGAAGTGAGGTAGAACTATCCCAGGGAGTTATCTCACTACACTCCCACCACCTTTTCTTCTCTCTGGGTGTGAGGGTTAACATGGGTCCTCAAACCAGGATTTCCCATGATGGGGAGAGTAGTTAAAAAGGCCTTGCTTCGAAGAGGAACTGCAGTCTTTGCACTGGGCAAAGTCCTGCTAAAGGGGCTCCTGTTTGCCGACACTGCTGCAGATATCAGGAGAATTTCCCATACGCTGCACCTTATGGTCTGGGATCACCCTTTGAGAAAACTGGGAAAGACTGAAATGTAGCATTGGCTCCCTCCATTCTGTCTGATTACCACATTCCCAACCAAATAGCAGCTTTGACATACAGGACACAGAACAATGCATCCTTTTCTCCTAGTGCCTCCCGTCAGGTGGTATGAGAATCACTTCATAGCATCTCTTTTGGAGAATCACTTCTCTGTCTATGCTTCACATTCCAACCACAATGCATAGGCATGACAACCCCCATTTTATTCAGGAGAGAGTCACCACATAAATATGAAGTATCTCATTTCCTGCCTGTGGTATATATCTCAGTTGGCATAAAGTGAAATGGAAGACAATGAGACGATGATTATGTCTCTCTGCCCGGGGGCCTTCTATGTTTATTATTGCATGCGGAAGAATTTGACATTATATTTAATCATTGCATGGTCTTTCAACCTATAAGAAACTGAAATCCTTGGTAGACAAGCAGCCTGGGGCATTTCTTTCTTCATCACTTTTCTGAAGGCTTCCAGGGTAGCAATACAGAGTGATAGGATGATCTGGGGTAAGCACGGTTATTGGCTGTCTATTTCTAGTTAAAGCCACTGCTTGCTTTGGGAAGTTTGTACAGAGCTCCTCACCCATGGGAGATGGAATAGGCAGATGACACCATCAGCGGGAGTGTTGAGATGTAACCGATGAGGGTGCTTTTGGTGGGAAGGGGGTGACAAATGGTGGGAAGGCTTTGATACCTTCCAGTGATGGGGTTTGAGTGGTAGATACCGGAGTCTGATTTTAGCACTCTGAAAGTGTATGTCTACAGGCAGTAGGAGTGTGGACAGGGACTCTTACTCATTAATTAAAGGTGCACCTTTAGCAAACTGTCAACTGCCAGGCACAGCAATACTCAGAGTGGGGAGGACAGCCATTGAGAATGTACAGTGCACAAAGCAATGTGGAGCCTCAGTAGCACAAGCGTGACTGTCCTAGTGGGAACAGAGTCATCACATGAGGGCTCACATCCCACCTAGGGTATTCCCACAGTTGTGGTGAGGGGTGGGAAACCTCAGCCATCTGTCTTTGTATCAGTGACCAGACTGGGAGAAAATTGCACCTATGGAGTTATTAGTAAGGATGCTGTGTCTGTTTATTTCAGAAATACAAGATCTCTTGTCTTGGGAGGGTTTCAGGAAGATGATGGTGTGATGTATTGTGGCTTTAGGGAACATATGCATCCATTTCCTAAGCTTTCCACATCTTGCCTGTCTGGAGGTTTAAACTATGAAGCATAATGTACCAACTCCATCTAAAAGTACTACTACACACTGGTAAATATTTAGTAGTGCCTTTAATTCCAGATGCAAGTATCGTATTGATAGAGGGCCTAACAAATATTAATTACAGAGGTAGAAATGTCTATATTTGACCTAGTCATCGGTTATCTGTGATAGATGTCTGATTTGTCTGTTCTGGGACAGTGATAGGGTGCTTGGTGTAGAAGAGCTTGTGTCAAAGGAGCAGGCCAAAGACTTTGCTTCTAGAACACAGGTGGAAGAAGAGGGGGTGTAAGGGATGAGTAGCATCCTTTAAGAAGCTTTCAAAGGCTTGAAACCATGAGTTTAGCACAGAGTTCTTTCAGAAAGCTTGGCTAAGAAATGCCATAATAAGAAAAGGCTGTCCTCAGTTGAAACTGTCACCTTTAAAGTCTATAATAACCAAAATATGTGAACCACCTATTCACAGACACAGTTACAAATAAAGAATTGTCATGAATTAGTACTGGATTATCAGTGTTGGTGAACTCATTGTAGAATTAAGAGCAAAATCACAATATACTTCCTACTATGCATTGGATAATAACAATTAGGAATTCAAGCTTTAATTGTAACCCCAAAGAACTAATACATCAAATGCTAATCTGCCCTAATACTTGAGACTAATATTTCTAATACTAAATAATATATTTAATACCTGCTGCTAATAAAATATTGCTATGCTCTGGAAGCACACTCATGCATCAACAGCCAAAAACATAAATGAAGATCATTTCCAATACTGGGTATTACTAATAGTTTAGTTCCAGTTCTTCTGTGTTATTTTTTTCTTTATCAAAATATAAAAATAGTGGACATGATAGGCAAAGCTGCCTTGTAAGTAGACAGAATATGTTGCCTACATGATATCCTGTCCCAAAATGCCACTTGAAAGTCTGTAATTTCATCAGATAGGTCTATTCTTTTGCATTTCAGAAAAATCTTTTTTTTATTTTTATTTTTTGGCCATTATATTCTGCATGAAAACTAAAATACCCTGAAAAAGAAATCAGTCTTAGAAGTTAACCCAATGGCAAGATAGAAAGTTAGATTTTTAGAGTTGGAAGATTTTTAGAAGTCATCTAGTAAAACAATCTCATTTTTGACATGAGGAAAAAGAGGTTAAAAAATTGAGAAGCTGGCTGGGCGCAGCAGCTCATGCCTGTAATCCCAGCACTTTGGGAGGCCAAGGCAGGTGGATCACGTGGTCAGGAGTTCGAGACTAGCCTGGCTAGCATGGTGACACCCCGTCTCTAGTAAAAACACAAAAGTTAGCTGGGCATGGTGGCACATGCCTGTAGTCCCAGCTACTCGGGAGGCTGAGGCAGGAGAATTGCTTGAACCCAGCAGGCGGAGGTTGCAGTGAGCCAAAATCACACCACTGCACTCCAGCCTGGGTGACGACAGAGTGAGACTGTATTCCCCCTCCTCTACCAAAAAAAAAGAAAAAAGAAACAACTGAGTAGTTTGCCAGGCCTGGTGGCTCATGCCTGTAATCCCAGCACTTTGGGAGGCCAAGACAGGTGGATCACTTGCGGTCAGGAGTTCGAGACCAGCCTGGCCAACACAGTGAAACCCTCTCTACTAAAAATACAAAAAACTAGCTGGGCGTGATGGTGTGTGCCTGTAATCCCAGCTACCAGGAAGGCTGAGGCAGGAGAATCGCTGGAACATGGGAGGGGCAGGCTGCAGTGTGTCAAGATTGCACTATTTATTGCACTCCAGCCTAGGCGACAGGGCGAAACTCCGTGTCAAAAAAAAAAAAAAAAAAAAATTGAGAAGTTAACAAACTTTCTCATGGTTGTGTCTATTATCAGAGCTAGGAATAGAAGTCTCATCTGGTTTCTTCTCTACCTCTATTTGCCAGTAAGTGACATTTGGGTCCTAGAGATGACAGGGACCTCTGCCAGGCCTTAGGAGTGTGGGGATGGAGGAGAGAAGGCAGTTTTCCAGGGAGGAGAAGAAGGCTTCTATGAGATGGAGGTATCTTCAAACTTTTCCCTGTAATTGATTTTAGCAAAAATAATCAGCTACTGTGACAAGTGAAGGAAAAGGACTGAAGTTTCACCCCTTAGAAGCTTGAAGCACAGAGTAGGCCTGTTTCCATCTAGGCTGGAAATAGAGTGATTAACTTGCTGGTTTCCTGATGACCACCATCTCAGCTCCATGCTTTTTAATTGCAACATCCTGCCTTCAATTTGTTGCTGTTTTCTATAAACCACCAATTGGAGAGTTTGAATGTCATTAAAAATTTGATAATTTCTGAAAACTTCCTCCATGTGAAGTCTAGAGGTGACTGGGTCCCACCAGCATCCAAAGGTCTCGCGCTGTGTAGTTCCTGTGGTCTAGATCTAGGGTCATGGCCAAGGAGAGTAATGCAGTGATACTCTGCTATATACTAAGAGTCCTGGCTCCTACCAACAGCAAATCACAAAGAGCAAGGGCCAAGGGAGTCATCTTACCCAAGAAACAAAACTGTGGCTTGAACTCCTGGCATGCTTTCCTTCTCTCTAGAACATGCACTCCGCATGTTAAGGAGGAAGGATAGGTTGGGAAATTTAGGTAGTCTGATGGCATTAGACACACAGATTTCTTCTGGTTTCTCATTCTGGTGCTGCTACCAGCCAGCTCTGTAATTGTGAGCAAGGCTCTCCACTTCTCTGACCCCCAGTTTGCTCTCCTATGGAAGAGGAAGTTGGACTTCCCATGCAGGTACTGATTGTACTTCTGTTATCATTTCATGATGTTACAAGCAGTGTGGCACAGGAGACTGTGTAGGATGTAAAGTCAGATCTGGATTTGCATGTTGGATCCACACTTACCATTTAAGTGACCTTTATTCTTGATTTGTCTCATATGTGACTCAACTGCTACATCCTCACCTCCCTAAAATTTTTCATTCCCTTCTCTTCCTGAACATTCACCTCCTTGCATATGTTTGCTCCATACTCCCCAACATCCAGAATGTGTCCCTTCAATTCCCTAAAACTCAATCAATATTCCTTCCTTCTTTCCTTCCTTCCTTCCTTCCTTCCTTCCTTCCTTCCTTCCTTCCTTCCTTCCATCCTTCCTTCCTTCTTTCCTTCCTTCAGTGATAGGCACTAGGCTAGGTGCAGGATATTCAAAACTCTATAAAACATGTTTCCAGACCAGAAACAATTGTGCAATATGATGTGGGGTGGGGAGCGGGGCAGTGGGATGTATGAACAATTCAGAGTGGCACATTCTTAGTAGGGACGTACAAAGTATTGATGGAGCATAGAAAGAGGGCATGTCACTCCCTGGAAGAGACTCTAATGGCATTTGTTGTGAGCCTTCTAATAAAGTGGGAGCAATGTCCCAAGTATCCAGATGCTTTACATCTCAGAGGGAAAGACTTAAAATATAACAAGTGCATCCCTTCTCAGAGAGCAGAAAAGAGCAATAACAGCAGCAGAGCCCCATTGAAGCCACACACTACGTGTTGGGTGCCCTAATTTCTGACTCCTGAGCACCAAGTTAGCACTTGTTATTCAGTTCGAGGAATACTTGTGGGACTTCCATGGGAGCTCTGTTTGGTAGATGAGATGCCTCCACTCCTTAAGGTGCAGTGTTGCATAACCAGTGCTTCCCTGACTTAAATTAACCTGCAGATTCTGATGCACTAAGTCTGTAGTGGGCCCCAGATTCTGCATTTCTAACAAGCTCCCAGGTGATGCTGATGCTGCTGGCCCATGGACCACACTTTGAGGAGCAAGCTCCCAGAGAGTCTTGTTATATTATGTTCTTACTATGTTATATTCCTGCAGTACTCAGGGCTCAAAAGTAAGAGCTTCACAGGAAGGATAGAGGCTAAGAAACCAAAGGGTCAATTGCTGGCTCTGAGGTGGTGACTTCGCTTATGAAAATCTTGGTGCTCTACTGGCCTTTATTTTCTTAACCAATGAGAAGCCAAGTGTCTGACCTACACAAATGGAGTGAGAATAGGGAGCTGAGAGAAAAGAAAGGAAACTTAACTAAGTCAAAATTCTGAGGGCTCTGAGCTAGCTTGCTTATCAATGTGTGTTTAAAGATAAGCAGCCCCATGGACTGGCTGAATCATGCTGGCTGAATAGAGGTCTTTTCCGCCAAGCGTATCAAAGCAAATATGTTCAGAAGTGGAACAGCAAGTATCTGTCACTCTATGAAAACATACATCAGATGAGGTGATTAAATCCACACCAACAACATACAAGCACCCAGAACTCCCAGACTTTAGACTACGTAGGTGCCATGTACCTCCTAGGCACCCCATCTGAAAACTGAAATGAATTAGTTTTGTTTTCAGTTCTATCCTTCTCTCCTCCAACCTGTGTGATTACCACCCTCGCACCATTAATAAAAACAACTGCCAGAATTTTTGTAGGGTTATTCTTCCAAAGATTTCAGGACTTGGAAGAATGAATCAACCCAAATTATTTATTAAGCATTTTCAGCTAGGAGCTTTGGGAAACAACGCAAACATGGGTTGAGTATGTACATTTTTTTAATTCTAAAGGTTTGCAGATGACTTAGAAAATGAAACTTGTGGGGAAGTTCCATGGCTAAGTGAAAGAACGAACAGGATTTAACATGCTTTCTGGAATCAGGCTGCTTTGACTCAACCCCATCGCTGCCACTTACAAGATGTGAGGGGCTGGATATGTCATTTAATTTATTTCAGCCTCAGTTTGCACATCTGTAAAAGAACAGCAATGAAGTGTGTATCTCTTAGGATATTGTGATGGTAAAATAAGATAAAACATATAAAGAGCAGGGGCACGCTTGGAGCACATGCTCAATAAGTGTAGGGTTTTTCATTCTGTTAGATAGTTTCCATGTTTGAGGAAAAGGCAAGGGAAGGGAAAAGGAGAGAAGGAGAGGGGAGGGGAGGGAAGGAAAGGAAACATCCATATTATCTACCTGCAGAAGCAAACTTCCTGGAAGCAAAGAGGAATTTATCATCTGGGCCCTTACATAACAGTCATCGGATAATGTAATGAAATGGCTCTTCAATTACAGTTTCGTGGAAGACACAGATAAGCCATTGAAATAGATATTTTTTATGTAGACCCTCTATTAAAGCAGAGAATATAATATTACAGCATAACTCATTGCTGAAATGAGTTATGCTGTGCCCTGCTGGGTCATGTGGCCTGGGAACATTGTTTTGATGATACAGCTTATTACAGTGATAGAGCTTGGAGTGTCTAAGAAAATGGCTAGTTAACATGCCCATTAGACTGCCTCTTTCAAATAGCACATCTTAAGTGCACTTACGGCAAGTACCGGATTGCAGTCAATCCCTGGTTGAATTCTTTGATGAGGAACCAGGGTGCAGTACTGCCATAAGGTTTTTAGATACAGACAGAAGGGAAGCAGAGTTTATATTCCTGTTATAATAGAAGTATAAGAAGTGCATAGGCTGAAAGGTGAAGGATAATGTTCCAAGCAATGGGAGCACCTATGTCTAGGCACATATTCCTAGACACAATGATAAGTTAGCCTGATGTTCACATTCCATACCCAGCCTCCTGGGCCAATGCCTTTCATTTCATTCCTCTTTTATAAATAACAGCTTTATGGATATATAATTCATATACCAAAAATTTCACCCCTTTAAGGTATACGATTCAGTAATTTTTATTCAAAATGCTGTGCATAGATTGCCACTATCCAATTCCAGAACATTTATACCACCCAAGAAAGAAATCTTATACCCAGTAGCAATCATTCCCCATTCTTATCTAGGCCCCAACCCCTGGCAATCTCTATTTCCTGTCTCTGTGGATTTGCCTATTTCAAACCTTTCGTATAAATGGAGTCATACACTATGTGGCCTTCTGTGTCTGCTGTCTTTCACTGAGTATAATGTTTTCAAGGTTCATCTATGCTGCAGCATGCATCATGATATCATTCCTTTTTATGACTGAATAATATTCCATTGAATGAATATAGCACATTTTTGTTTATTTATTCATCAGATTATGGTTATTTGTATCATTTACACTTTTTGGCTATTATCAATAATGCTGCTATGAACATTTGTGTTTTGAGTTGTTTGGGGTATATGCCTAACATGGAATTACTGGGCACCATGGAACTCTATAATATTTTAAGGAACCGTCAGTCCATTTTCCAAAGCAGCTGCACTATTTTGCACTCCCATTATCACATTCTTTTCAACACATGTCATTATCTGTCTTTTGATTATTGCCATCCTAGTGGGTGGGAAATGGTATCTCATTGTCGTTTTCATTTACATTTCCCTAACAACTAATGATATTGAGCATCATTTCATATGCTTATTGGTCATTTGTATATCTTCTTTGGAAAAAATGTCTATTTAAATATTTTTTCATCTTTTTAAATGGGCTACTTTTCTTTTTACTGTTCAGTTCTAGGAGTTCTTTCTTTATATATTCTGCATACTAGACCTTTACCAGGTCTTGATTTTCTCCCATTGTTTGAGTGGTCCTTTTACTTTCTTGATTTCTTGATAGTGTCCTTTGGACCATAAGTTTTAAGTTTTGATGACGATCAATTTTTGTACCCTTTTGTTGCTGTTTATACTTTTGGTGTCATATCTTAGGAAGCATTGCCAAATCAAAAGTCACAAAGATTTATGCCTATGTTTTCTTCTAAGAGTTTCATAGTTTTATGTTTTAGTTTGAGGCCTCTGATTCATTTGTTTTAATTATTATATATGGTATTAGATTGGGGTCCAACTTTATTATTTTGCATATGGATGTCCAGTTGTCTCAGCACCATTTGTTGAAAAGGCTTCTTCCCTTGTGGAATTGTCTTGGCACTTGTATCAAAATCGATTGACCATAAATGTATGGCTTGATTTCTGGCCCCTCAATTTTATTTTATTGATCTATGTGTCTATTTTTATACCAGTACAAAAAGGTATTGTCTTTATTGTTGTATCTTTGTAGTACAGTTGGAAATGAGGAAATGTATATCCTTTAACTTTGTTTTCCCTTGTCATGATTTTTTGGCTATTCTGGGTCCCTTGCGTTTTCATATAAATTTTAAGTTTAGTTAATCAAATTCTGCTAAACAAAGACAGCTGGGATTTAATAGCAATTGTGTTGAATCTTTGAATCAATTTGGGGACTGTTTTTATCTTAACAATATTAAGTTTTCTGATCTGTGAACACAGAATGTCCTTCCATTGATTTAAGTCTTTAATTTCTCTTGATAATGGTTTATAGTTTTCAGTATTCAACTCTTATACTTCTTTTGTTATATTTCTTTCTAAGTATTTTATTCTTTTTGATGATACTGTAAATGAAATTGTTTCCCTAATTTCATGTTTGGATTGTTCATTTTTTTTTTTTTTTTTGAGACGGAGTTTCACTCTGTCGCCCAGGCTGGAGTGCAGTGGCCGGATCTCAGCTCACTGCAAGCTCCACCTCCCGAGTTTATGCCTCCCGAGTAGCTGGGACTACAGGCACCTGCCACCTCGCCTGGCTAGTTTTTTGTATTTTTTTAGTAGAGACGAGGTTTCACTGTGTTAGCCAGAATGGTCTCGATCTCCTGACCTCGTGATCCGCCCGTCATTGTTTATGTGTAGAACTACAATTAATTTTTGTATGTTGATCTTATATCCTGCAACCTTGCTAAACTTATTAATTCTCATTCATTAGGGCATTTTTGTATGTGAATTCCTTAGAGTTTTCAATATATAAGATCATATCATCCCCTATTGTAGATAATTTTGCTATGCCCTTCATATGTAATGCCCCTCCTTTGGCCAATATATTCTGGCTCTTACTTTCAGAGTAGGGGCAGGAGAAATTCTTTCTTATATTCTTACTAGAAGCATCTGAGAGAATTGTTTTACTGTAGAGTCAAACTGGCTTACAAAAAATATTACTGTCAGCACTAAGGCACTCAAAAGCTAATACGGTAAAAGGATGAGAACAATTAATAATCCAGGGTATTTGTTCAAAGATCTTAGCCCACCTCCAACATTCTTAGCTGTCCCCAAGGACCACTGTACACTAGCAGTAAATGAATCAGGCTTAATAAATGGGAACCCCATTCATAGTCTCCATCCTTGCCATGTAGCTATTTAGTTCATGCACCCATTTTACCAGTACCAGAGTTGCCAACAAAAGGGATTGGCTTTCATCAGCTGACCAAGTCATTACATCTAGTTGTTTAACACCTTTTCTATAATAGAGTTTCTCTGGTGGGCACTACCATGCAATTCAAAAACCTTCATACTTCCTGTCCACTTCCATAGATCTATCCGCATGTCTCTTTCCCAGACCTCCTTGTCTCTGCTTGTCTAATCATTCTCTTTCTATGTTCTTGACCAAACAACGAAGCCATTCATCATTGCCCATCAGTTCATGTATCTTTCTTTCTGCCTTTGGCCACTGTTCTTTCAACACAAAGTTGATGACCAATAGCACACCACATCAGATCTCTGCCCATTGGGAGGATTTCCCTCATCACTATCTGTCAGAAGCTCACTATAAATAAAGCTTGGCCTTTTTACTTCTCTTTTAGGTGGTTGTTAAGGCCCTTCTATTAAGCCATATGTGTGAGCTTTGAGAAAAATGCTAGTGCAACAGTGAGGGATGGCATGGGGCTGTGTGTCACCTGTTGCTTAGCTTACTTATGCTTTCCAGCCCTGCTTGTGCCAAATCTTGGCTGTACCATGTCCATCTTAGCATGGATTGCTGCAAGACTGGTCCCACTTTATGATGGGATGGCTTTGACTCAGCTCACCTAGTAACAGGTACCTCTGGCGCCCATAAGGTTCCTTGGTGCTTTATGGTCAAAAGCTCTGTGTTTACTAGGGTCCAGTATCACAACAGGAACTAATTTTGGATGGTGTATAGTTCCTTGTTATAGATGGCATCAACTTTTTCCAGAACCCCAGAATTCTACAATGTGATTCTTCTATTGAGGCTTTCCATAAACTCTATACATGATGCTTCCTGTCATTGATGTCTCTACCACTATAGGTGCTCCTAGGTTAGATGGCTCAAGTGTCAAGACCATTTTTACCACAGCCTTGTTCTGCTGAGAGCTCTTTCCTGCTCTGAACAATACTCAAAGCTCACAGATTTTTGTGTTATCCAGCAAATGGCTTAGGGCAGTATTCCTTCATACAAAATATGCTCCCTTCAGAAACAAAATAAACTACCAATATTTGTGCTATTTTTTTTTTAGTAGTGAGAGGTGTAAGGTGCAACAACTTTTAATTTAATTTGGAGAGAATATCCTAATATTCTCCAGAACGGTGGACTCTGTCTTAGTCTATTTCATGCCACTATAATGGAATATCACAGGCTGGATGATTTGTAATTAATATAAATTTATTTCTTACAGTTCTGGGTGCTGGGAAGTCCAAAATCAAGGGGCCCACATCTGGCAAGGGCCTTTTTGCTACATTATCCTATGACAGAAAGTAGAAGAGCAAGAGAATGTGAAGGGGGATGGACTGAACCCATTCTTATATCGGGAAGTCACTCCTGCAATAACCAAACCACTCTTGCAGTAATGACATTAATGCATTCCTGAGTGCAGAGCCTTCATGACATAATCACCTCTTAAAGGTCCTACCGCTTAACACTCTTGCATGGGAGACTATGTTCCCAACAAATGGACTTGTGGGGGGACACATTCGAACCATAGCAGACCCTTGAAAGTTTTATTGATGTGCTGAGTTATGAAGCTTTAATCTCCACCTCCCGAGCATATGTGCTTTGCCCAGGCTTCCAATACACTTGCCACGTTTTGCTATTGTGATCTGACTACCATGATACTGGGCCAGTGTGATGTTCTGAAGAATGCCAGACACCCCATCTCCCTTCTAGTAATATTATGACAGAGAGCCAAAGTGTTAACATAACCTGAGACAAGATCATAATTGTATATTCTTGTTCTTATCACACAAGTGTGAACTTCTTCTGATTCTCCTTTCTGATAGGGATGGAAAAGAATGCACTCACCAGATCAATAGTCAGGCTGGAGACTGGAAGCTGCAGTAATCAGCTTTTGTAAATTTACATTTGGCATAACAGCTACAATTAGGGCTACTATTTGATTAAGTTTGCAGTAGTAATTCATTCAACTGTGATTCATTCCATTTTAGTAGGGTCCATTCTGGTTAATTGAATAGAGATTTGATACAAACCATCACCCTTGAATTCTTTGCACCTTTTAAGTTAGCACTAATCTCTACCATTTTCCCTGGTTGCAGTATTAATGTTTTATTTACTGTCTTAGTTTGAATGAGGGCACAGATTCACAGACATCCACTTGGCTTTCCCTACTATAATGTCTCTTATTCTACAGGGTAAGAACCCAATGTGAGGTATGTTCCTTCAGTGCCTAATCTGTTAACTGTCTTTATCATGAAGGAATATTGGGGGGTTTCTTTAGAGCTTTTTCTGCATCTTTTGAGATAATCATATGATTTTTTATTTTAATTATATTTATGTAGTGAATCACATTTATTGATTTGTGTATGTTGAACCAGTCTTGCATCCCAGGAATAAAGACTACTTGATTGGTGTACATTAACTTTTTGATGTACTACTGGATTAAGTTTGCTAGTATTTGTTGAGGATTTTTGCATCTATGTTCATCAGGTATATTGACCTAAAGTTTTATTTTGCCATTGTGTCTCTGCCATATTTTGGTACCAGGCTGATGCTGTCTTTATAGAATGAATTAGGGAGGAGCCCCTCCTCCTCAATTTTTTGGAATAGTTTTAGTAGGATTAGTATCAGCTCTTTGTATTTCTGGTAGAATTCAGCTGTGAATCCATCTAGTCTGGGGCTTTCTGTGGTTGGTAGGTTTATTATTACTAATTCACTTTTGTAACTTGATATTGATCTATTCAGGGTTTCAATATCTTCCTGATTCAATCTTGGGAGATTTTGCATTTCCAGGAATTTATATCTTTCCTCTAGATTTTCTAATTTGTGTGCATAGAGTTGTTCATAGTAGTCTATGAGGATCTTTTGTATTTCTGTGGGATCAGAAATGCAAAGTTGTAATGTCTCCTTTGTCATTTCTGATTGTGTTTATTTGGTTCTTCTTTTTTTTTTCTTTGTTAATCTAGCTAGCATTCTATCAATTTTGTTTGTTCTTTTGAGGAACTAACTCTTAGTTTCTTTTATCTTTTGTATAGATTTTTTGGTCTCACTTTTGCTCAGTTCTTCTTGAATTTTAGTTACAGCTTCTCTTCTGCTAGCTTTGGAGTTGGTTTGTTCTTTTTTTCTAATTCCTTTAGGTATGAAGTTAGATTGTTAATTTGAGATCTTTCTAACTTCTTGATGAAGACATTTAGCACTATGAACTTACCTCTTAATACTGCATTAGCTGCATCCCAGATATTTTGGTAAGTGGTGTTCCTGTTTTCATTAACTTCAAAATTTATTCTTTATTTCTGCCTTGATTTGAATGTTCATCCAGAAGTTATTCAGGAGAAAGTTTGATTTCCCTGTATTTGGGTAGTTTTCAGAGATCTAGATATGAATTTCTATTTTATTGCATTGTGGTCTGAGAGTGTGCTTGGTATGATTTCAGTTTTTTGGGGTTTTTTTTACTTTGTTGAGACTTGCTTTATGACTGAGCATGTGGTCAATCTTAGAATATGTTCTGTGTACAGATGAAAAGAATGTATATTCTGGTGTTGTTGGGTGAAGTGTTCTGTAATTCTGTAGTTGTAGTGTTCTATTAGGTCCAATTGGTCAAGAATCTTGTTTAAATTCAGAGTTTCTTTGTTAGTTTTCTGCTTCAATGATCTGTCTGACACTGTTAGTGGGGTGTTGAAGTCTCCCATGATTATTGTGTGGCTAAGTCTTTTGGTAAGACAAGAAAAACATTGTTTTATGAGTCTGGGTGCTCCAATGTTGAGTGTGTATATATTTAGGAAAGTTAAGTCTTCTTGTTGAATTATACCCTTTATCATTTTTTAATGCCCTTCTTTGTTTTTCTTAATTAATATTTTAAAATCTGTTCTAACTGATATAAGAATAGCAATTCCTGCTCTTTTTTGTTTTCTGTTTGCTTGGTATATCATTCTCCATTCCTTTACTTTGAGTCTGTGGGTGTTTTCACATATGAGATGGGTCTCTTTTATCCAGCTTACCTTTTTTTTTTTTTTTTTTAAGATGTAACATTTAGCCCATTTACATACAGGGTCAGTATTGATATGTTAGAAAGCCATGTATGACAAACCCACAGCCAACATCACACCAAAAAGGCAAAAGCTGGAACCATTACCCTTGAGAACTAGTACAAGACAAGGATGCCCACTCCAGTCCTATTCAACATAGTACTGAAATTCCTAGACTGAGTAATCAGGTAAGAGAAATAAACAAGTCATCCAAATAGGAAAAGAAGAAGTCAAACTATCTCTCTCCTTTGATAATATGATATATACCTAAAAAACCCTAAAGACTCCAACAAAAGGTTCCTAGAACTGATAAACAACTTTAGTAAAATTTCAGAATAAAAAATCAATGTACAAAAATGAGTAGCATTTCTATACACAAACAACACCCAGGCTGAGACTGAAATCAAGAACACAAGCCCATTTACAGTAGCCACAAAGAAAATGAAATACTTAGGAATACAGATAACCAAGGAGAACTACAAAACACTGCTGAAAGAAATCAAACATATCACAAATAAATGGAAAAACATTCCATGCCCATGGATTAGAAGAATCAATATCATTAAAATGCCCATACTACCCAAAGCAATTTATAGATTCTATGATACTTCTATCATACTACCATCATCATTTTTCACAGAATTAGAAAAAACTACTGTAAAATTCATATGGAACCAAAAAAGAGCCCAAATAGCCAAAGCAATCCTAAGCAAAAGACCAAAGCTGGAGACATCACACTACTTAACTTCAAACTATACTATAAAGCTATAGTAACTAAAATAGCATGGTACTGGTACAAAAACAGACACATAGACAAATGGAAAAGAATAGAAAACTCATAAACTCATAATTAAAGCTGTACATCTAAAATAATATGATCTTTAATAAGGCTGACAAAAACAAGCAATGGGGAAAGGCTTCCTAGTCAATTAATTGTATTGGGATAACTGCCTAGCCATATGCAGAAGATGAAAACTAGAACCATACTTTCTACCACATTAAAAAAAAAAAGGCTCAAAATGATAATAGATTTAAATGTAAGACCTCAAACTAAAAGAAAACTTAGGAAATACTCTTCTTGACATCAGCTTTGGCTAATAATTTTTGACTAAGTCCCCAAAAGCCACTGCAACAAAAACAAAAATTGACAAGTGGGACCAAATTAAACTAAAAAGTTCTACACAGCAAAAGAAACTATCAACAAGTAAACAGACAACCTACAGAATGGGAGAAAATATTCATAAACTATTTATCTGACAAAGATCTAATATCCAGAGAAACTGGTCTGTGAGAAACTTAAATAAACAAGTAAAAAACAAATAACCCCATTAAAACATGGGCAAAGGACATGAACAGACAATTTTCAAAAGAAGACATAAAAGCAGCCACAAACATTTGAACAAATGCTCAGCATCACGAATCATCAGAGAAATGCAAATCAAAATCACAATGAGATACCATCTCACACCAGTCAGAATGGTTATTATTAAAAAGTCAAAAAACAACAGATGGTGGTGAGGCTATAGAGAAAAAGGAATGCTTATACACTGTTGGTGGGAATGTAAGTTAGTTCAGCTACAGTGGAAAGTAGTTTGGAGATTTCTCAAAGAATTTAATACAGAACTACCATTTGATCCAGTAATCCCACTCCTGGGTATATACCCAAAGGAAAATAAATTGTTCTACCAAGAAGACACAGGCACTTGCATATTTATACAGCACTATTCATAATAGCAAAGACATTAAATATATTAGGTGCCCATCAATGGTAGATTGGATAAAGAAAATGTGGTACGTATACACTATGGAATACGATGTAGCCATAAAAAGAATGAAATAATGTCCTTTACAGCAACCTGGAAGCAGCTAGAGACCATAATTCTAAGTGAATTAACACAGAAACAGAAAACCAAATACCACATGTTTTCACTTATAAGTGGGTGCTAAACATTGACCACACATGGACATAAACATAGGAGCGATAGACACTGAGGACTACTAGAGCGGGGAGGGAAGGAGGGAGGTGAGGGTTGAAAAACTACCTTTGGTGTACTATGCTCACTACCTAGATGATAGACAGGAGCATTCACACCCCAAACCTCAGCATCATGCACTATACTCATGTAACAAAGCTGTACATATACCCCTTGTATCTAAAATAAAAGTAGAAAGGAAAAAATAGAAGAAACCAATATGAGGGTTTCTGTCAAACCCCAATATCTAATCCAATTATACCAGTAAACGGTCACCTGGTGGGTCTGTGGGCCTGTTGCACCCACTGCGAGCCAGACCTAAGATTCTAGGATTCTGTTTATTTTTTGGTCCTATACAGCCCCACTCTGACAGCAGGGCCATTGTAGATATGAGGTCTCATATTGGGTATCAATGCCAATTCTGCTCCTATGTCCCACAATCATTGAAAAGTCTTGACATTCTTTTCCCCAAGGTATTCACTTGAGTAAAGGGCTCGTATTCCCTTGGGGAAAGGACAGGGGAGTTTCAACTGAATACAATTGCTATGTAGTTGCAGGATTCTTTTACATACAAAACCAGCATCTCTTTCTGCCGCCAGTGTCCTGGGTCTGAGAACTGACGCAAGCCTGGAAACTGTACCAAAAAAAATAAATAAAACAAACAAACAAACAAAAAAACAAAAAAACCCATAAGTTTTAATTCAGGGGCTTTTCTCAGCCTTCTTAACATTCAGTCTTGATATATATTGTGGTGTAAACTAAGCAATATTCACTTTTACTGCTCATCTAATTGTCTATGGAAACTCCGAGTCCCATTAATACTTCTGAAGTTCTTTGAAGGATATAGGCCATTCCTCTAGTGCATCCAAAATGCCACTTCAATTTTGCCACACATTGTGATATCTGTGGTCACTTTGCTTCATTACAATAATTGCAACTACTTTGATTCTAAGGGTTGAGTACCTCTAAATGGACCTTTATTGTTTGGGGGAACTAATTAGGCTCATTGTGTTTAGGAAGCCCAGTTTTGTATTACCCTCTGCTAACATCAGCCTTGGCCTATAGAGAACAGTCATCACTGAGCTGATCCCACTCTTACCAATGCATTGCTTATTGTTTTTACACTTGGAATATCCTTCAGACCCTCCCATGGAACATATTGAATGATGGGTTTCTAGCTGTACATAGTATATACACTCTAGCATGCCAGCTCTTCTGAACCTTTTCACCTCTCCCTTCCCTATCCTCCATGGCAGTTCTGACACTTCTGCTTCACATAGTGTAGGTCTTTACTTTTTCCAGCATCAGAGAGCCCTTCTAGCAACTTATTGGTATCATTTCCTGAGTCCTTGTCCAGGTGTCAAGTTATAAAAAGGAGAAGCCTCCTTTTTATAACTTACCCAACCCTATGTTCTTCCCCTCTTGACCCATTATCCCAGAAGCTAGTACCATGCATACGCTACCGGCTACTACCAATTCATGGGAGCTGTACCCTGCAGATCCTTTGATGTATACTCTCTCTCCTTTTACAGCAGTCTTAGCACATTATTAGTCTGGTTGTACCAGCAGGATGTGATCTTCCTTATTGGACTAGTTGCCAGGGGCAGAGATAGGGGTAGATCCTGAAGTTGGCAAATATTGTCATATAAAATGCATACCTAATTTGAGGTTTCTGTACCATCTTCAAGCAAGGGGAGGGCTATTATCGTCTAACACAGGAAAGGGGGTTATCATGGTCATAGTGGGGGGGTACTACTGAAGGCCCAGCAAGTCAAGGTTATTAACTGCATCCACTCAGACTATCCTATATCAAGTCTCAGTACCCTTACTCTTTCTCTACTAGGACCCAGCAGTTGGCATAGGAGACTTACTGAGGCTGAGAATTCAGTCCTATCTGCAGCTCCACTACTTTAGTGGTTAAGTCCTGAGCCTGGTTTTCTGTTCTTTTGGTATTTTGGCTGCAGGAGATTAGGATTTCCTTAAATGTTGCTAAGGAAGCCTTTTGAGCTTTTCACATTTTGCCTTGAAATGGTAATTAATCATCTGAGCTTCTCATTATTTATCTTTCACAAATCAATGGTGCTCCTTAACAGCCACCCAATTCCGTAACCCTTATAATTACCATTTCCCTTATGCCTCTCAAGCACAAGAAACACTGCACCAGGCCATGTATCCCCCCTTAAGACTATCTCATATCAGTCTACCGCTGGTGAAAGTCTTAACAATTTCACAGCAATTTCCCTGCTTTTAACAATTATACTGCTGCAACATCTCGGAGTCCAGCTCTACTCCACCCACTACCAGTGATGGGGTTTACAATTCCAGAGAGCCAATGATTGGCCCATCTCCAAAATCTCATTTGAAAAGTCAGCTTCCTAAAACCACTCTTAGTCCCAAAAAATTCTTAGATAGGAAGTTGCACACAGAGGAATTCTTGAGGGATACATATGTAAGGAAGTAAAGAAGGTAGGTTTGGACAGAAGGAGAAGCTGAATTAAAATGAGGTTGTAACTGAGGCCTAAGCTGATTCTCTGGGAGTTCTGAAGCCTGAATGGCCCCTATAGAGTTGTCCCCAAATGAGGCAAGAGGGCCAGGCTTTCAATATCCTCAACTAGGCAGTCACTGGCCAAGGGCTACCTCCCTAGGAGGAGGCATAACTTTGGATCAGGCAGTTTCCTGTGACTGAGAGCAATTCCTCGCAAGAGGCATAGCTACAAGCAGACAGCAGTCCAGGAAGCTAAGGGATGTATGTGCCAACCCTGAAGATGGCAGCCCTGTGGCACATCACAATATCTGTTACAATGACCAGTTCTGTCATAACTGTACCAGCACCACTGCCTGTTTTTCACAATGGAATGCCCACACCTTTGCAGATAATGCTCTTATTCTGGACAGTTGCTTTTTAAAGCAAAAAGAAAGCACTCTTCCACCATATTATCACTCAAATGATTCACTAAGCTTGACTGGCAAATGGCAGCTGTGGGTGACAATGTGGTATCACTTAGTGAGGGGAAGAGCAACCTGGAGGTCTGCTCTGTTGGTACTCAGCTTGCAGCACCTTCTGTTGGCTGAGGAAACTGATAAGATAGGTTCATAACACAAGAGAGAATAACTTAGTTTGTCATTACAACTGCTTGACCATCACGTTGTCCTGATTAATAATCACCTTGCAACTCCAGGGCATCACCTTCTAATTAATTTTGCCCCACTCCTGCAGCCTCCTGACTTTCAAACCTCCAGGGTCAAGTCAGAGCACAAAAAGTCTATCTTGCTCTCATCAGCAAAAGAAAAAAAGAGAATGACTGTGGCAAAGATTGACTAGATGTTCAACAAACGTTTTCCCTATTTCTCCTTGGCACATAATTAGTCTATATTTGCCAGCCTGTCTTGGAGTTGGACGCAACCGTTCGCCTGAGCTCCAAACAAAGGAATTGGTCAGAGGTGAAGTATTGCCCGTTCCCAGGCCTAGTCTGTGGATGCTCACATATGCAATTCTCCTTTTCTTTGCCATCCTAGGAGGAGACAGAAAAGGACCTTGAGGAATAAAGGTTAGTAAAGGTTAGAGTCCTGATATGGAAGGTACAAGGTACTGAAGTCCTGGGATTTCTGTTTAGAGGAGAACTGTCTAAGGAGAGCTGCTCCTCCATATCAGGCTGCTATGCAAATAATCATTTGTTATGCAATCTCTGTGGAATGATGGGGTTGTTTGTTACAGCAGGTAGCTCACACTGACTAACACAGAGGCAGCAAATTAAGGTAACTCAGAGAGATTCCAAGGGAACCTGAGCTGTACTTCTCACCAGCTCTAGGCCCTAATTACTTGGTAACTTTTTTAGATTCTCAAGTGACTTAGGCTGCCCTGAAAAAGCATTTTGAAAATAAACAAATATTCATCTGAAAGTCACCTCGGTGAGAATAATAGGAGATAGGCAGAACTTTCTTGTGCTCAGAAGGACCTTAATGCAGCTAAGATTTGTAGCCTGTATGTTACTTCTTGGACACCCTACATAGACACTTCAGGGACTAAAGAATAAGCTATCTTCCCTCCCCTTTCCCCCAGCCTCTCTGCTCAGCATAAGCAGCTCTGTCTACAGAGCCATGTCCTGCATCTACTTGGAAATGCATTTTTTTCTTCTTCCAGGCAACATAAAAGCTGTTGGTCTGTGCACAGGGGTTTGGCTGGGGGCATTTCCCAAGAAAGCATGTGCACATCAACCTAAGTCAAGAAATGCAGGCTCTGGGGAAACGTTCTCACACTGAGCCATGCCAGCCTGGCACTCCACAATGTTCACACTCCTGCAATTAAGCTGTTCAGTTCTCAATCATCTGGAGCTGCTGCCAACTGCTGGCTGCTGATAGTCAGAGTGGCTGCTGCCTGGAATGTCAGCAATTCTGCTTTCTGCCTCTCCCGGACTGGCTTCACTGTTCTCTCCCAGCCTTCCCATGACAGTTAGGCACTGACGTCCCTTTACCTGGGTGATATCGAGAGAGAGGCCTGGGAAGGTGCAGTGGGGCTGCCCTGTAGGACTTCTAGTGCCCACAGTGTATGCCTCCTGCTGTGCCATTTCAGTGCTTTAAGCTCCACCTCACCCAAGGGGGCTGTTAATTCCTGTTCCTGAAGAGAGCAAACAGCCTGGGTAGGTGGGGAATGCCACCGAGCACACATTCCCTCCCAGCCTGTGCTAGCTGTTTCATACACATGATCTCAAAAAAAAATCTCTACATGGCCCAGGAAGTTAAGTGCTGTATCATGATTTCACAAAGATACTAGGAAAAGCTCAGTTAGTTGACAACCTGTCACCTTCTCTCCATTCCCACTACCAACACCCTGGATTAGAAAGGTATCATTTCCCCTTGACTCTTGTAAAGGCTGCCTCCGGTTTTCAGCCTCCAGATTCCATCCTGTAGGCCTGTGCTGTTCCACACTGTAGCCACACGTGGCTATTGAGCACTCGAAATGTGGCTAAACTAAATGGACATGTGGTATATATGTAGCCTGCACAAAGGAATTTGAAGATTTTCCACAATAAGGAAGAATGTAAAATGCCTCATTTAATATTGTTTGATATTGATTACATTTTGAAGTGATCACAGTGATTATATTTTGGATCTATTATGTTAAATAAAACATAGCATTAAAATTAATTTTTTTAACTTTTTAAATGTGACTACTAGAAATTTAAAGTTACATATGTAGCTTTTATTTGTAGCTCACTGTACGTGTGAATTGGATAGGACAGTGTCTAGAGATTGACCAGAAAGTTCTGTTTGAAGCACCACCTGCCTGTGTCTTTTCCTGCTTCCCACAACCAGGAGGACAAATTCCAAGATCTTTAATATGGCTGAGAAGACCTTCTGTGTTCTGTACCTCGTCTCTCTCATATCTCCCAACTCTCACCTTTAATGTGATGCTTCCGCCGACTCCCAATGTGGGAATTCTTCACCCGCACCATCATGTTGCTAGCACCTCTGCTTTGGTTATGTGCCTCCCTCTGCCTGAAATGCCTTTCTCCATAAGAGTCACTGCACAACGCCTTCCTGTTCATCTTCTCAGACTTGAGGAGTCCTTCTCAAAGCCTTTTCTAACTCTTCTCCTCATCCCAGGGCAAGCACTAGGGTGAAGCAGACAAGGCACCTATGATGAGAATTTAAGGAAGCACCCACACAAACTTCTGAGTGGTGCCTCCTTAAGTTCTGTGCCTCAGGGCCTCGCCTGCCTCCCCCTGGTCTTGCCATGCCATCCTCTTGGGATATTCTCTCCATGCATGTAAGGCCCCACCTGTAAGTCTATGGCTGCTCTTCAGCAACATTATATTCAGTGTCACTGTTTCGGGGTGAGAGGCCAAGCCTTATTCATTAGTGAGTCTCCCACCTTCTCTCAAAAATCTATTGTGACACTCATGAAGAAAACTGCATCCTGAGGTATCAATGTGTTGTTTGTCAGGCACGGTTCTATGTTCAGGGATTCAATGATTCTGTCATTTCTACCCTTAAAAAATATCACAAAATTTTGTCATCTGCCCTCTGCTTTCCTACTTTGAACAGAAATGTCCCAATTTTGAGACATTGACTAGCTGTGCAGCCAGCTGAGATACAGATCCCTAGACCCCATCTTTGCGCCTCTGATTCTGTAGGGCCACAGGGAGTCCTGTGGGGTCCAGCACCTACCAGCTAGCCTCAAGGCTGCTGTTGCTTAGTCCCAAACAATCTCCCTTGCTTCTCATAAGCAAACACAGGGGAACTTTTCTCTACTACACCCATTCATCCATGTGTTTATTTGTTCATTTGACTATTATTGCATGCCTATGGTGTAAGTCTTTGTTCTAGGGGCTGTCAAAGAAATAAAGGTAAATCAGAACAGAATGTCTTATAGGCTCTTCTAGTTTATGAAATGTCTCCATATGCACAATTTTGTTTGATTTGTGGACTAAAAAATATCTCCCTTGTAGAGATAAGACTGATTTGCCCAAGATCACACCTGAGCAAGCATTAGGGACTGAAATCAAGGTCACATAGTAAGTAGTGGGGACTGGAACCAAGCCCAGTTATGTCTTCCAACTTGACACAAGAATTTGCCCTGAAGAAGGTTATCTTGCGAGTGGTGGAAATTTCATACTTAGGAATTTGGAGCCAGGAGAAGGAAAAGGGAAGAAGAGAAAGGAAAAGGATCACACAAGCCAGTGTGTATAGATGAGAAGTAGAAAGGGCCAGCTAGCCCTTGGAGTGGCTGTTAGCTAGCCTCAAGGCTGTTCCCAGTACCAAGGTGGCAGAGGCCAAAGGAAGGATTTCCTTGCACCTCTGAGTCTGGACTGAGCTCTGGAAGCCTCTGGAAATCTTCACTCTCTTCTTCCTCATTTCCCTAGCCGTAAGGAACCTCTCCTGTCCCAATGAAGGAGGGTGTCCTTCAGTGGCCTGATTTATCCATAGCCCAGCAGCTTTGGACCCTGTGGCCCCTCTGCTCCATGATGACTCGTGGAATAGAGTGGGTCCTACTGCACACCCTGTGCCCCACCCCCAGGCTTGCTGCTTAGCCTTGGGCCTTGCCCTGATGGGCCTGAACTGGTGGGTGAGGCAGAAACTCACTATGTAGTTGTGCGCAGGCTGGCAAAGGCCCCACAACCCAGACCGGCCCTCACTTCTTCCTCTCCTTCCCAGGCCCCCTGGGGCTCTGGAGAACAGGTTGTCAGTTAAGCAGACCTGACAGCTGACAGCTTTCCCGAACAGCCGGAGCACGGTTAGCTTTCCTTCTTTTTTTTTTTTTCCTCCTCTTCCTTTCCCCTGTTGTTGTTGCAAGACTGGAAGCCTGACTGGAATTTAAAGCAAGGCTTTGAGATAAAAATATATGCTAGCACCAAGCCCTGCTTTCAGCTTCCTTCTCAGATTGGCAGCTGTCCACTTGCTGGGGTCGAAGAAGAGAACAGCTGCAAATTGTTAGAGGAGGGCTGGGAGCAGGGGAGTGTGGGAACGGGCTCTCTGATGCCCCAGTAACCTTCTCTGTCTGGACACTGGTCTTGTTTTATTTGGGGCACAGAAGGGGCAGGAAATCCTTCAGGGAAGCTCTGTAATCTGTCCTCCTGATGCTTATCTGCAGGTCCCTTTGCTCTCCTGGAATCTGAGATGCCACGAGGCTCCCAGTCTGCTGCTAATCCATCCTTCTCATGTTATCTGTCTGTTCCCCTATCAGTCCCTGCTTAAGGCAGATAGATAAATAGATGGATAGATAAGAAGAAGAGACTCTAAGCAGCTTAAATAAACTATCCTATTTACATCTCTAGGTCGAATCTATCAATCCATCTTCTGTCTATTGTGAGCGTATTCTCTCTCAATCTGCCCCTTCAGCCTCCATTAACCACTCATCTGTCTTCCTTTTGCCCTACACTTTCCCCTTCTACTCTCCATTTCCCGACATCAAAGTAAATCCAAAGCTGAGACACAAGGAGGCATGTCTTTCCATTCCAGTTATCCCAGAAGGGTAGCCACAGTGGCTGACTTTGGTGGCTTCCTGTGACTCTCCTCAGGAAATACACAAATGTCCTTTTGAATGTCAGGGGACAAACACCAAGTGTCAGATCTGCTGGGCTAGGTCTGTGTTCACAGTTTTACAAATAGAGTGACAGTTTCCCAATCTAGTCTCTCTTCGGGTAAGGAAGGTGATGGGGAATGGTGGTGGGCTGGGGTGGAGGAGAAGAGGCAGGTGAGCTATTTGAATCAATAAGGAGACCTAAGTATTGTGCATTTGTATGCAAAATAGTTTTATCACTGTTCAAATGATTTGGACTACTGGTTGAAGTGGAGTAGGAGAAGAGAGAGGAAAAGGTGGGGATTTTCTAAATTTCATAATTCATACTATCTATTAACCTTCAAACAGTTAACTTCTTTGTCCTCTGAACTTCTGGTTTTACTGCTAACAGCATAAGGGGCTAGTTTGAATAATGACCTTCCCAGTAAATGAAATGAAAATTCATGATATTAAGTGTAAATGAAAATGTCAACAATTTGAAAGAAAGGGAGGAAGAAAAGAAATAAAAGGAACACCAACCTCATCAAAGCAAAAGCCTTTCCTACTTGTCAGACACACATACCAAAAAACACAAGTCATCTTGCCCTTTCCTTGGGGCCACCAGCATGTAATTCTCTTCGTCTTGGAAAATACAGCAAATCTGTACTTTCCCATTGACCTTAGGAAGACCACCACAATCTTATGGCCATAATCTATCCCCAGACTTGAGTCCCAAGCTGTTGGCCCTGATCCTTTCTCTGATACCTACACATTCCTTCTGTTGACTTCTGGATAAATGTGAGCAAAAAAAGATAGCACCTTCATTCAGAGACTCTTATGTGGAAGAACATAATAAGACATGATAGACCTTTGTTAAAAGTGGAAGATAGAAATTCTGTGATTGGCATGCTTCTCTGACACACAGGATGTGACTCACTACAGGAGGACAGCACCATCCTTGGGCCCTGCAAAGTTTGAGTCCAGTAACAAAAGGAAAAGGGACAGCGAGGCTCCCAGCTGCTGCACCCCTACTCCAGCAGATCACATGTCAGCTTTCAGAGCTGCCTGAGGACCTGCCTCCCTGCCAGCGTTGGAGACTGCTGGTGACAAATGATCAGAGCATCCCTGGAACAGAGGCAAAGTAAAGACAGGAGCAGCAGGGCTCAGGCGCAAGCACTTTTACCCTCCAGTGCTGGAGAGGTGCTGAAAACAAACAAACAAACAAACAAACAAACAAACAAACTTGAGGTCCCACTGCAGCCTAGGAAAATATAGTTAACAATATTTTACTCATCCACCACTTAATAGGTATTAGCTAGCTCAGTTTGGGGCACGTGATACTTATTTATAAGCATAGGCTGGTGAGTATCAGAAGATGTCAATAAGTAATTATGAGTTCTGCAGAAGAAAAGGACTATTCTTCAACCCAGTCAGACGAATATTTGAAGGATAGTATTTTTGAAATTGGAGAACATTGCTCTCATGTACATTATTTTAGAATCAAATATGCTGAATAAATATTACTTTAAGGAATGAAAGGGGATAGGAGCTAGGAAACCTAGGCCATACGTGTCCTGATTCTGACATCAGGAAAATCATTCAAAGCTCCTGACTTATCTAGATTATTTTTAATTGGGGAAAATGGAGATTATGTTACCTTACACTTTAGAGGACTGCGTTTCTCAGGGACCCTCCCTGAGAAATGATCCATAATTCTGAGGCATTTAGTCTTTCATCATTTAGGGGAAGAAATGCTTCCTCCTAACTTTAGAGATAATCCCTAAAAAAGAGAAAAGCAAACAGTAAAGCAGAAAGGCAAGCCCTCCTATATCTCCACTTACTCAAGGCAAAAAGGGAGAGAGGCTTTAAATCATGGCGTTTGTGATGACAAGGGACCTCCTGAGAGGAAATGCCATAGAGTAAGTAGTAGGTACACAATCAATGCCTGTATGAATTGATGGATGAGTAATGAATGATTGAATGAGCCAAAAGGGGGCTGTGGCTGTCTCACATGACCACTTGGTACACAGCACATCTCTAGTGAAGGAAGTTGCAAGAATTTCATGAAAATCTTTAAAATAGATTGCTTAGTGTGATATTTTAGGCATGGTTCTATATGAAGGTGGTGGGAAAAGTTAGATCAGTGTATGAAACTGCTCTATCACGTCACCCGGAACTTCTTAAAATGCAGATTCCCAGGTCCCATCTCAAACTCACTGAATCAGAATCCCCAAGGTGGTGCTGGCAACTGTATTTAATGGGCTGCCAGCTGCTTCTCATGTAGGCCAGGTTTTGCAGGTCCCTAAATTAGCATTTGGGAGCTATCATTCTAGACAACATCACAAGGGCCCTTCCAGCCCAAATATTCTATGATTCTGTGGAACGGATAAAAGGGAGAAGAGATATAGGCAAGGACAGTTCATTCCTTTCACATTTATAGAACACACACTGGATTCAAAGAATTGGAAATATAACAGTGCATGAGAATGCACAGTTGTATTGCTCTGGGCTTTTGCTGAGAAAGAACAACTTGATCTCCAGAGAAGAGGAACAGAGCTCTACCCCCCATCACCAAGACCATCCTGTAAGACAAGAACTTTTTTTTTAAGTTATTTTTCACATAATAAAAATAATTTCTTAGATTTTATAAAGTTTTCTTTTAATAAAGCACTTTTACAGATAGTATTCACATGACACAAGCAGGTAGGTGTGGTTATTATCCGTACTTCATAGACGAGAAAACAGAGTCTTAGGAAAGTTGAAATACTTTCCTGGGATCATGTAGCTTATATGTAGGGGGACCAGGAATCCAATCCAGGTTTTGAAATTGTAATATAATGCTATCTTTACCATTCTCTAGAGATTCTTCACCTGTGGAGTCTGGCTTAGGTGTCCCTGTGAAATTGCTGATTTTTTTCCTAGTTTGTCTGTGTGATGATATCATCTCCTGAATCAAGGAAAGTGCCATCTGCCTCAGTCAAATAAAATCCAGATCCACAGAGAGAAGGGCAGCTGGACTGATTGGCTTTGACTTTTCTCCAAGACTCATCTTCTCTTGCTAAGATTTTCCAAAGTGTGTTCCTCAGAATACCAATCCAGCAAAAAGTACGTGAAAGGAGAGTTGCCTTGTCACTGAGGTTCAAGAAACACTCTGTGACTCTCAGCTCATCCTAGAGATCCACAGTACTCTGAACGTATTAAAGGCTGGGGTGGGTTGAACAGTGGCCCTGCGAAAAGATATATACACTTCTAAATCCCTGGAATCTCTGAATGTTACCTTACATGGCAAAAGATATTATGAAATTCAGGGTCTTGAAAGGAGGAGCTTATCTGGTATTATTGAGTTGGGCCGTAAATGCCATCATATGTGTCATTACAAGAGGGAGACAGAGATTTCACATATACACTTCTGAGGGTGATATGAAGATACAGTGGACAGAGATTTGAAGATCCTGGCCTTGCAGACTGGAAGGATGTGCTCACAAGTCAAGAAATGCTGACAACCACCAGAAGCTGGAAGGGGCAAGAAATGGAGTCTCCCCTAGCCCTCCAAGAAGGAGCACAGCCCTGCCAACGCCTTGATTTCAGCCCCGTGACACTGCTTTCAGGTTTCTCATCTCCAGAACTGTAAGAGAATAAATTTATGCTGATTTAAGCCACCAACTTTGTGGGAGTTTGTTACGGTAGCCGCAGAAAACTAATACAAAGGCCTTGAGAAGTATTACTGGGAATAAACCTGTTTAAATTGCTTAACCCAGTATTCCCCAAACTTATTGGACCATGGCCTGCTTTGCTCCACAAGGCTTAATAATAGCCCAACAGAACACACATAATATACAACCCACTTTGGAAAACGTTGCCTGAGGGAAATCTTTTGCTAATTACTGGGGCTACCACTGCTGGTCTGGGGACAGAGATACTCCTATTTAGAGTTCTGAACAAACATGAGTCAGGATCCTGTCCTGCCAACCCTATAGCACAGCTGAGACCAGACGGAATACTTAAATAAGATTTCCTGAAGGCTGGGGGTAACAAAAGAGAAAGCCCAAAAGGGATATAAAGATGCAAAATAACATAAAACTGGATACTTCTGATGCCAAAGAACTTGTTTGCAGTGGTTTTGATTTGGGGAGAGTATAGGGATGCTGCTTTGGCTACCCCTGGCCACTACCGTGTAGTCCCAAAATATCTCTAAACCCACACACCCCACAGCACATTGCAATGCCTCTAGGCTTCTCTCCAGAGAGCAAGACCCAACTATGCAAGAAATCTTTGTCTCAGGCGGTTTTTCTCAAATGACCAAGATCTGGACAATCGCCTTTTGGGCCTCTGTAGAATAATTGTGTCCAACTATAGCTGGGTGACTCTGGTATTAGTGCAAAAGATAAACACAATAGAAGGCAAAGAGGCCAACTTCTTCCCTTCACCTGAGTCAGGATGGCAGCCTCATCCTCACCATGCAGCTGTGCACAATTAAGGACCACATCAAAAAAGGGGGCACAGGCTTAGTGCAGGTTTCCCCACACAGGCAGGAAAGGCATCACACTTGTTTCGCAGGAGTTACACAGGGAATCACATGAATGGGAAAGATCATTTCATTGCAACCCCCATTTCTAGCCTTCCTTCCCTAATATCTACTTGTTGTTATGACTATTATCGTTATTTTACATACCTCTTTCACATGAATGGTTGGCTATAAAGCAGCACTTGTTTTGCTTTATTGCCATTTGCCTTATGTAGGCCATTAAGACTTTACCGCTCAAGCAAAGAGGCTTAATTTTATTTTTAACTAAGAAGGTTCTATGACTTTGAGACATTTGTAAACTCCAGCTGGAAGGTGTTTGGTCTTTCTATGGAGAGAAAAGGACTCAGTGGTCCTGGCTATTGAGCAGGGGGTCACAGTGACATTTCAAAAGTCCCTTGAAGGGTTAGCCTGGCTGTGAATTCTTAGAGAAAGCACAGAAAAAGAGCAAGAGAGAGAAATAGATAACTGCAAGATGAAAAGAACATTTAGAGAAGAAGGAACTCATGAAGGATATGTGACAGACACACACAGAAAAGTGGCTGCCGGCTCAAGAGTCCAGGTTTCAGAGTAATTACTTGAAGCTAGACTGCCCACGCTCCTCACTGAGCTGATTCGTCTTGACAAGGAGGGAAAGAGGCTGGGGAGGGGAGCCGACTTATTGTCTCCACTACACTGGTGAATATTGTATGAATGCTTCTTTATGATAGGGAGAATGGTGATGTGAACTCTATTGATATTCATAATATGCCAAAGCCAGCCTCCCCATAATAGACTCTAAGAGCATTCACAAAAGCTTTAGCAAGGGGCACCGAGAGAGGTGTGTGTCTCTTCATGGGATCTGAATGGAGCCCTTTTTTTCTAAGGGCGACCACAGGCTCATACCAAGCTACTTTCCCCCCTGAAGCTACAGAGTTGCTTTATTAATAAGCTGAACAGGTGAGCCAGAGGGAAATATCTTTAGGGAAGTTTCTATAATTTCTATACAATGATGGAAGAGGACACCACCTCCTCCCACCAGGGCAAAGGATAGCAAGCACTCCCCAGGCAGCCTCAAGAAGGGAGGTAAATACATTCTGGGGATTGGCAGGGTGGTCGGAGAAGGGAAAATGTCACTCTGAAGACTGAGCAGCAGGCAACTCCCTCCCCTCTGGCTGAGCATTCGGCAGCTTTGTGGATGCTCCTCAGAACTGTGACAGCTGGAAGCAGGTGAACTGGTGCAGATAAAAGAACCCACCCCCGCCTTTGGAAGCATGAAAACAATCTCCACTAACCTTTATATGAGGCATTTATTCTCTTCCAACCATTGTCTCTGGCTTTCCAAAGCACTGGATAGAGCCAGCCTCGTAAATACCAATGTGCCGATTAAAAATGTAAGGATGCAAGCCCAACTGTGCCAAAGTCCCTTGGTCTGCAGCGGGACAGCAATCGAGGGGAAAGAACTGAAATCAAATGGACCCCCTTGGGGATCACCTGCCTCTACACATTGTTCTCTGCAATCATCACTGACCCAAAATGGAACCATCTGATGGGGAATGGGCTGTGCGGTCCAGACAGAGTCAGTGCCATATGGAAGAGGCATTCCAATTGCCCATTGCAATACATAAAAACAATTCAGGATTCTAACTCTATTTCCTTGGCAATCGAGTTTAACTATCACCAGGCTTGCTATAATCAAATACCGCTGCTGTATTTATTAAATATAAGTTGCTAAACATATGGCTCAAGAGATGGGAAATAGGATGTGCAGTTGGTCTTAGCAGGGTTATTATTCTTCAGGTCTGCCCCCAGGTATTTAAGGCCAGCAGCAATCACCAGGCCAATGGCTGCCCAGAGGCTATGAAGAATGGATCTTCTGTCATGAAAGGGGGTTCTCTTAATAGTATATAGATGGTTAGAAATTATGACTAACGAGGTCAAGACTGTGGGTCCAATTCTGGGAACATATAGCTCTTGTCTCCTCTTTATTCAGCCAACATTTTACTAAACACCTACTATGTACCATGTCCAGCTCTAGAACTCAAAGATACTGAGCTAAGTAAATAATGAGCAAGATACTTGCCTAGAAGCAGCTTTGTCTAATGTAAAGAACAGAAGAATATAAATTTAACTGTAGTGTGGTTTGTGCTGTGAAATAGATGGGCACAGATTGATATATTTGGGAGCTAAGATGGGCGATCAACTAAAATAGAATGGTTCCCAATATTCACACAGAAATTTACAGTTTATATAATAGCTAAGTCTCAGACAAAACTGAGAAGTAGAGATGTGTTTATTTTCACAAGGGAGGTAATGGAAGTCAGAGTCTCTAATTGTCCAAGGTTATAAAGCCAATGAGTGGCAGTCCTGGGAAAACACACTGCCACCCGAGCCATGCCAGCCAGTCTTCACACGAGGTGCTATCCCATCCTGAGAGCCCGTTGGCAGATCAGGGCAGTGCCTTCCCAAGACTCAGAGCTCAGCTCCCTGACTGATGACTCTGCCATAGCCTCTTCTGTTTACTAATTATGTGGACTGTGGTCCTCATTCATGGTTCATTGCACAGAACCCAAAATCATTAGAAATGCACTCAAAAGTGTTCATTGTAAAGAGTGGCAGATTTTTACACACACACATGCATTTATGTGTCCTTCCCAAACTCCAAAAACGTGACAAAAAAGAGATTTTTTTAAAGCTACATGCATTTATAAAGATAAAGAAAAAATGAAAGAGGAAAATAGCATAGAATTTTAGAGCTAGAAGCAGATGAGCAAGTGATAATGAACTTAGGAGTATTTGTTAAATGTCTATATATGAAGCAGACAGGTTCTCAGATTCCCCTCTACTATTCTGCAGAACTAGGCAATTGCCAGCTCCAACCCTAATGGAAGACTCTGAAGAGGTACTTCAGGCTCCCTGACATGAGGCTCAGCAGAGGCAGTAGCATCTGCTGAAAGCAGTGGGGATAAGTGGAAGTTGGCCTAGTGAACCAGAAGACCTGGGTCCCCTTACCCAGCTCAATTCTAAGAACGCTGGCTGCCAGGTTTATACCCTCAGGCAAGAGACTAAGCAGCCCAAGACCTCCTACACTCGGGGGTTATACAATGGAACGTCCAGCGGATTACCTACAGAGAAGCCCACCTGCCAGCAAACCAATGCAAACACACAGAGCATCCAATCAGCATTTTAATTCCTCACTGTTAAAATATCATGAAATGTTTCAGGAATGCCTCTAATATGAAAGAAAGAGACCAAAACAAAACAAACAGCTAACTACAAACAGGAAAAAAGTGCAGAGATGAAGAAGGAAGGAGAAAAGCATTTTCAAAAAAAAAATTCCTGTAATTACTGTATTCACAAAGAGGAAAGGAGCTACTGCATGTATAATAACAATAGTTGACGTGTACAGAGAACTTTCTATGGGCGAGACACTGCTCCAAGTGCCTTCACAGCAGCTTACTGAGTCTTCACAATAACCCTACATGAAGTGGATGGTATTATTATCCCCATTTTACAGTTGAAGAAACTGAGCCACATAACATGTAAGCATGTTGTCAGATGTCACACAGCTAGTTAAGCAGTTGAGCTGCAGTTTGTACCCAGGCAATCTGCTGCTTCGGTTTATAATCTCAACCACCATGCAAACTATGTTGCTCTAATGCAAATAAGAGGCCATAAAAAGGAATATTTAGAGAATAAGAAAGAGTTACTGGGAATTAAAACTACAATTGCAGAAATAAAACATTCATTCTTGAAAAATAAAGTTAAGGAAGTATTTCAGAAAGCAAAACACAGTGAGGAAGAAATAGCGAGAATAGGAGGGAATATATGAAAACAAACACCACCCCCTTGTGCAAAAATCTACAGGATCAACCCAGTGGGTCCATCCAGAAAAAAAAATAGGTGTTTCAGAAAAGAAAAGATATTATGAAGAGGAGGAAACTACTACAGAAGTAATTAGACAATTTCACAGAACTGAAAGACCTGAAGTTTTAGAATGAAAACACCCACTATGTGCCTGGTGTTATTAATGAAAAATAATTCATAGGCACATTATTTTGAAATTTCAGAATGCTGGGAAACTGAGAATATGCTAAATGTTTTCCAAAGACAAAAAAATTCAAACATAAAAGATTGGGATTCAAACAATCTCACTTTCTCAACAATACATGGAAACTAGAAGACAGTGGAGAGATGACTTGAAGGTTCAGAGAGAAAACTATTTCTATGGGCAGTTGATTAGGGAGAATAAAATCAGGATTTATAAGAATAAAATAAGGATCCTTTTTAAGGATATAAGAGTTATCTGAAATGTATCTCTGACTCATGCACCCTCTTGGAAAGCTACTGGAAGATCTGAGAGTGAATTGATAAAGGGAGAGAAATGGGATCTAGAAAATCAGGGACTCCAACACAGAGGCAAATGTCAGGGACCTGTGAGGATAAGAGCTCAGGAAGATCTGAGAAGCAGGGACGTGCGAAGCAGACCTAGAGAGTAGTCACCAAATGTCCAGAGAGGTGAAGGCTTTGAGACAGATGTAGCCAAGAAACAAAGGGGAGCCAGTGGATTACCTGATGTGTTTTGAAGATGTTGGGAGGAGATCCAGTTTGGAGAGGAACTAGAGATAGTCTCATGTGTAACTCAGTTAAAAAGTATATAGGCAAATTAGGAGTTAAATTATTAACTCCAGGAGAAAAATGTACAGGAAAAAAGTTGTAGTGCTACCTATGACTCAGCAGTGTAGGTAAGTTATTTTTAAGCCCAAAGTAATATAAACAATGCAGAGTAATAAAAACTTGTGATATAACTATAGTGGGAAAATGTGGGCAAGAGAATGTGGATGTGTGTGCATGCAATCTCAAGAGCCTGTGTGTGTGTGTATCAGTCCAATGTGTATTTTTTATAGTAGAAAACTCATAGAAAATTATGCCTAAAATGGAAAAACTAGTAAACATGTTATTTAAAATTATTGAGGTAATCACCAAAAGAATAATTAAAACAATTAAAAGCGATTGCCTCTGGGAAGAACCTGGGGTTGAAGATAACTGAGAGTTTTATTGTAAGCCTCATAGAACTATCTGAATTATTTGAACTAGGTATACCTTTTCAAAAATTGAAATGTTGAAAAAGAGAACTATAATTGTCTTACTGAAGGCAGCAGGCAATACGCACTAACGGGTCGTTTTTGACTGGACTAATACAGCTCCTTAAAAGTGGAATCTCACTTATTAAGTTGGAGCTGAGTAATGAGAACTCATGGACACATAGTGGGGGATCAACACACACGTGGACCTGCCAGAGGGTTGTGGGGAGGGACAGCATCATGAAGAACAGCTAATGGGTGCTAGGCTTAATACCTGGGTGATGGGTAGATCCATAGCAAACCACCATGGCACACATTTACCTATGTAACAAACCTGCACTTCCCGCAGGTGTGCCTTGGAACTTAAAGTAAAAGTTGATTTTTAAAAAGTGGAAGCTGGGTCCAACCAGTTTCAGGGGAAGGGTACCCAGCCTGTTTGTGCCAGAATTCAACTCTCAGTGGGACGGAGCCTGTCTGGCCAGGTGATCTCATTTCTGCCAGCCACAAATGCCGAGAAACCCATTGTTAATAGATCCTAAGGGAAGCAACAGGAAGAACCGGGAGAAGCAGGATTTTACTGCGTGTGAATCAGACCGAGCCCAGTCTGCTTTCCCAAAGGATGAAAGGCTCTTTTCACTCTAACTAGGATTTTTTTTTTCCCCTTCTATGCCAGTTGTTTCTCAGCAACAGCACTGTTTATGGAAGGAGGATACAGGTTTTGGATGACATAAGGAAGAGGTAGCTTTTCTCATCGGCCTCAAATTCTCAAAGCCAATGTTGAATAGTTTTGTTCTTAACCTTATTAATCAGCAAGTCAAAGAGCAAAAATTGAATTTGTGTAATGGAACCACACACTATGGGTAGATATAAAAGCAACCAATGAGGTTTACATACTGGTAGAAGAGACAGTCAACACACACAGGCCAGGACCCTACCTGTGTGCATAAACTTTCTTCAAATATCCAAACGAAGAGACCACTAATCGAGTAGGCTGTCTGACCTCGCCTCTGGTACCCAGGAGGAGTGACTTCTTTGGTTGGTGGGTTCCAGAGAAGGAATTGAGTGTATGCAGACCAGCCCCTTCTTTTCTCTCTCTTTTTGGAGTGGCAACTTGCTCATTGGGAAGACGCGTTCTCTGCTTTTCTCAGGGGTAAATTTTAGATGAAAAGCCCATTGGGGTGGCTGGTATCTTTCAACTAGGCCTGGGTTGGCAAGTTTAATTCTGAGGTGCACTTAGCAAGTCCACTTACCCAGGATCTATACCACGTCCTCTAATCTAGGTTTCTTTTCGTTCCAATAATAGAGCTGACCTTCTGATCTCCAACTGCCTGTTTCCCCTTGTACCTCAACGGTATCGTGTGTCTCCCACCGGGCTGTCCGTTTCTGGCACATGCCAAGCTATTTCTTCTTCTGAGCCACTACATCTGCTATCTCCTCTGCCTCTGCTGATTTAAACCGCAGTCCCACAACTTTGTATGACTGGTTCCTCATTTTTTTGTTCTCAAACATTACCACCTCAGGGAGGTCTTCCCAGATTATTCTATCTAGAACAGACCCATCTCTGCTTGCTTTTTAAACCAATCACAGCTCCCTGTTCATAGTATTTATGGCACTAATCACAGTTTAAAATCAGCCCTCTGTATCTGTGGGTTATGCATTCACGAATTCAATCTACTAAAGAAATATTTGGAAAAAAATTAAAGAATAGTTGCATCTGTACTGAACAGGTACAGATATTATTCCTTGTCATTATTCCCTAAACAATACAGTATAACACCTACATAGCATTTACATTGCATTAGATATTATAAGTAATATAGAGGCAATTTAAAGTATACAGGAGGATGTGCATAGGTATATGCAAATATTACATAATTTTATATAAGGGACTTGAGCATCCACAGATTTTGGTGTCCAAAGGGGTCCTGAAACCAATTCCACACAGATAATGAGAGCCAATTGCATATTCTCATCTATTTACTAGTTTATTGTATTCTATCTTCCCTCTCTAATGAAAGTTACATGGGGGCAAAGACTTCATCTTGTTCTTTATTTTATCTCCAGCACCTGACATAATGTCTTGCACATAGTAAGTATGCAATAAATATTTATCCACTCAATTAATGAAGTTAATGTTTTCTACAAAATAAACTTAATTCAGATTTTATTCATTTATTTATTTTGAGACAGGGTCCTGCTCTGTCACCTAGGCTGAAGTGCAGTGGTGTGATCTCGGCTCACTGCAACCTCCTTCAAGGCTCAAGCTATTCCCCTACCTCAGCCTCCCAGGTAACTGGGACTACAGGGGTGTGCCACAACTCCCTGCTAATTTTTGTATTTTTTGTTTTTTTATGGAGATGGGATTTTGCCATGTTGGCAAGTCTGGTCTCAAACTGGTGAGCTCAAGTGAACCGCCCTTCTTGGTCTTCCAAAGTGCTGGGATTACAGGTGTGAGTCACAGCAACTGGCTTAATTCAGGTTTTGAAGCATGGAATAGCTCTATTGCTAAAATTGGCAAATAGCTCAACAAATGATACTTCTTCAAAGATCCCTTTCCCTCTGTTTCATTAGTTCACCAGTTGACTCCTGGTCAGCAGTAAGCTGATAGCACTGGGGCTTCTCTTACCACCCTGGTAGGTATACCTAGTTCTCACTTGGGATATTCTGCCTTATCTACCTCTATTGCGGGATCTGGCCAGCAGCTCACAATGCAAAAGGACTTTCTCTTTGTTCCCAGGCTGATCAAAAGGTCGAGAAATAATAGACATACACAAGATAGTGAAAGAGGGGTCACCGTCTTCTGGTCCCACAGTGCCAACAATGCACTGGATATGCCAGCATTTATTATTAAGTTTAGTGAGGGTGGGGGTAGGTTAGTGAGGGATTTAGAGTCATTTGATTATGAGGTGAGATGGTCACATGGGGATGAAGTAATTCTTTAACATAACATCTGTATGCAGAAGTACAGTATACAGAGATAAGAATTTACAATATAGTGTGTGCATCAGTAATTTCTAACAGAGCCTTAAAACAGGAACAGTCTTTCCATAACCTATGATTAGCAAGATATTAATCAGCAGCAACAGTTACAGCAAAAGCTGGTTACAAACAATTCATAGAAACGGGATATGAAGCTAGACAACTGGTTAGACCAGAAATTCTCAGAAGGGAGTATGCCTTAACCCTAAAGAGACCTAGAAGAGCCGTGGCAAGATGAAGGTGTTTATAGCCCTATCTTATCCATATGGACAGGTGCCCCCTATGCGTCTATTTATAGGCTCTCCATGAGGGTCGCATTCCATTCCCAGAGCTATGAACATCTGCTTTTCTGGGATAAGAATTTTGGTGATGTGAAACCTCCCTGACTGCACGTCCATTCATAGGCTCTCTGCAGGGGGAAGCATATCATGCGCTGTTGGCTCATTCTGGCAGTCCAACCTGGCATTGTCTTTACACAATCCTGCATGTAGTTTTGTATTTATAATAATTAGGAGCACTTCATCTTTTATTCCATAGCAATAGTTTCAGGGGGTCTCACTACACTACCTCCTCTCTCCAACCTATGACCTGAGACCTCATTGCAGACTATATTTAGCTTCTGGATGCATCAGCATCCAGCCACCATTTTGGTTATTATTTGCTGTTTCATCCCATTAAAATCTATCTTTTGGATTGTTTTCCTATTTCATTCCTTTTTTCCCATTTTCACTCTACATTCAATCTTGCTTTTGTAATACTCTGTCTCAAAAGAGTCTGTACCACTGCCTTTCAACTCCTCCTCCAATCTGGAGATCATATTTTCCTTAGTACTTCTCCTTCATGGCTTCACAGCACTTCATATTTAAAAATTAATATCTATATACCTTTAAAGATTTTAAAAAGTCATGAAGACTCTACATTAAATCATGAAGCTACTAATTTATATTTTATTAGAAATAATCTTCATCCACAGTCTAAGTGGCGTCCCTCAAATTTCTAACCATAGTTCTAGAAGGATTCTATGCTATCCCTTGAAGGGCTTGTGGGTCAAACTCTGCAGTTGGAAGGTAGAAAATGGGTCAAAGGACTCCTCTGCAGCTAGAAGTCTCTATGGATCCTCTACCTTAGATGTTCCAGTCAGAACAAGGACAAGGCAAATCACAGCAGATTTTGTTCTCATGAGATTTTGAGTTCAACCCATCTAAATGTGACCTATAAGGCTCCTAGGTAGTTCACAGTCATTTTTAACTTTTCTGAAACTAATGTGAGATGTAGTTTATAGAGATTTACCCATCATGACTCATTCATGTATATAAATACATGGCTGAATGTGTGTGTGTGTGTGTGTGTGTGTGTGTGTGTGTAAAACTTATTTAAGGCAGAGCTGTAAATGCCCTCGAAAATAGAAAATTAGATATCCAACTGAAAGCAGGGCTCCAAATTAGAATATACTTCACTGGGGGGTATTTACTTTGATCCTTCTTTCCTAACAGTGTTCTAGAAATATTGAGAGGTAAAGCCAACTGGACTTTCTGGGTCGAGTGGGGACTTGGAGAACCTTTCTGTCTAGCTAGAGGATTGTAAATGCACCAATCAGCTCTCTGTAAAATGGACCAATCAGCAGGATGTGAGCAGGGCCAAAATAAGGGAATAAAAGTTGGCCACCTGAGCCAGTAGTGGCAACACACTCGGGTCCCCTTCCATGCTGTGGAAGCTTTGTTCTTTCCCTCTTCACAATAAATCTTGCTGCTGCTCACTCTTTGGGTCTGCACTACCTTTATGAGCTATAACACTCACTGTGAAGGTCTGCGGCTTCACTCCTGAAGTCAGCGAGACCACGAACCCACTGGAAGGAAGAAACTCCAGACACATCTGAACATCTGAAGGAACAAACTCCGGACACACCATCTTTAAGAACTGTAACACTCACCATGAGGGTATGTGGCTTCATTCTTGAAGTCAGTGAGACCAAGAACCCCCCGGAAGTAACCAATTCTGGACACATTTTGGCGACCACAAAGGGGCATCTTTTGGTGACCCAGATGGGACACATTTTGGTGACCATGAAGGGACCATCACTAAGCGGTGAGTACCATCAGATCCCTTTCGCTTGCTATTCTGCCCTATTTTTCCTTAGAATTCGGGGGCTCAATACTGGGCATCTGTCAGCCAGTTAAAAGCGACCAGCATGGCTGCCGGACTAAAGATACAGGTGTCAGGCTGTCTGGGAAAGGGCTCTCTAACAACCCCCGACTCTTTGGAGTTGGGAGCATTGGTTTGCCTGGAACCAGCTTCCACTTTTCTTGTACTTCTGGGCTGAGCTGAGGGTTGACAGAGAGGAAAGCCATTCAGCTCTGGGGTCCCAACAAAAAGTTGGTTGATCCTGTAGCCATGAGTGGAACTCTCAAAGTCATGCTGCCCAAGTGAGACTCGCCCATCTATCCTATCTGTCCTGACCCTTGCCTCCTAGGTCCTAATGCCTGTCAGACAAACTTCCTCTCACCTCTCTCCTCCGAGGCTAGCTTCACTTCTAAAAATTACTCCCTGTCTCTGGTGCTTTTCTAGTTTCTCCTATAAGAATGATTTCTAATATAAACTTCAGGACTCTATTCCCTTCTTTAGGCACCTGGGCTCACCAATCAGAAAGACATAATTTTTGCCCAAAGCTCTGTTGGGGGTTGGGGGGACTATCTTACTTGGAATTTTGGAATTCCTCCTCAGACTAGCAGGCCTAACAAAAGCTATTCCTGAAGCTAGGATATGGGGAGCCTCAGAAGTGATATTCTTGATTCAAGTGAGGACAAAAGGCATCACTCTTCCAACCCTAGAGTTCCCTTCCCTACTTCAGGGTATGGCCCTCCACTTGATTTAGGGGGCATAACATCTTTATAGGACAGTGGTAAAGTCCCATACTAACAGGAGAATGATTAGGACTCTAACAGGTTTTTGATAATGCATCGGTAAGGGCCACTAAATCCAATTTTCTTGGTTCTCCTTGTGGTCTAGGAGGACAAGCAAGGGTGCAGGTTTTTAAGAATGTGTTGGTAAGGGCCACTAAATCGACATTCCTTGGTCCTCCTTGTGGTCTAGGAGGGAAACTAGTGTTTCTACTGCTGTGTCGGTGAGCACAACTATTCTGATCAGCAGGGTCCAGAGACCATTGTGGGTTCTTGGGCAAGAGGTGTTTCTGGGGCTGCGTCAGTGAGTGCAACTATTCCGATCATCAGGGTCCAGGGACCGCTGGTGGATTCTTGGGCAGTGGGAGAAACAAACAAACCAAAACCACAGGCTGTTTTGTCTTTCAGATGGGAAACACCCAGGCATCAACAGGCTCACCCTTGAAATGCATCCTAAGCCATTGGGACCAATTTTACCCACAAACCCTGAAAAAGAGGCAGCTCATTTTTTCTGCACTATGGCCTGGTGCCAATATTCTCTCTCTAATGGGGAAAATGGCTACCTGAGGGAAGTATAAATTACAATATTATCCTGCAGCTTGACATTTTCTGTAAGAAGGAAGGCAAATGGAGTGAAATACCTTATGTCCAAGCTTTCTTTTCATTGAAGGAGAATATACAACTATACAAAGCTTGCAATTTACATCCCACAGGAGGACCTCTCAGTTTATCCCCATATCCTAGCCTCCCTATACCTCCCCTTCCTATTAATGATAAGCCTCCTCTAATCTCCCCCACGCAGAAGGAAACAAGCAAAGAAATTTCCAAAGGACCACAAAAACCCCCGGGCTATTGGTTATGTCCCCTTCAAGCTGTAGGGGAAGGGGAATTTGGCCCAACCTGGGTACATGTCCCCTTCTCCCTCTCTGATCTAAAGCAGATCAAGGTAGATCTGGGGAAGTTTTCAGATGATCTTGATGGGTATACAGATGTCTACAGAGTCTAAGGCAAACCTTTGACCTCACTTGGAGAGATGTCATGTTATTAGATCAAACCCTGGCCTTTAATGAAAAGAATGAGGCTTTAGCTGCAGCCTGAGAGTATAGAGATACCTGGTATCTTAGTCAAGTAAATGATAGAATGACAGCCAAAGAAAGGGACAAATTCCCGACCAGTCAGCAAGCCGTCCCCAGTATGGATCCCCACTGGGATCTAGACTCAGATCATGGGGACTGGAGTCATAAACATCTGCTGACCTGTGTTCTAGAAGGAGTAAGGAAAATTAGGAAAAAGCCCACGAATTATTCAGTGATGTCTACCATAACTCAGGGAAAGGAAGAAAATCCTTCTGCCTTCCTTGAGCGGCTATGGGAGGCCTTAAGAAAATATAGTCCCCTGTCACCTGACTCCCTCGAGGGTCAATTGATCCTAAAAGATAAGTTTATTACCCAATCAGTCACAGATATCAGGAGGAAGCTCCAAAAGCAAGCCCTGGGCCCTGAACAAAATCTGGAGGCATTATCAAACCTGGCAACCTCAGTGTTCTATAATAGGGACCAAGAGGAACAGGCCAAAAGGGAAAAGCAAGATCAGAGAAAGACCGCAGACTTAGTCATGGCCCTCAGACAAACAACCTTGGTGGTTCAGAGAACAGAAAATAGAGCAGGCCAATCACCCAGTAGGAGTTGTTACCAGTGTGGTTTGCAAGGACACTTTAAAAAAGGTTGTCCAACAAGAAACAAGCCGCCCTCTCACCCATGTCCACTATGCCGAGGAAATCACTGGAAGGCACACTGCCCCAGAGGACAAAGGTTCTCTGGGCCAGAAGCCCCCAACCAGATGATCCAACAACAGGACTGAGGGTGCCTGGGACAAGTGCCAGCTCATGTCATCACCCTCACTGAGCCTCGGGTATGTTTAACCATTAAGGGCCAGGAAATTGACTTCCTTCTGGACACTGGCGTGGCCTTCTCAGTGTTAATATCCTGTCATGGATAGCTGTCCTCAAGGTCTGTTACCATCCGAGGAATTATGGGACAGCCTGTAACCAGGTATTTCTCCCACCTCCACAGTTGTAATTGGGAGACTTTGCTCTTTTCACATGCCTTTCTTGTTATGCCTGAAAGTCCCACACCCTTATTAGGAAGGGACATATTAGCCAAAGCTGGAGCTATTATCTACATGAATATGGGGAACAAGTTACCCATTTGTTGTCCCCTGCTTGAGGAGGGAATCAACCCTGAAGTCTGGGCATTGGAAGGAACAAACTCAAGCTCCAGCCTTAAGCCTTCCCACAGGATGAAACTTCTCTTTATACGTCACAGAGAGAGCAGGAATGGCTCTTGGGGTCTTTACTCAGACTCGTGGGACAACCCCACCACCTGTGGCATAACTAAGTAAGGAAATTGATATAATAGCAAAAAGCTGGCCTCACTGTTTACAGGTAGTTGCGGCAGTGGCCATCTTAGTGTCAGAGGCTATAAGGAAAAGATCTCACTGTCTGGACTATTCATGATGTAAATGGCATACTAGGGGCCAAAGGAAGTTTATGTCTATCAGACAGCCACCTGCTTAGATACCAGGTGCTACTCCTTGAGGGAACAGTGCTTCAAATACTTGTACAAAGTACTTGTGTAGCCCTCAACCCTGCCACTTTTCTCTCAGAGGATGGGGAACCAATCGAGCATTACTGCCAACAAATTATAGTTCAGACTTATGCCACCCGAGATAATCTCTTAGAAGTCCCCTTAGCTAATCCTGACCTTAACCTATATACCGATGAAAGTTCATTTGTGGAAAATGTGATACGAAGGGCAGGTTGTGCCATAGTTAGTGATGTAACTGTACTTGAAAGTAAACTTCTTCCCCCAGGGACCAATGCTCAGTTAGCAGAACTAGTGTCACTTACCTGAGCCTTAGAACTGGGAAAGGGAAAAAGAATAAATGTGTATACAGATAGCGAGTATGCGTATCTAATCCCACATGCCCATGCTGCAATATGGAAAAAAAGGGAGTTTCTAACCTCTGGGGCAACCCCCATTAAATACCACAAGGAAATCATGGAGTTACTGCACACAGTGCAAAAACCCAAGGAGGTGGCAGTCTTACACTGCTGAAGCCATTAAAAAGGGGAAGGAGAGCGGAGAACAGCAGCATAAGTGGCTGGCAGAGGCAGGGAAAGACCAGCAGAAAGGAAAGACAGAAAAAGACAGAAAGTCAGAGGGGGAGAGAGAGAGAGAGAGAGAGAGAGAGGAAGAAACAGAGACAAAGAGGGAGTCAGAGAGAGAGAGAGAAAGAGAGACAGAAAGTGAAAGAAAGAGAGGAAGAGACAGGCAAAGAGGGAGTCAGAAAAGGAGAAAGAGAGAGGACAAAGAAGAAGTCAAAGAGAGAGAAAGAGATAGAAATAATAAAGAAAAAATAGTGTACCCTATTCCTTTAAAAGCCAGGGTAAATTTGAAACCTATAATTGATAATTGAAGGTCTTCTCTGTAACCCTATAACACTCCAATACCACCTTGTTGTCAGTGTAAACAAGGGCATAGCCTGAAAGCACTGAGGCCACTGACAACCCAGAGCCTTCCTGTCAAAAATACTTAACCCAGCAGGTTTCCTAACAGGGGATCTAAATTTTAATTAATTACCATACAAAGGTCCGACCACACCTAGGAGGAACTCCCTTCAGGACAGGAGGATAGATGGTTCCTCCCAGGTGATTAAAGGAAAAAGACACAATAGGTATTCAGTAAGTGATAAGGGAACTCTTGTAGAAGCAGTTAGGAAAATTGCCTAATAATTAGTCTGCTCAAACTTGTGAGCTGTTTGCACTCAGCCAAACCTTAAAGTACTTACAGAATCACAAGGAGACATCTATACCAATCCTAAGTTAATATGGACTGAATGAGGTCTTATTAATAGCAAAGAATAATTGAAATCCCAAACTTACAAGGTTTTCTTTTCTTTTTTGTTTTTGAGACAGAGTCTTGCTCTGTCACCCAGACTTGAGTGCAGTGGCGTGATCTCAGCTCACTGCAACCTCTGCTTCTCAAGTTCAAGTGATTCTCCTGCCTCAGCCTCCTGAGTAGCTGGGACTACAGGTTTTCAACAACAGTAAAGTTTGCTACCAAAACCGCCGAGGCCTAGACCTCCTCACTGCTGAGAAAGGAGGACTCTGCACCTTCTTGGGGAAGAGTGTTGTTTTTACACTAACCAGTCAGGGATAATATGAGATGCCACCTGGCATTTACAGGAAAGGGCCTCTGAAATTAGACAATGCCCTCCAAACTCATACCAACCTCTGGAGTTGGGCGACATGGCTTCCCCCTTTCTAGGTCCTATGACAGCCATCTTGCTATTACTCACTTTTGGGCCCTATATTTTTAACCTCCTTGTCAAATTTGTTTCCTCTAGGATCAAGGCCATCAAGCTACAGATGGTCTTACAAATGAAACCCCAAATGAGCTCAACAACATCTACCGAGGACTCTTGGACTGACCCACTGGCCCTTTCACTGGCCTAAAGAGTTCCCGTCTGGAGGACACTACAACTGCAGGGCCCCTTCTTCACCCCTATCCAGCAGGAAGTAGCTAGAGTGGTCATTGCCCAATTCCCAACAGCAGCGGGGGGTGTCCTGTTTAGAGAGGGGTTTGAGAGGTAAAGCCGGCTGGACTTTCTGGGTTGAGTGGGGACTTGGAGAACTTTTCTGTCTAGCTAGAGGATTGTAAATGCACCAATCAGCACTCTGTGTCTAGCTGAAGGATTGTAAATGCACCAATCAGCATTCTGTAAAAACGCACCAATCAGTGCTCTGTGGCTAGCTAAAGGATTGTAAATGCACCAATCAGCCATCCATAAAAATGCACCAATCAGAACTCTGTGTCTAGGATTGTAAACACACCAATCAGCACTCTGTAAAATGACCCAATCAGCTCTCTGTAAAATGGACCAATCAGCAGAATGTGGGCAGGGCCAAATAAGGGAATAAAAGTTGGCCACCTGAGCCAGCAGCGGCAACCTGCTTTGATCCCCTTCCACGCTGTGGAAGCTTTGCTCTTTTGCTCTTCACAATAAATTTTGCTGCTGCTCACTCTTTGGGTCTGCACTACCTTTATGAGCTGTAACATTCACTGTGAAGGTCTGCGGCTTCACTCCTGAAGTCAGTGAGACCACTAAACCACTGGAAGGAAGAAACTCCAGACACATCTGAACATCTGAAGGAACAAACTCCGGACACACCATCTTTAAGAACTGTAATACTCACCGTGAGGGTCTGCAGCTTCATTCTTGAAGTCAGCAAGACCAAGAACCCACCAGAAGGAACCAATTCTGGACACAATATCATGTTAACAGTAGACTTTCCTGGATTTCAGAAAAATCTCATTCTTTTTACCCTCAGCTGCCTTGGATTGACATGGGCAGCCCAGGGACTTAAGTGGGTGCTTGTATGTAATATTCTGATTTGAAACACAAGTGGGCCCATATGGTATGTCTAGTAATGTTTAGAAAGTCCTAAACTACTTGTTGAGTTTATGCCCTACACCTGGAGAAAGTGTGGCAAGAAAAATATATTCTATTATGTTTTTCGATTTTGCCTTGATTTTAATCTCTTTATCCTGATATCTTGTGAACTGAGCATAGTTCTGTTATGTCCTATATTACAAATAGGAAAAAACAATATATACACACATATATAATGTATTATGTATTTATGTATAGTATATGCACATATGCATATATATGTATAACATATATGTGTATATGTATGTGTATATATGTATGACTATATGAGAGATAATATATGTTGAGAAATTATCTTATAATAAATGCCTAGATTCAATAAAATGTCCTTAACATGACAATTTGATCTGACAAAAATACTTTAAGTCTTCTATCTATTAAGACTTATTAAATCTTCTGGTTATAAATGTTGTTTAAAAATGTTCTGTGGTAATAGATACAAGGCTTATGGAAAACAATTCTTGAAAAGAGAATGTATGTCTGATGATATGCATAAACTGAAGCTGATGCTACAGGCAACCTGAATCACTGACTGCAAATAAAGTATTGATCAGAAAGAAAGAAATCTGAAGGACTTCTCAAGAAAAAAAATGGATGGCAGAGAAAACTGTCATAATTGCAGGGGAAGTGGTCTTGAGGCTCAGTTATGTGACTTTTCCTACTCCCTCTGTGTCATTCTAGCCTATAGGAGAGAAGACACAGAGCTCTCGGGAAGAACAGAGCTGAGACCCAGGGATTTAAAAGACAAATGAAATCTGTTCCTCTAATTCAAAAGGAAGCTGGGTCTTTGTTAATAAACAACTAGAGACACAATCAAGACTCAGGATTCTGACCTTCAATCACTCTTCTCTGGAAAACTTCCAAGGAATGAAAGCCTAAGTACCCCTGTGCCTAAAATAGAAGTTGGGTAAGCCAACTTGGAGTTGGGTAACTCCAGGCCTTCTCAGAGCAGTCCTAGACCTCTTTAACTGAAATCATGTAAAAGAGAGGACCTCAAAGGAAATATCATCCTTAAAGAGAGAAAGAGACTATCTCAGCATCTGGACCCAAAAAAATCCCCTCAACTTTCATCTATTAATAGCATCTCTTCTTCACTCTGAGATGGGATGGGCTAAATGTGGGTAGGAGGGAGCAGAGGGAACACTTGGATGTCCCTGAGCCTTGCACAATAGCTCAAAGCTCCAAACAGGGCATGTAGATCAATAATAATTGGGATGAAGGAAAAGAAGTCTCTGGATCTCTGGTAAGGAAGGAAAACCCCCAGAGTGGCTGCTGTGGCAAAAAGGCTCCAAAGTGAGGTGACAGTGCAGTGGAGCCATGCCAAGATGGGATTCAGAGTTCTTAACAAAGGAGGAGGTAATTTTAATCAAGGTATGAGGATAAGATGAGAATTAGATTAGCATAATTTGTGAGAAATGTTCTACAATAGCTAGTAATTTCTGATTAGGTACATCATCAATGAATTAGAAGTTGATAGTATAAGGTTTCTACATAAAAGTAGCAATAAATATATGCTTACTTTCATCTAAGGCAAAATTATCAAGGTGCAAGTAGTATTGTTTTCAACGTTTCTGGCACATGGTAGTTCTACTAAATATGTTGAATTAATTATTGAATAAGTTATCGTCCACATTTTTTAACTTCATGGCCTTATCTTGCATACTGCCATTTAGTGGCAGCATCCCTAATTGTAAGCAAAGTACCAGTTGAAAAGAAATTCAATTTTGAAGTATTAGTACATACTATGGGGAAGGAGTTTGTGTGTTTGTTTTTATTTGTATAAGTTTTTAAACCAAGGAATACACTAGCAATAGATTGTATACATGTTTTTATTGTTATTCTAGATGATGCAGGGGAGCCAAAAAATTCTCAGAAGTCTTATCTTTTTCACCTGGAATTTATTTTAGCCTTTCCAGCATTTTCAGAGTTAGACTGTGAAACACTAGAACTCTTTTAATGTTTCTAATGTCTCTTGACTCACAAGTCACAGGGGAACTGATGAGTTAACATTCTAAACATTTCAAAAGAGTTTAAGGAAATGTTCATTCTCCAGCAGCAGGAGATGAATGCAAAGGTCCAGAGGGCTTTGTGAGCCACCTCCTCACTGACAATGATGGACTCTGTTTCTACCTAGGAAGAGAACATAGGGGGCTGACACAGGTGTTCTATTTTTTACTCTAATGAATGCTATTTTCATTTGCTTTAGAGAGCAGTCCCCAAGAAGACTAGTGACAAGATGAAGGTTCACTGGCTTCCTTTGTCCCTGACAGGTTCAAAAGTGCTGTGCAGGTGGCAAATTAGACTTGGCTTCCCATTAATTGATAGGAAGAAACTTTCTTTCCTGCTGTTCAGATTGTCTTTGGATCCTTTAGCACACATGAGGTTTCATGGAGTTGTTATTATATTTATTATTGCTGCTGCCAATGCTGTAGGCAATATATTTGAGAAAATGATGAAGGCTAATAGCAATTAGAAGCCTCTCTGAATAAATGTCTTAAAGTAGCAAGAAACTTGAGATTAGGTAGGGTGAAAAGCATATCAATTGATATCAATTCTGATTTGGGGTAGCTCTGGGTCTGGGTAAATAACTTATTCTTTATTATATTTAAAGAATTAGAGAAAATAATAATATTGATGATGATAATTATGATATGCTATCACTTTTCAAACTCCTACAGTGTTCAGGCAGCATGCACAGTGCTTTACATACATTTGGTCATTTAACCTACAGAGCAACCCTAAGAGGTGATTATTCTTTGAGCACTGGAGGTGTAAGGGATTGGCCCAACTTCACACAGCTTGTAAGTAGTAAAAACATCATTCCTCCTCAGTTTATAATGAAAGAACTACAACCAAGCAAACCACAGTAATAAGAGTGTAGATCTTTCCTTCCTATGACATTCAAGCAAACAGAAACAAAGACCGACAAGGTGAAACGAGAAGGATTTAAACCCATGGAGGACAACTAAAGGAAGAAAAAGAGAATGTGTCTTCTCTAAAGCCTGGCAGCCTTTTCCATGAAAGTCAGGAAAGAGTTTTTTGTTTGTTTGTTTGTTTGTTTTTTAACAGATCAGCCCTACATGTTTTGTGGAGTAAAAGCTTGAGAGTGAATCACAATGATATATGTGAGTATTGGACACTGTCATGGCTTTCTGATGTGTTAACAAGGCTAAGCTAACCTATATTCCCCAGAATCCCCTTTCTGGAATGTTTCTGGTTAAGGTGGGATTCCGGGGAGATTCTTTCAAGAGAATGGAAGTATCAAAGAGGAACAGCAGCCAATCTGTAATACATATAACCTTCTCCCAATTATTCAATCAAATACTATTCTAGGTGCCACTACAAAGAAATTTTGTGGGTACAATTAAAGTCCCAATCAGTTGAGTTTGAGTTGATAAAAAGAAAGATTATCATGGGTAGACCTGACTCAATCAGGTGGATTTAAAGAGGGACTAAGCTCTCCTTGAGTATGAAAGATTCCAAGCAACAGAGGAGAAATAAATTATAAAATATTTCTACATTCTGGGGCCTCCACACTCACCTCATTGTTGCGGATCTGCTGATTGACCTCATTGGCATGACGCAACAGTTGGAGCTGCAACTCTATTACCTCTGGATCCTTCCTTCATGAATGTTTACTCTGTGGACTTGGGGCGCACGCGCGCGCGCACACACACACACACACACAAACACACACTTACTTCCCATTGATTCTGCTCCTCTGGTTGTACTCTGATAAAAACACTGAGAGAGGGTGAAACCACAGCACATTTGAAAACCAGCCTGTCTACCAAATAAGTAAGCTTATATAAGAGATTGTTTTTTTACAATGGGAGGGGCCACTGACTGCTACAGCATTCTAGGCAAAATCACATGCAAGAAAAATTAATATAAAGTCATATCCAACTGTGAAGAAGAGAGAGCTCTTTTAATGGAGCAACACATTTTATTAATCAGCTTGGGCTTCTATAACAAAATACTATATGCTGGGTAGCTTAAACAATACAAATTTATTTTCTCACGGTTCTGAAGGCTGGAAGTTCAAGATCAACATGCCGGCAGAGTTGGTTTCTGCTGAGGCCTTTCTTCGTGGCTTTCAGGGAGCTGCCTTCTCACTGTGTCTTTGTATGACCTTTTTCTCTGTGTGTGAGTGGAGAGAGAAAGAGGTCTGGAATCTCTTCCTCTTTTTATAAGAACACCAGTCCTATTGGATTAGAGCTCCATCCTTATGACCTCATTTGTCCCTAATTACCTCTCCAGTGGTCCTGTTTCCAAATTTAATCACATTGGGGGTTAGAGCTTCAACCTATGAATTGGGGTAAGGAGACATAATTCATTTTATAACACATATCTAGCAAACAAAAAGAAGAAAGAAAAATGTTTATAAAAGTAGGGAATTTGAAGGGCGGACCATTCCTTCCAAGAATTAGCTAGTTATTGGTAGAAAGAAACCTTCTGCTCTTCAGGTGGTCACTGGATACTGCAGTACATTTTTTACCCACTCTCCCTCCTGTTGCCTGCTTCCCACCAACCACATAGAATGTCCTCATCTTCTCTTTACCAGATTATACATCAATATTGGCCTCTTCACTGTTTTTTAAAAGAAAAAGTTCATGCTTTGTTAATGGATTTACTGAAGAATCATAAGAAAAACAGAAAAGATAGTTTACATCGCACATCCCACAGCAAAGTATTTCACAGTTTTGCAGCCGATATAGCTTCTTGTATTTTCACCGTAGTCTCCCTCCAGGATCCTACACCCCAAGTTAGTCTTTGGCTCCTTTATTGTCCCAATTAATTCTGCCCCTAACCTGAATACTCCATCAGGCTACTGTTATTTAACATAACATACATTTGTGGTCCCATCCCACCAACCCAAGTGATATATCAAACAACACACAGTGGTCTTCCTCAGAGGAGTTCTAGTGAGACATGCCTTTCTTTATCTTGCTTCAAGAAAAACGGAACTCTAAAGGAGTTTCATGCTCAGGCAAGACAGGCAGGTGCACCAGCCAACAGCACACCACTGAGTGGATGACCATAACACAACAGCTCTTTAGTCATCGGTGTAAGGTGGGCTGATTTGGGTAGGGGACAAAGATAGAGGGAGAGGTAGGCTTCAAGTCACTAAAGATAAGCAGATATTATTTCCCAAAGACAAGGCTAAATTCTTCAAGAAAGAAGAAATGGAGCAAACCTAGTTTCATTATGGTCTCTTGCTCCTAATCAGGAAAGAGGAACAGGCATCGTCTTGACAGCTGGTTGGGACAGTTGGGCTCATGGAAGATAGTGCAGGTCCCCCTGAAGGAACTCTCTCTACTGATCATAAAATGGCCAATTTAACACAGCATCAAATTAATAATGGAATAAAGCTTTGCCACAGCCTTGAAGGCCTCACATTCATCAGCTGCACTGTTGGAATGTGGCCTTTCTGTGCTCTTCCCTCATCTTTTTACACAAACACCTCTTTCTGGGACTCACCTGTGAAACTCTTATACTCGGGTACCTGAAAAATGTTTCTGTGATTCGGTTTGGAGAGGCAACATGGTGCAACAGGGAGAGTTTGGGGATAATGTGTGTGAATGTGCTTTGTTAAGGGTGAAGACAACACATAAAACGAAGCATTTCTTTTAGAGTCAGGAGACCAGAGTATTAGTACCCATTCTGTGCGTGACTTTCAGCAACTCATTCTACCTCTTGAGAATTCAGTTTCCTTCTTTGTAAAATTATGGTATTCAACTAGATGCCCTCTAACATCCACTCTGGATCGATAATGGCCATCATCATAATGATGACTTGATATTTATCACACATTCAATATGCTTCAAGGTGCTCTTATAACTCTTCTAAGGTGTCACCTCGTATTTTTCACAACAATCCTATGAAAGTATTCTTTTCATCATCATCCCTACTTTTCTAACCCAGGTAATTGCCTCTAGTGCCTACACCCAGCCACTATGCTATATTGCCACTTCGAGTGTATTTTAATGATGTGTTCTATAAGAAACAAACACAAACAAACAAATGAAACCCTCTGAGACTGCCAACAAAATATCCAGTACTCAGCTGTGGATTTTTTCAATGGTGGTGGCAGATATCTCCTACTTCATTTATGTTCTTATCCAGGATTCTTATGACCAACATGGAAGAGTTGGCCTAGAGTTAGCAGCACAAACTCAGAGTGAGAAACAGGCAAAGTTGACTGGCTGTCCCGGGATTGAACTCGTGACCTTGGGCTCTTTATCAATTGGAAATGTTTCACTTCCCAAGTTTTTGACAGGTATTTACATGCGCTGTGGCTACAGAACCAGGTTTTAACATCACTGGCACGGTCTATATTGACTGGCTGTGCACGGACACGTGTCATCTTGCCACATCTTCTCCTTGAGAGTCTTCAGAGGGGGAAAAGCAAAATTCAAAAGAGGTAGCCTTTCCCTTAGTACTTAGAGATGGCTCAGAGCATCAGCTTTAGGTTAACTCTGATTTCTATTGCCCAGCACAGTCACCATACCACAAGTGGCCTTCTCCTTCTCCCTGCTCACCCCAAACCCACTCAGCCTTCCAGAACAGCTATTCACATTGGCTTCCCTGACCTCATGTAGCATTGTCAACTCTGCCCTAAAGTTTAGTGCCCAGTTATGAGCTTTGTCCTGCTGCTTCATGACTGTTTCATATGCCTTTAAATCTTATGTGTACCAACAGGGACCCTGGAGAAAATGAAGCATTCATTTTTAGTTCCTCTGTAGTACTCAGGTCAGTGGTAAACTGAACTCATGTTTCCATTACCACTAGTCAAACACTCGTTGAATTGGATTGAAAGAAGGAATTGCAGGTAGGGCACCCTCCTGAAGAAGAGTCCTCAGGATCCAGGGTTCTTTGTGGAAATGAGAACCCCTGACCATGATTTGCGTGTAGACTCTTTTGGGGCTAACCTCTTACTTGGCATGTCCACCACTGACATTCTTCAGAGTGTGAACATCAACAAAAGTTTCTAAGGAATACATATCTGGGAAGGATACCGTGAACTGCTATTGACAGTCATCAATATCTAAATTCCAATTACACTGGTGGAAAACCAAGCAGAAAGTCAGGTCCCCATGGGAATCATGCTTGGGGATCAGGTCTAAGGAGGGAGAGTCAGCTCCTAGACAACAAGAATACAGGAGGTGAGGATGGCAGGGTAAGAAAGGCAGGAAGACCATGAAAAAGGCAGTGAGGTAGCCCATGGAGATGTCTTGTGATGAGGCCAGCATTTGGGGAGACCTCCCAAGTGTATTTCTGTGAATACAAGAAAGCAGGACGGATACCTGCACAAATAATATCTCATCAATTTACAGTCTAAGGAAGTCCAGGACTCTCCTAGTGTTGCCCTTTATTTGATTTAGCATTCTAGGAAGAAACGGAGTAAGGATGATTTTTATTGATATCTTATTTTGAAGAAACTGCCTTTGAATTATCTAGCTCTTTCTGTAAAATATAACCTTGGTTCTCAATAAAAACTTACTGAGTTGAAGGGGCGTGTGAGCATCTTCCCTTCACGAGGCTTCCTATGGGGATAGAGGAATGTCTAATTTGCCTAACCAAGTATGTATACTCAGACTCTCTCTTAAGTATGTATGTACTCAGGTCAGGGTAGGACAGAAGAGAGAGTCTTTGTTGTTTCCATCAGAGCATGTGCGAGGTTGACTGTGAAGCAAATAGAGGCAATTCTGGGCCAAATGGCCATCACTGGCCAAGGCATCTGCAAATCACATTTGTTTTTTGGCTGCAAGGGAAAGGGCTTGGCTGTCTCTGTCTTGTCTTCCTCTACTACCTTGATCCCCTGGGCCAGAGGAAGGTGTTGCTATTGATGTCTTTCCCAGACATGGCTTATTGTTTTTCTTTGTAGATTTTATGCATTGGCAGCCAAAAACCTTGAGTAAGGAAATGATGCTTTAAGAACAAAACAAGCTCTTTTGTATGGGACATTCAGGACATCAGACAAAACGGTCTTTCCAGACGAAGCTGGCTGGCGATGGGAAGAGTGGTGTCTGTGGGTCATAAAGCACACTGTCTGTACATATTTCCTGCTGACAGGCACTTACTGTGCGTGCCAATCCCATGTGCTAATGTCATTCCATCCATCTCCACTGCGGTTTAGGTCTTTGCTGAATAACTGCCTCGTGTAAGGTCCTATGGTCGAGCTAGGAAGAAAGTACACTGGCCTCAACACCTTCTCAGATGATTTTATGTTTTCGTTGGCTATCTCTAAATGTTTCATTTTTTTTCTACAAAGTAAAGAAGAAAGTAGAACCAAAGTAAATAAACTAGCTATCTATTTCTTGACTGGATTCAAAACTTGGAATTTGATTGCATATTGAATCTAGCCCTACTGCATACGTTTAATAAACTTTAAACAATGTGACAATTTCCCTTTAGAGTCGAGAGTCCCAGTCCCCTATAGGACTAGAAGTGTCACAGAACAAGGGAGCCAATATTAGCCAAGTCCTAAGAGAGGAGGGTCTTGTCAAAGTGGCTTGATCGTGTTCAGAGACCTTTGCTTCTTTCTGTTAACCTTGTCATATCTCCCAAACTGTTTCATTTTGTTCGTTTCTATGGACATTCTATAATCTTTTATAGCATGAGAAAATATACACATGAATCATCTCCTTAGGCCCAAACTGGAATTACCTTTCGGGGATTTGGAAAAAGAAACAATGTTTGGTGGGGATGGGGAACAAACGTCAGAGGAGGAGAAAACAGTTTTCTCCCCTCTACTGAGTCTTTCTTATAAGGCAGGGTGGAGGGGGGAAGCTGCAGACAGGTGAAAAAACTGTGAGCTTGTGGTAACCAACCTTTCCCCCAACATACTAGGCAGCTGTAAATCTTGATTGAGTAATGAGTAAAAGGAGTCAATTGCTTTCATTGATTTGCATAAGTACAATATCATTACGATCGGTGACTTTAAAAAATATCCTATTAGTTTTTATGTGCTTCATAACTGTAGGTTAGATTTTTTAAAAACTGAAATGTAGGGCAGCAAGAGGAAATTGAAAATATATGTTTCCATTCTTAAGTGAAATCAATGTGAATCTTTAATAATATTTATTTCAAATATGTCACACAGGAAAGAAAGGATCTCTTTAGAATTTCTCTGTGATGCTGTCCTCAGGGTCCATAACTCAGAACTGCTTCAGTCTAAAAATATTTCATAACTCTGGTGCTAAAAGGACAGAGAATTTAGTGTGAGGCAGAGAATTCTGAAGAAAGATATATAAATTTCTTTCAATTATAGAGACCAGTATTACATGAAGGATAGTGATTGCGTGTTCTCTATTCCTATTAAGACAATGAAAAAAAAAATTGAATAAAGAAATACTGTAGTTAGATACAAGGAAGAACTTCCTAACAGTGAGGCTTGTTAAAAATGAGAGAGTATTTTCTAATCTCTCTTCGAGAACAAATTTTTTAGCTTATAAGGATACCAATTCACTAGAGGTTGTTTATGGGGAGTTTCACCTTAATGTAAGGAAACTAGCTCTTCCAACCCACAAAGTCGAAGTGACACACACACACACACGCACATTAGTACAAGTGTTCACAAACTTTGATGTCAGGAAAAATTACCTGGAGAATTTTTTAAAAATATAGATCCCATGGCCTATTTTCAGAAATGGTGATATGGTAGATTTGGGGTGCTATCTGGAAATCTGCATTAATTTTTGAAGCACATCAGAGCTTGCAAAGCACAAATGTCGTGTTAAGGCCTCTGACCAAGGTGCCAGCAGACTGGGCTCCTCCCCTAGTCTGTCACTAATTCATTAAAGGATCTTGTCAAGCTGCAGCTTCCTTGCCTAAAAAAATCAATATAAAACCTCTTGCTTGGTCTCCTCCGCTTGGTCCTTCTATCCTATTAGATAAATCTGTGAAAGGTTCTTCAAAATAGAAAAGCACTTTGCAAATCTGATGGCATATTCTTTTTATCAAATTTTACATCTCTCATTAATCACTCTCCCAAATTAATCAAAGAAGGTCTTCTCTTCTTCCAGCTAAATTTGCCCATGGAATTTCAAATCCACAGATATTACTTAGGAGTCTGCCCTGTGTGCAGACCTACAGCACCCAGTTCTGCTACTTTCCACCTCTATGATCCTGGGCAAATTATTCAAATTACCTGAGTTTCTATATCCTCATTTGTGAAATGGGGATGCTTTTACCTGCCTCCCTGGTTGAGTAATGATAAAACCTGCAAAATCCCTGCCTGATTCTTCTGACCCCCAAATCCTTTCCCTTATTCAGGCACAGATTTCTTCCCCTACAACTGAAAACGACCATCTTGCAATGGATAGTATTTGGAAAAAGTTAGATTAGTAGTTTACCCAGAATGAACAGAAATAAGTTTTTTACTTTCTCTGAAAACTCAACAGAGTTCTCATTAAAAAAACATATCTATTTACAGGAATGAGAAAGTCAGGCCTGTCCCTGGGTATGAGGTGAGGGCCACCGAATTCCCTTGGGGCTTCTGCAAATTCAGCTTTATTGAGAACTCAAGGCCTTCAGCAAACAGAACTCATGGAATTTCTGGAGGCTGGCATAATAATGATTTAAAAAGGCAAACAAAGACCTATTCAGTGGGGTCTTTTCTGGCTTCAGCTCTGGCATGTTTTTTGCACTCATTCTGCTAAAAAGAGACTGAGGAGAGTAATAGCTTGTTGGATCTGCAGAGTAAGTGAGAGAACAACTGCCTTATGTTTTGGGTGGGACTTTAAGAAATGAAGATATGGAACATTTCATCTACAAAAATCTCTGACATCAAGGGAGAGCAGATACAGCAGGTGCCTTTGGGAACATGAGTTTTGTTTTTCTTGGTGAGTCCTTGTTGAAAATATGTATCTGTAGCCCGCTGCCTAACTGCAGTTCTCAAAGAGCATATAACACCCAATCAGAAATTGCCAATGATTTCTCTTTTATTGCAGACAAGTTCAACACAATGGGGGAAATGTCCTTGAACCCTCAACTAGAGTGTCTTCATAGGAAATGGTGGCATGGCCACCTGGCAATCAGCTGAGTGCCTGCACCATTGTTTTGGTGCCACCCTCATACCCCAAATGCTTAGTGGCAGAAGTGATGCAGCAGCAGAGGCTGGCCCAGTCACTTCCCTAAGTCTGGGGTGTGACACGTCATCAGACTGAAGCCCCAACTCCCAAGACTGTCTCATGAGGCCTTTCCTGAGGTGCTACTGGCTGGCCTCCCCATCATGTCCTCTTGTTGTCCCCACCCCCCACAACCCACTGCATCAGATGCAGCTCTGTGTGTTCACAGGAGGAGGGGCCCTGCACAGTCCTCTGTACACACTCACCTGACCAATGCTTACCTCTCTTTCAACTCTAACCTCCCACTTCACTTTCTCCCAGAAACCCTTCTTAAGTACCTTGATTCCCTTCCCTCCAGCAGGGTAGGAACCTTCCCTCTGTGCTCCATCAAAGCACTTAACTCACAGGTGTGTTTGTTTATATGCATGTCTTTCTCCCTTATTAAACTGGGATCTCCTGAAGGCAAAGTTTATGCCCTATCCATCTCTATTTCTAGCTTTGGCACTTGTTCAAAAGGATTCAATAAATGTTAACTGATTAATTAAATGGATGAATTAATGGATGGATGAATGAATGAATCCTTTTAAACTGCTTCTAAAAAGTAAAGATCCCCCGGGGCACAGTGGCTTATGCCTGTAATCCCAGCACTTTGGGAGGCTCAGGCAGGTGGATCACCTGAGGTCGGGAGTTCGAGACCAGCCTGACCAACATGAAGAAACCCTATTTCTACTAAAAATATAAAATCAGCTAGGTGTGGTGGTGCATGCCTGTAATCCCAGCTACTCAGGAGGCTGAGGCAGGAGAATCGCTTGAACCCAGGAGGCAGAGGTTGCAGTGAACCGAGATCGTGCCATTGTATTCCAGCCTGGGCAATAAGAGTGAAACTCAGTCTAAACAAACAAACAAACAAAAAGTAAATATCCTAGCCTCTCCACTCGCATCTTCTCACAACTCTCTACATTTTGGGAGGTGGAGCTATTTCACTTTATATATTTTAGATCCAAGATCATTGAAGTGAGGAGCATTGCTCAGAAATAATCCTTTGTGTTGATCTGAGCTAAATACTCTAATCCCATTCCCTAACTGGCCTGGCCATCTTCCTTTGAAGGCTTTTAAATCTGCTAAGAACCTGGCTTCAGCTGCCTGGGCAAAGTTGAAGGGCAGAAGGCCTGGATCCTGCTCAGTCTGGTGGCAAAGCCTGGCTTCTAGGTTTCAGCACTGAAAGGAGGGAAGGGTTTTGGAAAGTCAACCTGGTATCTGTTTGCAGTTTGCAAAATTGTCGTTAAAATGGAGAGAAAAATGTCATAGGGAAAAGAATCTTGTAGGAGATTAAAGTGGAAAACATTGAGAGAGAGTGAAAGTCAAGGAGCTCGTCTGAGGTTTATAGGAGAGGCATTCTCCTGGGTGATGTCTTTAAGAGTTGTCAGGAAAAATGGCGCAGGCCCACAGCCATTGGTTGAGGGGCCAGGAACCCCTTTGCTAGCCTTCCCTGACACCAAACCCACCTTTCACTTGTTATAATACTCGTACTAATCCAACAAATACTTTACGGTGCATTCGGCATCGTGTAAGCCTTATGGGCCATATAGAAAATGTAAGATACACAGTTGCGTACCCAAATGGTTTACAATCTCACAGAGGAAACAGGGTTGATTCATGTGCAAACAGAGCATGAAAACAACAGAATATAATACCAGACGGCACAGCTTAGGAAGTACTCTAGACTCTAGACTTTGCTGCATATTAGAATCGTTTGGGGAAACTTTTAAAAATCTTGAGCCCAGGCCATACCCATATCAATGAAACCAGCATCTGTAGAAGTGGGACCCAGATATCAGTATGCTTTAGTTTCCCGGGTGATTTCAATGAATAAGTTTGAGAAACTATGCTAAAGAAAGAGCATTAGCTTTGACTGAAAAAATCACGGCTATCTACTCATGAGCTCTGTAACCTTGGGTTAGCCAAGGAACACCTCTGGACCTGGCTATTCCAGAAATTTTTTAAGCCCTATGAAGACAATTTATATCCCCAATGCTCAGCATAATGTTTGACACAAATACGGTATCCCATAAAGATGCATTTATTTGAATAATATATAGAAAGTTATTTAAGAAGCCTGCAAATGTAGTTATTAATAACGGCACTATTTGCAAAAACACAATGTCAGTAATCATGGCCATGGTGATCCAAGCAAGTTCCAAGGTATACAGTAAAGACAGTCTTCATGTTTAACATGGTGGCTGTACATAATGGTGCTCCATACATGTTTGTTAAATTAATAAGCACCTTGGGTGGATTGGAAGAATCAAGAACAAAGCTTTTTAACTCACCCTGGGAAATTGCCTACTCTATTGCTGTGGTCTCCGTCCATCTGTCCATGCACCACTGAGATGCCAAGCCAATAAACCCTATGGCAGAGGTTCAGAAAACTGCAAAGGAAGTGAGAGGGAGACAGACGGATAAATAAAAAGAGGAGGGAGAAGAGGAGGAGGGAGTACGGAAGGAGGAGGTAAGAAGTAGTCTTAGAAGGGAAGGAAGAGGAGGGTTTTGATGATGACTGGGAAGAGATGTGGGAGTGGTTGGGGGCGTGGAGGGTGACTGAAGAGATAGTGAAACACTGGATGGGCCCAATAGTTCAGGGAAGTGAGATGATAATAAACATTTTGTCTTATGGTAATTCAGAAATCCCAGGAGATGGGGGCAGAGGAGAGAGGGGGTTGGACTAGTAAAAGGGGGCTGATTAACCATAAGAATTCAGAGAACAGGAATATATAGCCCCCCAAAAGCATGTCAGGTTTTACTTTTCTGACACTTTGAAAGTCTGAAGGTTATTAAATTGCCTCCCATTCCTGAAAAAGCCCAGGCAAGCAGCTCCCTCTGGGACTCGCATTAACCCTAGTCCTCCATTGCCAGAAACATGAGCTCATTCCACTCATGCGTCTTCAGTCCTAGCAAGCACGATCAAACTTTATGAGGCTTGTTACAAGCAAATTACATGGGAAACTGCAAAGGATCGGAGGGAGGGAGACGGCAGTGGGGGGCCGCGTACACTGCCGGGAAAGGGAAAGGGGAGTGGGGTAGGGATGCTGGGCACAGCCCAGACTTGGAATGCATGAGAGCCCATCACTGAGCAGCTGGCAGCTCCTGCCTCCGGGGCCCAATTTTCCAAGTGATGACTTGAGTGTTCACACCTGCACTGGCTACCACCGAGTCCCTCCCTCCACAGAGTTAATGGGGCAGACAGAACCCAGGAACGCTTTTGGCCACGGCAACAATTTCTCTCCTTGGCCCCACCTTCTCTACTGGCAGAGAAGATTCCTCTCCAGCTCTAGTGTGAGCATCACCTTCCAGGCCTCCCTGCTTCTGAGGTGTGCAGATGCCTCAGGCGAGGCAGCCTCAGAGAGGACTGCTCTGAGACACAAAAGAATCCCAGCACTTTTTTTTTAACCTTAGGTGGGTAGTTAACCTCCTTCCCCATTACCTTCCTCCTCCCCTTCCCAACGAATAGATCCCAAAACTATTTAAGATTTAGCCTTTTTTTCCTATGAAACTCAAGCTTGGATAATTCTCATTATTATTATTATTTTGGTTTCCCCAGTGCTTTCTGCTGGAAACAAACTGGAGACAGAATAACTGGTAATATTCCAGGATTGCTGTGGCTTGGGGTAGCTCCTACAAAGAGAAGCAAAAAATGCATACAGATCATTTTCCTTGAACACTTACTTTCCCATAACAATTGCTGCTGGGAGAGCTCATAACCAGGATTCCCCGCTCTTTGCTTGCTACACGCTTGTGTATGCACATGTGCGCGCGCGCGCACACACACACACACACAGGTGAATCTTGCTGAAACAGAACCAAATTAGAGTGCCCAGATAGGTCTCATGCTTTTGGAACAATTTAGGAGATAGATGCAGGCTGAGTTCTACCTGAGCAGAGGCTTGGACAGATGCCTTCCACCAATCGGAATGCAGGAAACCAAAGAAGCAAAGGAAAGATGCTGTGTGAATGTTATTACATAAATTTTCTCTCCCAGCATAGCTCGGGGTGGTTAGATGCTGTTTCCATCCAATGGGAGCTCTGTAAGCTCTCCTACTAATGCTGGAAAAACATTCACTTAACAGGCTTGTCCAAACAATTCCCTTCTAAATTCAGACATGATGAACTGCAGGGGGAAAGCAGAGCCCCAGGGCTGTCTGCCTCAATACCATCACTCCTGACAGGGCACAGAGCCACACGGTTCACCTCAAGAGTCCATTAAAAAGCCTGATGGAGAAACTGTGTTTATGGTCAGGTTACGGAACAGGCAGCAGCAAGCAATTAATGCCTTCCCAGTTTCCCTGTCCTTCAATTTTCCATCCCTCCCAACACCCACACAGGACACGCACACAAATCCAACTCTATTCCTTGCCTTCTCTTAAATGCTCTTCCACAAGCTCCTTCCCTGACACCCACCCACCTCCCTGTTCATGCTCCTGTGTCTTTACAATGGCTCTCTCAGAGTGCAGCTTGCAGGAGAAACCAGCCTCACACACCTATCCAACACTCACACTCCCTCTCAGATCATGACTACACTCACAGCCTCTTTCTTCTTTCCATCCACATTCTTTTTAAACACGTTGATTTTCCCAGCTTTGAACCTGCTCCCATCTTCCTTCAAAAAGAAAAGAAAAGGAAAACATCTCTGCTTCTGTCCCTTCTCCAGATCCTGGCATCTACCATTGCTCACATCTCCCTCCACTCTCAGTGGCCAAGTCAGTGGCCCCCACCCTTTCTGACACTCAAAGAAAACTTGTTTGTGAGGAATTCTGATAACTACTTTATTGTTCTGTCTCTCTCTCAATATATTCCTGTCCTTTCCAACTGAACTAGATTCCCCTGAGTTAAAACCTGACTTTGGATTATGTAACGAGTTCCTTCGGGAATATATGAGGACTCAGGCAGTCACTTAGAAGTAAAGCAAACTGCCAAAATAAAAATATACATATATTTCAAAAAATGGCTAGTTTACACAGGAATCTAATTAAGGAAAGATCTAGTTGGTGGAAAGCAGTGGGGATAAAGACAGTTCTAGGTTGGGTAATGTTAGTTTCTTGTCCAACAGTCATTTTGCAAGTGCTAATAGGATAAAAAATGTCATTGGGGAAAACACGTATCTGGGAATACCTAGTGTGGCTTCAGGTGGCATAGGACTGTGTGGAATGTGGTAATATTCACTGTAGCAATACAAAATATATTTCACAAATGTGATTAATTAGCCAGACTGTCGATACCATATGACATAAAACATTCACTATTATGATAAAGTTTAATAGCATTGCATATCATATGGATTAATACAAATTTAATCATTCAAATATGGCTGTGCTGTGCTAATAGTTTCTTTGTAAAATATGGAAATCGTGTAACACATTTTACAAATATTTCCATCTCTAACTTTTTCTGTGATATTTCAAAAAGTGGGATGTCGTTCTCATGTGATGGTACAAATAAAAATCTTGTATACATTGAGTTCAACTAGGGTAGGCTGGCTTCCAAAAAGAGCAGCAAGAGATGCATGTGGAGTTATGCAGGTAGTTGAAGGGCAAAACAGAGCTGGAGAGAAAGTGGGAAAGGTCTTTCTCTACCTGCCTTTGCAGCTGTGGCCCTGGATTTATCAGAAAACAGACACAATAACAAATAATTGCTAAGTGCATCTTGTTGGGGAGGTTTAGACTGCTAACCCAAATTTACAGGCCAGTGTTTAAAACACTATCTAGAGCAGGGGTCAGCAGATAGTAAATCTGCCAGGAAAGGGGCAGACAGTAAATATTTTTGGCTTCGTGGGCCATATGGTCTCTGTTGCAATTGCTCAACTCGGCCAGCAGCAGCAAGAACGCAGCCATGGGCAATCAACAGTGGGCGTGGCTGTGTTCCAATAAAACTTTATTTATGGACGCTGACGTTTGAATTTCACATAATTTTCACATGTCACAACATATTCTTCTTTAGATTTTTTTTCAGCATTTTAAAAGCAAAAACCATTCTTAGCTCATCGACCATAGAAACACAGGCAGTGGGCTGAATTTGACTCATGAGTTGTAGTTGGCTGACCCCTGATTCAGTGTTTTACTGAAGGCATCTACTGACTCCGTGAATTCTTTCTTGACCTGCCTTTTTCACCTTGCCCCCTTCACCTCCTTTCTGTCTTTTCATTCTGCACCTTTCAACTTCTACCTGTCACCACTTCCAATAGATGTCAAGGGCTTACTGATACACCAGATGCGCTCTTTCTGTGGTTAGAGTCCATGTTTTGTGTGTGTGTTGTTTTTGTTGTTTAGAGTGGGAATTTCTGTTACTTCCTCAAGAAAATGCCACTAAGAAAATGCCTTTCTGGACACCTTCGTCAAAAAAGCTACTTCTTGCCTCCAGGAGAATTCTTTGTTCCTATTTGGAAATAGCAATCACAACCAGCAAAGTGGGAAAAGAGAAAGAGCCTTCACATAACTGATGTTTTAGCTTGGTGATGTTTCTTTAAATTCTTCTACAATACAATCAGGGAAAACATTTTGAGGAGTTCGTGGAGGGAGAAAGGGTTAGGAATTTGAAGCCCTGAATAGGGTATCACAAAATATAGGGACTAACAACCACCTTTCTTCACATACCAATTCCCCGCTGGGGACCCCCAGAATTTGCTTCAACATCCACTCTGTGCTTGGGAGTGGGAGTTGTCTTCGTCAGTTTTGTGCTGCTACAACAGAATACCTGAGATTAGGTCATGTATAAAGAACAGAACACAGGTTTGAAGTCTGGGAACGCTAAGATCAAGGTGCTGGTACCTGGTGAGGGCCTTCTTGCTGCACCATGCCATGGCAGAAGGGCAAGAGTGCAGAAAGGGAACCCACTCATAGAACCCCTGTGAGCCCTTATTATAATAGCATTATTCTGTTCATTACTTAAACAGCTTCCATTAGTTCCCACCTCCCAACACTGCCACATTGGGCATTAAGTTTCCGACGCATGAATGCTGGGGAATACATTCAAATCATAGCAGGAGGCAACAGGCAGTCATTCAGAGGCTGGCTGTATCTCCATCTCCATGTTTCTCCCCCTACAAGCACAGAGACAAATTTGGAATGGACCTCTAAGTCTGTTAAATAACATTGCATGGAATATAATTTTGCCTCAGGTCAGCCCTGACTTTTGTAGGCTATCAACATTTATAAAAGCTAAATGATATGCAAAAGGCCACACAAGGTGTTATATTATCCCCAATTTACAGATAGGGACACTGAGGTTCAAAATCAGAAAGTAATATACCCACAATTGGAACGTGAGATCCAGTTGCAGCAGAAAATCAAAATGACTTCTCTGTATTTACCAGTATTTTGTCTCTATTACAACAGTCCTGTGTGAGTATGTGTGATTTTATTTGTCCTTGGTGGGTATTCTTAGGTTTCTACAGCCATAATATTTGCTAAAATGAAACTGCACTGGATAATTTAACATCATACTCTAAGCATCGCCCACATTGACCCCCAGATCCTAGGGGTGGGAGAAATTAGAGTAGATCTAAAACAAGCAAAACTACAGAACTACAAATAAGAGCACATCGTACCTGAAAAATGCAAAGTGTTATTTTCTGCTCTGTGCTCTTCTTCTTCCCATGACCCATGATCCCTACTCAATGATCCCTGCCTGCAAAGAAAGCAGTCAGCAAGGGGAGGGTTATGAGAGCTGGTGAAATTTTGAACAGGTCCATGCATTTTAAATTTATCTGCATAGTATAATATCACTGCAACCCCACACTCTATCTCCAACTAGTTATTTTAAACCACGTCACCAAAACAACAGCAGTACAGCTATAGCAATGGGCAGCCTGAAAGGGCTAGACCAACCACCAAATATCTTTTTTCCTGGCAAGCAGACAAATAAGGCATTCCTCCAGGGGCCTAGAATCCACATCAGTGTTAAATAAATTGGTCAGGTCTGCTAGAACAGTTGGAAAACAACAATACCATGCTACTTTGCATTGTAATAGCAAAAGGGTCAGGATGGATTTGCTAAAAGTTCACATTACATGGGCAAAAGGCAGGAGTCAAGAGAGGAAATAAAATTGATATGCAGAAAGGGATTATGATCAGTCAGTGTCTAGTTACTCTGAATCAAAACAACATGGTCATGCAAAGAGTAGCTGGGACTGCTGAGGACTCCATTTAGAGTATATAATTATATTTCTCCAAAGTATGATTTATATATTAAGCAAAGGTTCTAAATGTTCCATGAATCAAGCTATCAAAAGCCAACTGTTGACCTTGTGTGTTATCCTTTAGAAAGAGCCAGAACACATGCTTGGTCCAGAAGCCCAGTATGTAGGACACTGGAAAAGAGGGATGGAAATACTCATCATACTCACCAAGACAGACTTTGCAAGGTAACCTCAACAAAATTGTGCCTAATCAACTCTTTAAAGAAATAGCGCTAACATTTAAGTCCCAAAGGAAAACACTTCCTAAACTCCTCATGGTAACTATTTCAATTGATCCCAACTCTTCAGAGCCAGTAATAAAATGTTGCAGTCAGAGTCATCCAGAACCCCGACCCCAGGAGGAATGTATTATTAATTACTACAGATGTGCCCACTTTCCTAAATTCATGTATTATTTCACTTAGCAAACATTTATTTTAACATCCACGCTGTGCTCTATAGTAGAGACTGGGAAACAAAAATAACAACAAAAACAGACATGATTACTGACAGATATAAAAGTAAACAATTATAGCGCAATTAGATAACATCTATGAAAAAAGATGTATAGCAGAAATAGTTACTATTTGTGGCAAGCAGACTAAGTGATTTGGGGCCAGATTATTTACATTATTTACATACAATAAAAAAGAAGTGAGAGCCAGGAACAAGTGTGTTAATATTTCTGAGAAGCTGAGGGAAGACTCTTCAGAGGAGATGACATTTAACTTTTCCAGAAAGGCGTGCAGGACGGGGAGGATCTCATGCAGAGGGGATCGCATATCCAAAGGCATGGAGACATGAAAAAATATGGGGCACACAAGCAAATACTAGTAAATAAGAGGCTTCTTGAGGAACTCAGTAAAGTGAGAAGCCAGATCAATAGCACCTCCCACTAAGGAGATGACAAGTGATTCTATAGCCCTCTGCCCTGATTGCTCTTCTCCAGCGGGAGGTGTTGATGGCCCAGCCCACCTCCTGCAGATCTGTATGTAACCTCCCCACACCTCCCTTCCTTCTGTGCGTGTTCTGCATTCTTCCCACACTGATGATCCATCCGATAGAAGTGACAGCCTGCACTCCAGTTTTCCAGCCAGTGACCAAACCCAAGCCAAGCAGCGCTGCCACAGATCGGTCTCCACTTAGACCCTGGACCACAGCCAGCCAGGGGTAAACACCCTCCAAGGTCCAAAGGTCCAAGCATATTTCACTGCTGCTATGTCTACCTTACTCCCAGATACTTAAGATTTCTGCTGACTAGAAACACAGCATTTTGCGATATGGTCTGTCAGAGTATAAATAACACTGGGTTAGAAGAAAGAAGACCTAGGGATCTCTGAGGATCTACTTTTAGTCAGCCATGGTACTTCTTCCACGTTTCTTAATCTCTCTGGACCTCAGTTTCCATGTCATTAGCATTAGAGTAGGTGACTTCTGAGGTCCTTTCCAGCTGTTTCTCTGAATTATTGCTACTCAGAGGATACGGTGGGTAGAAGCTGCTACCATAACTACAATTCAGCCAAACCGTGTGTCATGGAAGATTATTCCAGAATGTGAGCTGGCAAACTACAGTCCATGGGCTGTATCTGGCCTGCAGGCCATTTCTACATAGCCAGCAAGCTGGGAATGGTTTCTACATTTTTAAAAGGATTATAAATAAAATAAGAATATGTGACAGAGACTATATGTGGCTCACAAAGTCAAGCATGTTTACTATCTGGCCCTTTACAGAAAAAATTTGCTAACCCCAGTTCTAGAACACTCAGAAACTGGTCAGACTGGACGCCTTAGCTATTTGATACTCTGCAGCAAAACACTATTTACTAACTCTGCATAGGCAGATTAAAGAAGTTTTACACATTCTTCTCATTGAGGGGCGAGCCTGTGTCCCTTCCTCTTGGTTCTGGGCAGGCCATGGAACTGCTTTGTCCTATGGAATATTGGAAAGTGGTATTCATGCAGTTTTGAGACCCGGGCCGTGAGAAATGGGCAGTTTCTCCACCCTGTTTCCTGGAATACTGTCTCTGGGAGCCTTGAGTTGCATCCCCAATATGGAGACAGACATGTAATGTGAAGCTTTCTTGGACCCTTCCAGACCAGCTCATCTGCCAGCTGAATACCTCGAGGGATCTCAATCAGCACCACATGGAACAGAAGAATTGTCCAGTTATGTTCAGCCCAAATTTCTGACCACAAAATCTTGAGATATAACAAAATGGATGTTGCTTTGAGCCTTTAAGTTTTGGGGTAGTTTGTTACACAGCAGTAGATAGATAACTGGGCAGGATCAGAGTATGAGGTGCATGTGAAATAGACACCAGGCACTCCTCTGTCTGTTGTGGGCGGAGCCCTAGATCTGAATTTTACTAAGTGCCTCTACATAATTCAGAGTTTCAAACAAGATTAGGAATGCATCTTCATCCTGGCTTGGTTCTTGTAGCATGATTTTCCAGGACGTGCATGGGATTGTGGAAAGAGCACCCAAACTCTTCCATGGTACCTCCTGGGAAATCTAGGCACAGTTAAGATCTGCTCACAGCCTACTCCCTAGTGCTATTCACCCCCGAAATATGAAGCTGCTTCTTCAAAAAGAACACTCCTAAAGACACTGTAGGGCCCAAATTGATTGTGAGATATTTGAAGGCCAGGGTTTGGTGGTATTCATCATCATATCCCTAGCACCTAGCCAGTCACAAAGTAGTTGCTCACTACATGTTTATGATTGAAAGTAAATAATGATAATTGCCATAAATTTAACAATCCTTTACTTCACACTAGCATAGTACTAAATGTTTTGTATGGATTTTCTCATTTGCTCTTCACAATAATCCCAACAGGTCGATGCCATCAGTCTTATGTTAGAAATAGCAAAACTGAAGTTCAGTGGATGAATCTGCACAAGGTAGCTGGTAGAGCAGCTATTCTGTTTGACTTCAGTGCTTTTAACCACTCCACAGTACACCCTCTCACAGGTGAGGTATCCATAGTCCCTGCCTTTGAGGGGCTCCAAATCTGGGGGAGCCAGAATGTAACTGCACACCTGGAAACATTTTGCAGAGCAGATTATGTAAGTGGTTCGGCTCTGTCAGCAGAGTTCTGTAGGGATCTTTGAGAGCTATATTAGTTTACTATTGCTGCATAGCAAGTAACTACAGACTCAATGGCTTAAAAGAAATCCATTTATTAGCTTACAGTTTTTGTAAGTCCAAAGTCCAAGCACAGTCCAGGTGTGGTGGCACACACCTGTAATCCCAGCACTTTGGGAGGCCAAGGCTGGCAGATTACGAGGTCAGGAGTTTGAGACTGGCCTGACCAACATGGTGAAACCTCATCTCTACTAAAAATACAAAAATTAGCCAGGCGTGGTGGCACACACCTGCAGCCCAGCTACTCAAGAGGCTGAGGCAGGAAAATCGCTTGAACCTGGGAGGTGGAGGTTGCAGTGAGCCGAGATCATGCTACTGCACTTCAGCCTGGGTGACGGAGCAAGACTCCATCTCAAAAAAACAAAATAAAATAAGATAAAATAAAATAAAATAAAATAAAAAGTCCAAGTACAGCAGGACTGGGTTCTTTGCTCAGGGTCACCCCAGGCTAAAATCAAAGTATTGGTCAGGCTGCTTCATCTGGAACTCAAGGTCTTCTTCCTAGCTCGTGTGATTATAGCAGAATTCAGTTCTTTGTGGTTGGAGAGCCAAGGTCTCTGTTTCCTTGTCAGCTACAGATGGGGGCTGCTATCAACCCCTAGAAGTCACCCATATCTCTCATCCACTGGGTCTTCCATCTCCAAAGCCAGCAATGGAAAACATCCCTGGGGTCAAATCCCTCTCATACTTCAGGAAGAACCCAGTCTCATTTAAGGGCTCACCTGATTAGGTCAGCCTCAGCCAGGATATTCTCCTTAAAGTCAACTGATTTGGCAGGTTGATTACATTTGCAAAATTCCTTCATGGCAGCACCTAGATTATTATTTGCCTGGATAATTGGGAGAAGGTGTGTGTGCCCCAGGAGGTGGGAATCTTGCAGACCATCTTAGAATTCTGCCTACCATGAAAGCACAGAGCAAGGACTGACTGACAAATAGAAGCTGCTTCACAGGTTTGTTCTCTTGCAGAGACTTTATCTGTTTCTCTATTCAGAGGCCCCAGTGGAGAAGGATTCATTCTGGAACCTTAAGGCAGATGATTATACAATACGTCTTAATCTGAGAGTGGGGTTTGGAGAGGAGGGGTGCAAGGCCCATAAAACAATGACTCTGCATGTTAATGTGCTGTACAAAGGTAGAGAGGCTGCAAATTGTGGTACCCCATGCTGGTTCCCCATCTTTCTCCTCTTAATAAGGTCTCTGTGGAGACGATTTGCCCCAGAGGGTGTGAGCTGGGCAGGGTCTGGGTTTGTCTTTCTCCACAGCCCTATGTTCTCAGCAGAATCTGCTGCTTTTGCAGTTGGAGTTGATTACTGAATAATGAATTATCATTCTTTTTTCATTTTCTAGCCCTTTTCAGAAGTGTGCTGCTATTTTTCTACTTATTGAGTCTCAAAATGGAAAGAAAAAAAGATTTTTCTGTTGGCGGGGGGAAAACACAATCTTAACAAACCCATTTTGGTCCTGCAGGTGATAGTAATAATTGCTTTAATTAATTCAGTTTCTGATTTGGAGTAATTTCATTTCTTCCTTGACTGGTCAATAACACGTCTAATGAAGTGAGCTTCATTGGATAATACCAGGCAGGGCCACTTGGTCAGATCAAAGAAGTTCTTGCCCTCCTGGAGGGCTGCTTCCTCCCTGCTGGGCAGGAGGGAGGACATGAAGCGGGATCGGGAAATGGGTGTTCCATTCAAGGAGAACAGAGCCACACCTGTGTCAGAGAACAGAGGCTTGCTCCAAAGCCCTCATGGGGTCGCGCTGGAGAGCTGCCCCGCACATCACAAGTCATGGAAGTTCTATAATGTGAGATTTGTTTTCCTGGGAAGGAGGCTGCATCCAGGCTGCCTCTCACATCCACTGAGAAAGATGAGGTCAGTGCATCAAGGGCAGGTGGCCACAGATAAGAAAGGACAATGTGGCTGTGTTAGTCAGCTGTATTAGGCTCACTAACAAAGTAGGGAAACAACAGAAATTTATCTTCTCACCATTCTGAAGGCTGGAATTCCAAGATCAAGGTGCCAGAAGGGTTGGTGTCTGGTAAGGTCTCTCCTTGGCTTGCAGAGGGCTGCCTTCTTCCTGCATCCTCACAGGTCGGCCCTCAGTCTGTGTGCTTTTTATATCTTAATCTCCTCTTTTTATAAGGACCCCAGCCATATTGGGCTGGGGCTCATCCATACGACCTCATTTTACCTTAATCACCTCTTTACAGACCCTGTCTCCAAACACAGTAACATTCTGTGGTAGAGGGTTAGGACTTCAGTGTGTGACTTTTTTTTTTTTTGTTTTGAGGCAGGCAGGGGAAACACAACTCAGCCCCAGCAGTTACCCCACAGACACTGGAATGAGGAAACCTAGAGTTCTTGGATGGCAATGCAAGCAGAAACAGCCTGGAGGTGGCTTTGTTAAAACTGACCTGTGACCCAGCACCAGGCCTTAAGTTACCACATTACAAAGTGTCGGGATGGGGGGGTGGAACGGTGGCAGCTGTGGACTGTGGCAGCCTAAGCGACCGTCTTCACGGGCTAATGACAAGTAAGAAAGGAGAGTGGAGCCTCTGCTGCTGGGATTTTAGTGTGTTCGTGAAAGGGTGTGCCTGTGCGTGTGTGAATAAGTGAGCATGTGTGTAGGAGAGTGTGTAAGGAAGGGTGAGTGTGTTGTGTGTGTATAAGGGTGTGTGTGAAAGTCAATGTGTACATGAGTGGCGTGTGGGTGTGTGAATGTGGGTGTTGTGTGAATGAGCGTGAGTGTTGTGCGAGTGTGTGCTATGTGAGTGAATGAGTGTGTTTGTGTGAATGTGTATGTGCTGTGAGTGAATAAGTGTGTGCATTGTGTGTGCTATGTGAGTGTGAATGTTGTGTGTGAATGTGAGTTGTGTGTGTGCTATGTGAGTGTGTTGTGTAAGTGAATATGAGTGAGTGTTGTGTGTGTGTTGTCTGAGTAAATGAGTGTGTGTATTGAGTGTTGTGTGAGTGAATTAGTGTGTGTATTATCTGAGTGTTGCATGACTGAATGAGTGTGTGTGCTGTGTGAATGAGTATGTGTGTGAGTTTAGTGTGAATGTGTGTGCATTGGGTGTGAGTGGTGTGTGTG
>NW_012102321.1:3790127-3791062 GCF_000951045.1 Mandrillus leucophaeus
TTGGATGATTTGTTTTTAATATTTCAAGCCTATTAGTAACATGATCAAATTGGCAATTGTGGTAGAATAAAGGACAGTCGGGACAGGAAGAGACTAGAGGCTGAAATGAGTTAGGAAAGCCCTGCAATCGACCTGGAAAGGCAGGGGAGGGAGAGAAGTGGGCATGGAGTCAACACTGAGAAAGCAGAAACGACTGATCCCGTGACTAAGAAAGGCAAAGGAGAGAAGAAGCCAGTGGGGGTCAGGAGGAATCTGCACCTCCAGCTGGAGCAACTGGGTTAACAGTGGCACCATCCATTCATATGCAGAATAGAGAAAAATGGGAGATGTGATAGGACGTAATTTGAAATGCGCACACACTGTTGAGGGAACCACGTGGGTCTTTAAGAAGTATTTCCTGTCCATGTAGTCTGCAGAAGTCTTGGGATTGTCATCATCTCCCAACTGAACCAGCAAGAATGTCATTTTCCGCCTCAGTCATCCTTTCCTGCCTCTCAATCCACCTTCCTCTTTATGTACCAAACTGTTCCTTCTGCTCTGCCTTTTTGAGCTGTGCTTGTTTCCCTGCTGATCATGTGTACCCTTACTATAAAGCTAGCATTATCTCCACATTTTGTTGCCTCAAGACTGAACACAAACATAGCCAAGGTACCAAGGAGACACCACTAGCTCTTTGTTGACTTGAACTGCACAGAGCTAAAGATTCAAAGGAGAGAAAGCGTTTCTGTAGTTTTTATATATATTTAAAACTCTCTTAGCTTAATAGCTGTTGGGAAGTTTAGAAACACACACACACATACACCTGTCTCTTATACACATCTAGATGTGTATAAGAGACAGCATGCAGGTTATGTAAGTGAGTGAACCCAACTAGGTACAGGAAAAAATCATCCACCTGGATCTCACTATTGATAGAAACCTGGATACGGACAAAT
>NW_012102321.1:3794005-3807783 GCF_000951045.1 Mandrillus leucophaeus
ATGAGTGTGTGCTGTGTGAATGAGTATGTGTGTGAGTGTAGTGTGAGTGAATGAGTATGTGTGCATTGGGTGTGAGTGTTGTATGTGAGTGTGTGTGTGTGGCGCTAGCAGGAATCATAACAGTGGCCAGGTTGCCTGAATCACCCTTGCACCTTTACCACAGGTTACTGGGGAAGGCAGGAGGCAGGGCGAGGCATCTGCAATGAGGAGGACCCAGGTGTTCATGTGAGAGAGGAACGCAGAAAAAAAAAAAAGCCTTCAGTCCCATCGAGGGAAAGAAATGCACAGATCTAGATGCTAATATTCAGGTAGAAGCTACAAGAATTTGATATTGCAGACAGTTTGCAAAATCATTTCTTTATTTTAGATAAACATTTGCTCAGACTCTATTGCTCACAGACCATAGGTTCTTCTGAGTCCCTCTCACTGGAGGGTCAATACCAGATTTTTCAAACATTAATGAGTACTATCTAGATCTCTTGCTTCTCTCAAATTTATTCATCTCAAGTGTATCCCTTCATTCCCTTGTCCTGAAATTTTAGAAAATTCCCCAGGAGAAGGAACAGCTCATTTACTCAACACACATTTCTTCATATCCCTCCTCTAGGTGGGCTTGGGTTTTCTCCTTGGCACTCATCACTCGGTCACATAGTAAGTTTTTGCTATTTATCGTATTTACTCTCTGGCTCCCCCACCACCATGTATGCTCCATGAGGGCAGATAATTGTCCCCCATGGTGTTTTGCTGCTACATCTCTAGGGCCTTAAATACTCCCTGATACAGAATAGATGATTTAGAAATATTTGTTCAGTGAATGAGGGTATTTAATGAAAATCTAATATGCTCTAGACATTCTGCTAAGGGCTAGAGAGAAGAAAATAAATGAGATCTGGACCCTTTCTTCAATTGCCTGGTTGGTGGTAGGATCAGCCCTGCATGCAAATAATAAGAGTACAGGTGATAAAGGGCCAGGAGAGATCTATGAGGTCTTTAGAGAGTGATTGGGAAGGGGAGGAGTGTGCTTTACATTGAGCCAAGTAGAGAGCAACCTAGGGAAGACATCACATTAAGCTGGTACTGTTGGGACAAGCTGAGCTTTCCTGGCACAAACAGAGCTTGCAGGTGCAGGAGTGAAGTAAGGGGCAGACTGGGAAAGGGCACGGGGGTGTGAAGGCGCTGATGTGGAAACAGTATAGCATCAGCAAGGAGTGGCACAATCTAGTGTGCAGGACGTTTTGTGTATAGATCAAAGGGGAGAAGAAATGACACCAGAATATCGAGGCTGCATGCCAGCTAGGGATTGGGAATTTTGTTTCATAAGAGCCTTGGATGATTTGTTTTTAATATTTCAAGCCTATTAGTAACATGATCAAATTGGCAATTGTGGTAGAATAAAGGACAGTCGGGACAGGAAGAGACTAGAGGCTGAAATGAGTTAGGAAAGCCCTGCAATCGACCTGGAAAGGCAGGGGAGGGAGAGAAGTGGGCATGGAGTCAACACTGAGAAAGCAGAAACGACTGATCCCGTGACTAAGAAAGGCAAAGGAGAGAAGAAGCCAGTGGGGGTCAGGAGGAATCTGCACCTCCAGCTGGAGCAACTGGGTTAACAGTGGCACCATCCATTCATATGCAGAATAGAGAAAAATGGGAGATGTGATAGGACGTAATTTGAAATGCGCACACACTGTTGAGGGAACCACGTGGGTCTTTAAGAAGTATTTCCTGTCCATGTAGTCTGCAGAAGTCTTGGGATTGTCATCATCTCCCAACTGAACCAGCAAGAATGTCATTTTCCGCCTCAGTCATCCTTTCCTGCCTCTCAATCCACCTTCCTCTTTATGTACCAAACTGTTCCTTCTGCTCTGCCTTTTTGAGCTGTGCTTGTTTCCCTGCTGATCATGTGTACCCTTACTATAAAGCTAGCATTATCTCCACATTTTGTTGCCTCAAGACTGAACACAAACATAGCCAAGGTACCAAGGAGACACCACTAGCTCTTTGTTGACTTGAACTGCACAGAGCTAAAGATTCAAAGGAGAGAAAGCGTTTCTGTAGTTTTTATATATATTTAAAACTCTCTTAGCTTAATAGCTGTTGGGAAGTTTAGAAACACACACACACATACACACACACACACAAACAGAAATAAAAAGCAGGGCTTCTACTTGGGAGAGACCTTGCCCCTCTCTTTTGTTTGCATATTTAGCTGATTGTCATTATTAGAACCCCACCTTCCAGACAAGCTGGTAGCAGCACCTAGAGGTTTAAAATTTGTTGGGAAGGTGGGGAGACGAGATGGCATCACTCTTCTGTGTCAGGGACTCTGAGTAAGCACAAGTAACAATGAGACCTTGAGATCAGGGGACTGGGTGTGGGCAGCTTCTGTGAAGGGTGGGCAGGCAAGCTCAGTCCTAGGAACACCTGGGCACATGACTCTTTCCTAAGTCATAGGAGGCTCTCACTGAGAGAGAGACTGTCTTCTCAGATGGTCAATTACTGTAGGATTACAATTGTAAGAATTAGCTTAGACCCCTTATGAGAGGGACCAGATTGAAGACAATATGCTGCTTAGTTTCCCTAGTTCTCTTCCGTTGCAAACAAGGCTCTAAAAATGCTCTGCAGAAGTAAGTCATGAATCATGCAGGAGAGAACAGGAAAGTCTAGGATGAAGGAGACGCTGCTACCAAAAAAATAAAAACAAACCACAGGATGGGGACTCAATGGCAGGAACTGAAGGGTAAAAGGTCCTATAGCAGGAGTCACATGGATGCGTACAGAGACATGAGGGAAAGAAGTCTGAGGACTGAGAAAATTGGGGAAAGGAGCAATAAGAGTTGCCAGAACATTGTCTTATGAATCGTGAAGTAGTCCTAAGACAGGTAGACTCATATACCTGAGTGGACACAGGAAGAGTTATTTGCAGACAGAGATTAAGCTAGTCTCCAGCACCACCCCCCACCTTCCCTTCTGGCCCTGAGGTCATTGGCATTCCAGAGATGAGCAGTGGTCTTAGTCTTCTGACTTGGGGTCACAAAGGCAGAACTCCAGAGGCCTCATGCAGGTTATGTAAGTGAGTGAACCCAACTAGGTACAGGAAAAAATCATCCACCTGGATCTCACTATTGATAGAAACCTGGATACGGACAAATATGTCTTGACCATCAGGGAATTTGCAGTGTGAGGGGATGATAAAAGGGACTTGCAGTCAACCACAATGTCAGGAGACAATGGAGTGTGGCGGGCAAGGTGGTAAACAAGCCTCGTGCCAGGCCAACAGCACGGTCACCCTCCAACACATCATCAGCATCAGACACTGTGTGTCCAGTGCTTGTTACATCTGATTTTAGAGAGAAGTTATACTAATTTTTATATGATGGCTGCCAACTTAAAAATATTCAGATTTTTAAATGATATACAATTGATATACATAGGCATGTTGCATTCAGCCTGCAAGTAGTCAATTTAAAATCCCTGCTCTGGTCCAATCTTCTCATTTTGTATACGGGGAAACAGGCCCGTACAGATGTCTTGCCCTCTGTTACACTATGAATTGGGGTAAAGACCACACCCAGAGCCTAGATCTCCCCAAATCCAGGCCTCCTGCATCTCCTATTGTTTCAGGTTGTTTCTCTGGTTTCCTCAGCCTTGCTCCCACTCTCAGAATCTGTTTTGGCCTCGTATGCTGCCCCCTGGTTGTCAATAACATCACTGCATTATCCCACTCAGCATCCTGTGTACCACGCATGCATTCCACCTACCCCCAAAAATCAACAAAAAACTTAATCCTTCAGGACCTGTAGTGGGTTGAGTTGTTTACATTCCCACAAACATGTTCACATCCTAATCCCAGAACCTGTGAATGCTAGTTTATTTGGAAAAAGAGTCTTCGCCAATGTAATTAAGTTAAAGATGTCGAGATAAGAACATCATTCTGAGTTAAATGAGTGGGTCCTAAGTGAGTGGTGTCTTATAAGAGGAAGGCAGAGGAAGAGCACACGGAAGAGGAGGAGGTAGGGTGACCCTGGACGCAGAGACTGCAGTGATGTGGGCGTAAGTCAGGCAAGCCAGCAGCCACCAGAAGGTGGAAGAGGAAAATAATGGATTTCCCCTCAGGGCCTCCAGAGGAGGCACAAACCTGCCAACAGGTTGATTTCAGACTTCCGGCCTCCAAAACTGTGCAAGAGCTAACTGTGTTGTTTTAAACCACCTGGTTTGTTATAATTTGTTACAGAAGCCACAGGAAACTAATACAGAACCCTTTCTTCTGCTAAGGGATAGGAATTTCCTGTGAGAGTAATAACAGTAATAACTACCATTTTGGGGACATTTCATCTATACCAGGTCCATATGTTTCCTACAGTCCTCACACCATTTTTAAAAATAGATGTTATCTCCTTCCTTACCCCTCTGCCCACCTATTACAGAAACAGGGAAACTGACACCGAGAAGCCACATAGCTCCTAAGTAGTAGAGTCACGATTTGAACCCCAAGTTTTTTATTCTTACTACGTTACCCATAGGGAACTCCCTCAAGTAAGCTTATATAATATAACAGTGAACTCGCAAAGCTCCAAAGAGTGGCTCTTATGATGGAAGTTTCCATTGTAACAGGTCAGTGTAGACGTTTTTGTTTGACAGTGACTACGCTTCTAAGATTTAATATGTTAAGGTAAAATACGCCAATTAATATTAACAGAAAGAGTCATGCTTGGTGCACAGCTCTGTGTCCTGGGCTCGTGGTTGAGGCAGAGCTGTGCTAATGCACATGACTTCCAGTTGCAGGCATTGTTGGGCTGTTTCCTAAGGTGAATCAACACGAAGAAAAGCCCTGGTTGCTCGTGCACTGATAACTTCATCTTTTCAGACATCTGGGAACTACCACCACAATGTGTGGAAAAAAATGACTTCACACTAACACAGCAGAGGCAGACCATGGGTTGGCCCAAAATGGAACAGAATTCACAAGGGAAAAGGGAGGTTCCTGGAGTAATATGGTGGGTAGATTCTGATCCAGAAAAACAAGACTTAAGTATGGATTTTAAATGTTAAGCTTGAGTAGTTAGAGAATTAAAGTTAATCTCTTTAAGCCTCAATTTGCAAATCTGTAAAATGTAAAAATAGAAATAATACGTACATATTATATGGAACAGTTTCTGGCACATATTTGGTTCTGAGTGAATAGTGCTTATTAAATTATTGATGCTGTTGCTATTAATTGTGCTGAGCTCACCCTCTGCCTTATTATACAAAGTTTTGACTAAAATATTCTGTAAGAATAGATCACAAAAACGATCCCATCACCAGCTTATTTTTTCTTTTTATAGTTATATAAAGAATTGCAATCCCGCACCAGAAATAAGCACCCTTTCAAATTATCCTTTAAAATAACTTGTTGCAAGCTTACATAAATTCACTTCACGTATAATATCTTTTCAATTGACTTAGAGTCTGTGAAATCAGACTTGTTAGAGGAAAAAAAACCTATAAAGGCTGTACTCATTCATCCACCAGATATTTATGGAGGAACATCTCCAGAATCAATGCAAAGTGCATAATTGCCCTAAGAGCTATGGGTAAAATGCCATGGGATTATAAACGGAAAAACACAGAGAAGTTGGTTAATTAAAAAATTAAGTGTAAATTCAGAAGAGAAAGAATTACCTTTCAGTAATACATGAGGTTGGGGAGGGAACAAGATAAATGACAGTGAGAAAAGCACAACACAAGGTGAGGTTGTGTGAAGGCGGCTGACTTCTGGTTGGATCCTAAAGGAGAGGTCATGTTTCAATGTGCAGAACAAGGGCTTTCTAATCAAAAAAGAGAGAAAACTTCTAGATGTCTAGGGGAAGCAGCAAATGAGTCTACTTCATGGGGTAAAGGGTAAATAAAAGTGGGTATTTGATTTGATATTGAAAAGGTAAGTAGGAGAGGCTTCAAATATAACCTGAGCATTGTGATCCTTCGTTGTTAGATTATGTGTGTCCTTAACAACCTTAGTCAATGAGAGATATGATCAGAAATGGGTATTTTGCAATTTAGTGTGTAGTCTTTGTTGGTGAGAATGAAGGCAGAGAGGATGGTTAGGAGACCATTTTGATAACCTAGGTGAGAAGAGAATGAATGTTTAGTTGGGTGGATAGGAAGGGAGTGAAAGAAAACAGGGAGTTAGCTGAGAGACCGCCAAATGATTAGATGTGCCAGGCCAAGGGGGGAAAAGTCAAGGATGATTCAAAAATTTTAAATCTAAATGTCTGAGAAAATCTTCTGATAGTAACCTGAATAAAGAACACAGAACAGTGGCAAACTTTTCTGGAATAAGTGATATGCTTAGTTTGGGATGCATGAAGTTGCCCATCATGGAAATAAAAAAAAAAAAAATGAATTTAGAGAAAGTTTGGCCCTGAAGACTGAGAAGGATAAAGCTCTACATAAGATAATAGTAAATAGCCTTGAGTGAGCTTAAGATTACTAAGGAAGAACATAAGGAAAAAGAAAAGAAGGAGACATAGACAGACTCTTGAGGGCAACATCTAATTTCATGTGGGTAGAAGTAAAATATCATGCTGAGAAAGGGCAATCTGGGAGGCAGGAAGAAAATAAAATTATTCCAAGGGCTCTATATTAGTCAAGGTTCCCCAGTGAAACAGAATCAATAGAAAGAAAAGAAAAGAGAAAAGAAAAGGAAAGAAAGAGAGAGAAAGAGAGTGGAGGAGGAAGAGAGAGAAAGATAAAAAAGGAGGAAGGTGGGAAGGAGGGAAGAGAGAAAGGGGAAAAAGGAGGAAGGAAGGGAAGAAGAGATAAGAAAGGAAGAAAGACGGGAAGAAGGAAAGGGAAGGAGGAAGGGAAGATGAAGGAAGGAAGGAAGGAAGTTAGTTAGTTATTAGAGGAAATAATGTACAGGATTATGGAGACTGAGAAGTCCCACACAGGCCATCTGCAAACTGGAGACCCAGGGAAGCCAGTAGGATGGCTCAGTCCAAGTCCGAAGGCCTAAGAACCAAAGGAGAAGACAGTGTAACTCTCAGTCTGAAGCTGAAAGCATGAGAACTAGGGGCACTGCTCACATAAATTGCAGAGTCCAAAGGCCATAGAACCTGGAGTTCTGATGTCCAAAGATAGGAGAAGAAGGTTGTCTTAGTTCCAGAAGAGAAAGAGATAATTCATCTCTCCTCTGCCTTTCTGTTCTATCTGGACCCTCAGCTAATTGGATGGTGCCTGCCAGGTTGGGTAAGGGTGGATCTTTCTTACTCAGTTCATTGATTCAAACGCCAGTCTCTTCCAGAAACACCCTCACAGACAAACTCAGAAATGATGCTTTAACAGCATTTACGATGTTTTCAGAAACAAGATATTACTTGCCGTGCAATTAATTGTTCCTAGATGGCAACTTCCAGCCTATAGCAAATCTGTATACTTAGTATTGTTGTCTTCGTAAAATACATTAACAGAGTAACAGTAATACGGCTGCTGGAAAATGCAATGCCTAGATGAAGTGCTCAGAAGATTTTATGGAGTGAAGCAATCAGATGAAGAGAAGTAGTGCCTTTGCCCTTAAAAAAATTTCAATGGAGTTTTTATATTAATTTCATATTTAAAAATTATTAAAAACAGAACCATGCACAAAATATAATCTCATTTATGAAAATGACAGCCTAAAATCCTATTTCAGAACCAAGTTTCAATATATGGAAGTTGTTCGGGAGCTTCTAAGTCATATTAGGATATTCTTGTTACAATTACTGCAGTTTGTAGAGAAAATTAACTTTCTGAAGTATTTCATAGGTACAAAAATTATAGGCTTTTTAAAAGTGCACATTCAATTTTCTAAAATATATTGTTAAGTTTTCCTAATCCTGCATTGTATATTTAAATATAATATGCATTATGTATATAATGTATATAAATTTAAACTATATACATTTTATTAACATGGTATAATTGTATATTACATATCTGACACATCAATTTCCTTACATATGCATCTTTCTCTCTGGCTATTTAAAACAAAAACATTCAATAGTGTTTTATTAACATATCTCTAAGAAGAAAGAGGTAGCGGCAACTGCCTTCCCTGATAATCAGCTGCTCTCACATTATTTTCAAATTTTCATCATGAAATTGCATTTAGGAAAAGAAGAAGCCATTGGTGTAGGTGGGTGAATATTACAAGAAACTAAGTGAGGAGGCAAAAATAAAGTCAGAACCCAACTATCAATTTCAGGAGCAAATATAAGGCCAGCTTCAATTTTGTTTTAATAATCAGGCAGTATCTCAACCTCATGCATTGTTCTGGATATGAAGATGTGGCTTGGAATATCTCCCTTTCCTAATACCACACCAAAGAATCAAGAATATATGTCAGCTTCCCTCAAACCACAGTGGGGTTGGCAAAGGGGCAGCAATCCTGCAGAAGGAAGAGTCAGGTTGGCAGTCAATAATTGTGCCATCTGCACTTGAACGGTCCTCTCTACTGACTTCCATTTTGTAGAACTATTAATGGTCAACAGACTATGTATAAAGTACTTACTGTGCCTTTAAAACTTTTTAAACTACTAAGAACCACTTACACATTTGGGAAGAATTCCATTTGCAGAGACCAAGCTATGACATTAGTTGGGTGAACATGCATTTTAAGGATTACATGTTAATGAGACCAGGTAAAATTTAGTCGTTTGAGCAGCTGACCAGGCTTGTGAATGCTAGGACTCTGTACAAAAGGAAGTTCCTATTTGGGTCATTGATTTGCATAATTTAAGTAATTACCTTGGTGCTCTACTTCACTCTGTCTATAAAACTCACCAGACCAGGGAGGAGTGTCTGTCAATCGGAATGATGACTGGTGAGTGCCTTCCTGTGCCCCAGCAGCATTCCTTGGTTATCTGGCTACCTAAATGGTGGTAAGGGTGTGCCTGGTATGTTTGATTATTGAAGACTTTTCTCTTAGGTTCAGTTAAGGGTCATTATTTTTCACAGTCTGGATTTCTTGAATTTAGCTCAGATAAAGAGTATGGTGAAAAGGCCAAAAAAGTGGATGAGGCAGAAGTTAGGAGAACAGGTTTCTGATCTTAGCCTTGTGATCAATCACGTCATCTCTCCAGCCCTCAGAACACCCCCAGTTAGAATGACAAAGAAACCAGGGTCATTCTAGAGAAAGGGGTCTGGGTCAGGTTAGGCAAAATCTCTTCCTCACTGTCACCTATGTACACAGTGAGCTCACTGGCCCCAAACACTCAGATAATTACTATGATGTTCCGTGTCGTCTGTCCCCTAGACCTTTCCCTTCCAAGTGGGAAGAAATATAAAATCATGAGTGCCAGGTAAAAAGCAAACAAAAGCTTCCCTACGGCTGTGTGGCCCTTGGTCACTGGATTGGGGAACTAAAGTAGAGAAGGGTTTTGTACAGGTTACTTAGGGCAGCCAGACTTTAAACGAGACTTTGCAACACTAAATAAATAGGAGGCCCCAAGAAATTTCAAGAAAGAGAGAAAACTCTGCAGAGGAAAAATAGATTTAGTCCAGAGTTCTTAATCTGCTACAATTTCAAACTTTATTTTTTTAAGTCTCAAGACAAAGAAAGTGATACATAGCAACTGTCAGAAAAAAAAAAAAAAAAAATCCTCGATTTTCTTCTCTATTTCTTCTTTCTGAGCAGAGGTGGAGGTTCAAATGACTAATTTTAGACTAGGCTGATGAGGAAAATGATATAAGTTAACTCAATTAACTAGATGTTATCACACAGTACAAATGTGACTATGGACACAGTGGAGAAAGAGTGATCACCATGGAGATGTTAGCACCCTGAGGTTCAGAAATTTGTTATAAAATTGTTAGAATAATCATGTACAATGCATACAAAGATTTAAGCAGAGATTAAGTCAGTGGACACAAGGGCTAAGCGTGCTGACATGTCAGAGCAATGACATGTATGTTGTCAAAAACATGTATGTTCTAGCAATGATTCTGGCCTTTATATCCTAGCACATTATTCCCAAGGAAGAATAAATCACACAGGTTCCCAGGAAGGAGAACATAACAGACAGGCTTGGGCTTAAGCATTTTTCTCTGATAATTACCATGTAACTTTTAGGCTTCAATTTCTTTATCTCTATAAAATAGGAATTAACGGTAATGTCTACCTGGTAAGTTGTGAGGATTTAATGAAATAATGCATGGAGAGCACTTAGCTTTACTAAACTTTATTAAGAGCCCAATTACTCACAGCGTTCATTAGTGTTACCATTCTGTTTTCATGGAAATACATATCAAGAAATCTGCTCAAGCCATGGGCAGTGCGATTGGTTTAGGCAAACCTATACTTCTTAACTCAGAATCATGAACATGTAAGTGGAAAACAGATGTTGGTAAATGTTGTTCTGTGGGTTGGTAATAGCTTTAGTAGATGAATCCAGAGCTCTTTTGTGCTAAAGCACAATATTTTAGTGTGTTTGCACAGCCTACAACACATTCTGGCAAATTAGCATCTATTTTGGCCTATTACATTGATGAATGCTCTAATGAAAGTGTGATGGTTGTCAGTCCTACACCTTGGGTGAGTCTCTTTTGAGACGGAGAGCTTTGTTTAGTGTACAGCCAGAATTAATCGTCACCAACATCTTCCATATGAATGCGGATGCTTCCCAAGGAGGAAAGAACAGGATAAATACTTCAACACAATCTATGGAACTCCTAGAAAGGCAATTCAGTGTCCAAACGGTATACATGCAGTTCTGAAAAGAAAAGAAAGGAGGTTCCTCTCCTGTTTTCCTTCTAGTAAGATGGAAGGAATAGGGATTCTCTTTTCAAGGACATTGTTATGATACCGAAATGTTGTTCAGCCAACACCGTGAACAGAGGTCTTGGAGGGGAGACCATAGCACTCAAGTATTTCACAAGGAGAAGGCTTACGACAAGTTAAAGAACACTTTGCAAATTATAAATGCATTTAGACTCTTACTATTTATTTCAGAGATCAGAATTCATTCAAGTTAAATGAGCAGTTAATGAGCTACTTTGTGGTTTATTCCTGTATCGTCATTAAATTTGAGTGGGTACATGCATTCCCTTAAGTAAGCTGGAAGGCAAGATGGTTTCAGTTGTTTCTGTATTTATTGTTATTGTTGTTTCATTAGTGGCTGATAAATTATTCCTAATGAATTATCAAAAGCACTAATTATATCTGGGTTCCTCTTTTCCACTAACTAGCACAAGTGTAGAATATTTCACATTTTCTGGAAAGCTTGTTTTGTTTTTGTTTTTTTTTTTAATAATTTCTCTGTCCTAACTTTACCTCGCCTATCTCCAGTGTAGGTTAGATGAGGATGGAGCTGGTGAATGAGCAGAAGAGAAGGTTGGATGAGTGCAGAGGTGATGACAGCCTTCCACTGCTCCTTCCCCAGAGGAAGGAGCTCCGGTAAGTAAATCCAATCAACACCACACCTCCTGTTCCTTTGTCCTTTCATATACAGCTGCTTAAATTAGCTTTAAGTTCCCTGAGGGTAGGAATAGGTCTATTTTCAAACTGTGTTCAGGATCTAGCACCTTGCTTAATCAATGTTAAATAGTAACAGTGAATTTTAATTGGCCTACTTTCAGAGCATCAGATTAAATTATTCTGCTAATTAATTGGTTGATCTTATATTTCACTTATATTGTCAGGTTATTATTTTTCCCTTTAGGGCTCAAGATGCCACTGACAGTTCAAATACTTCTTCATTAATTACCACATCTTGGATTTCACATAATTTTATTATAATTATTTTGATATCATATTTATTGAGCACCAGCATGTATTCAGACCAGTTAAGAATAGAGGATTGGTTGCAGTTCCTTCTCCTACATGCACATCAGTTCATTGCTTAAAATCCAGTGGAAGGTGTACTTGACTTGGCAGAGCAGAGACTTCAATTAGGTTTAATTGGTCAGACACTAAACTAGTTTCATGTAAGTGATCAACAGACATTTTATAACATTGGATCAAGTTTCTTTTTCACCAGCCAAATGTTTCCTGTTAATTGACTCATCTTGTCTTCCCTAGATAGCTGTGATATATAACTAAACCAATCTCTACATTTTAAGAGGAAACTAGGCAAACTAGTAGTTTTCAAGAGAAAAGGAGAGAGGGAAGAATTTGAAAATCACGACAGGTCAAATGGTTAAAGCAACTGCTAGTGTTTCGCTTGGAAAACAAAAAAATGTAGTAAGGCATAGAGGTTCCATGCAACATTTAAAGAGCTTATAGATAGGAAATGGGTTAATTTCATGTAAGTGGAATGAAAATTTTGCACAATATATGAAAAAACTAAATAAACTCTTAATATATACATTGGGGACCCTTATAATACAGATAGTTCTTGTCACGAAAAGAGGCATTAAAAATGCTGGATTTTTAAATATTTAACAAATAATTACGAATGCTCTACAAGACTTTTTTTTTTAATAAGTAGAAATAAATCAGACAAAGCAATGGCTGCCAAGGAGCTTAGTTTTTAGTGTGTGTTTTCGTGTGTGTGTGTGTGTGTGTGTGTGTGTGGTGGTAGTGGTTAGGGGCAGTCACAGAAATAATCAGTCATGCAATTATGCCCCAGGTAGTAATGAGTGCTGTGCCGGGATGGCAGGCAAGTGAGGTCAGAGAAGTGGGTGAAGACCTAAGCATGTCAGGGGCTTATGGGGAAGGTGGAAAGTTAAAATTTTAATCTAAGTGCAGCTGAGAACCTTCAGAGGGTTTTAAAAAGAGAAGACATTATCTGATTTGCATTTTTAAAAGATCACTCTGTCAGCTGTGTAGAGAATGGATTTTGAAGGAGGAAAAGAATGGAAGCAGAGAGACCAGCTAGGAGACTATTAGACTGAGACAGATAACAGATGTGGGCAGATGGATTTGGGAGTGTTCTTTAAGTAGAGTTGCTGCTAGATAAGAAGTGAGAGATGAAGGAATAGGTAGAAGGTGGTAAGCACCTCAAGGGATGCTTGAAACAAATTTTTCCTTTAAATATGAGGTTGGAGATAATGGTATCTGAAGACTCTTTCTCTTCTGAAGTTGTGTAATTTTACAGTAAACTTTTGGGGTGGCAACTCTATAACCTACATCAAATTTCTGCTAATACCAGAAGCACATATGTGAGCATCAACATTGATTATGGGACTGGAAGAGATTATAGCATCTATAAAGACAGATATGTTCTACTGTTTGCTTCACTACTATTCCCCTAGTGCCTTGTGCACTAGACAAATAATCAGAATCCAATAATTATGTGATAAATGCATGAATAAAAGGATGAAAGAGCTATAAGTGTACATTTTTTGTACCTGTAGTTGACATTCAAACTAATTTATCCCCACTCAACCCACCTTGCTCTTGTTGCAGTGTAAGAGTTGTACTTGGTGACAACACAAAGAATTAACAGTAACTTACGTATGCAGGTTTCAAAGCTTAGCAGTTGAAGTGGATCATAAAATGAGTTAGGGAGGATTCCTTCTTTTTCTGTTGTTTGGAATAGTTTCAGAAGGAATAGTACCAGCTCCTTCTTGTAGCTCTGGTAGAATTTGGCTGTGAATCCATCTGGTCCTGGACTTTTTTTGGTTGGTAGACTGTTAATTCTTGCCTCAATTTCAGAGCCTGTTATTGGCCTATTCAGGGATTCAACTTCTTCCTGGTTTAGTCTTGGGAGGGTGTATGTGTCCAGGATTTAACCATTTCTTCTAGATTTTCTAGTTTATTTGTGTAGAGGAGTTTATAGTATTTTCTGATGGTAGTTTGCATTTCTGTGGGATCGGTGGTG
>NW_012102321.1:3815716-3827971 GCF_000951045.1 Mandrillus leucophaeus
GGTTTTGATTGAGATTCTTAATCCTGAGTTCTAATTTGATTGCACTGTGGTCTGAGAGACTGTTATAATTTCTATTGTTTTACATTTGCTGAGGAGTGCTTTACTTCCAACTATGTGGTCAATTTTAGAATAAGTGTGATGTGGTGCTGAGAAGAATGTATATTCTGTTGATTTGGGGTGGAGAGTTCTGTAGATGTCTATTAGGTCTGTCTGGTGCAGAGCTGAGTTCAATTCCTGGATAGATATCCTTTTTAACTTTCTGTCTCGTTGATCTGTCTAATGTTAACAGTGGGGTGTTAAAGTCTCCCATTATTATTGTGTGGGAGTCTAAGTCTCTCTGTAGGTCTCTAAGGACTTGCTCTATGAATCTGGGTGCTCCTGTATTGGATGCATATGTATTTAGGATAGTTAGCTCTTCTTGTCAGAAATGGATCAGAATGCTCCTCTTTCTCAGACTCACAAGTCTTGAAGTTGTCTTTTTTGACGCAACTATGCCAAGTCTTCCAAATTAAGAAAAATAAAAATAAGGATATATACTAAGCTAATGTTAAGTAAAATCATTTGAATATACTTGTGCTTTCAGGTTGCATGTGATATGTGGACACTAAGGAAGGTTTTTGCCAAATTGTACTGTCAGTCATACAGCCTTGCTCTGAATAGGCCATTAGTAAATATCAGTGGATCCATAGCATCTAAGTTCATTGAGGATGAGGAAAACATGTGAAATGTGGTTGTCCAGTCTACCCTGAAGAGATTTTCAGTACTTTCTCTGGAGTCCCCTGTTCTTATGATTCTCATAGGAATTGGTCTATCATGTCAAGGTCTTTATTTACCTGCCTTTAAGTTCTAGATAACATGCTTCCTGGTTTTAATAGCTTTTGTTAAATGCATAACTACTCTGTAGCCCCCAAAGACCCAACAGGGGCCTTTCTGGAGGTTCTCTGTCCTTCCTCTTTCCTCTTTCTGTCATTTACCAGATGGCTTCCTTTGTTTCGCCTAATCCACACAGTTTATTCACCCCTCTTGTACTACGAGGCAGAGGGGAAAGCAACAACAAACACACAGTAAACTTTGTTATCAACAAACAGAAGCTGTTGCCAAGGCAACAGAACAAGAGCATCCCTGCATCCAGCCATCACAATGTGAAGCGAGTTTCAGATGAGGAGATGCCTTGAGGGGCAAGGAGACCCTTCAGGAAAAAGCTGACTTGATAAAGGAACCAAGGAGCTGCCATCCCAACTGATGTCTTTTTTCCCTTTCTCAATAAAAAGAAGAGCTTGCAAGAGCCCCGAAGGACAGGCAGGCTGTGTAAACTAGTTGGGATTTCAACGAGTCCTGTTCAATTAATCTGACTACAGGTAGATCAGAATGGTTGTACTTCTGGGTACCAGCAGAGGTGAGACTTTGGGGTGAAGAGACACAAGGAAAGGGGACAGGGCATTAAACATCTCTGAACTGCTGTGTACATTATAAATAGAAGTGAGATCCTTTATTTATACAATGCCTTTTGTCCAGAAACCTGCACTCACAGCACAGACATCACCTCCCTAGGCTTCCAAACACCCCTGTGAGTTGAGGATCAAGGACAGGGATTATTTTACAGATGGGAAAACTGGCACTTAGAAGTAGCATATGTGCCAAGGCTCTTCAGAAGGCAGCAGCACAGCCAGAAACCGGATGCAGGTAAAAATACCAACAATAAATTTTTTTTATTGGTTCTTAACATCTTCCCTGCTGGATCAAGATCTTTTTCACAAAATGACATTAAAGAGTCAAAGTCTTCCGTTCTCCCCAACAACAGTGAGCTTGCACAATCTGAATGTGCTTGTTGCAGCCCCTGACACTATGGATGGAGGCGGATCAAGGGTGGGGTTGTGGATTACACTTATCAAATTGAAACACTCTAGGGAAGTTTTGTAGCTGCTCTTGAATTCACCTTCTTGGTTTAATAGAAGTACTTTTAGAAGATTCATTTTGATACCTCTCAACCATGTGGATTCTTAATCTGGGGACCTCAATGAATCAAACAAATGTTTATTGATTGACTATCATGTTCAGATCTAGTGCTATGAATGAATAATAAATATTACCTATGGTACTCACCTGATAAAACTACTGTGTATCTACCATAATGTTCTCTAAAGAAGTACTGAAAATATATACTAAACAATGAATGAACAAAATTAATACACCATAGATGGTGACAGGAGAGAGTGTGCTAGGGTTCTAAGAACAACGGGGTATGGTGACCTGAAGTCAGAAGAGCCTTGGCCAAGGAGAGGGGTCTTGAACCATTTGTCAAAGGTTTTATCTGTGAATGTAATGAGATGGTGCTATCCCCAAGTAAAATAGAGCTAGACAAATACCATATATGCTAAAACAGAATATACAAAGCTCTAAAATAGAGCTAGACATATACCATTTAACAGCATTTCTTCATTCATGCTTCAGAGATAGGATGCTTAGCATGCTGTATTGTAAATATTTTTTTACTTTCCAATCGTAGCTTCTTTCACTAGACTGGGTCCTTCTGAGTAGGGACCATGCTCTATTCATTGCTGTATTCCCAATGCCTAGCACATAGTAGTTGATCAGTAAATGTATGATTAACAAGTGAGTCAAAGAATAAAGAAGTGACCTGAAACAATCATAATAGTATAAAGTCTAATGCAGTCCTCCATGCAGCAAGCATTCACAGCTGATGATAAATAAGTGAGACCTTTAAGTCCCCACATATCAGAGAAGGTCAAGATTTTGGTGGGTTTGAGTCTTGGCTCTGCCAAGAGCCACTTACTTCCCTGTAGCCTTAGGATAAGGCTCGAAGTCTCTGTTTCCTCATTTATAAAATATGGATGAAGTATTTATATTTATCTCAGTGGTTTGGGTAAAGATCAAATTAAATAATACATGCAAAAACACTCTGCAAATTGTAAAGCAGTGTACAAATCTCAGTCCTTATTGCCATCAACAGTATAATTTAGTATATCATTAATTTATGTTACCCAACACATACATTTCTCACCAAAGTACTATTGTAAATCATAGACCATTTAAGGCTGGAACAGCCTCTTCTTAAGATAAATAAGCTAGGGTTGTAGTAAACTTATTTTTCTTAAGTTCCAACAGCCAGGAGTGGAGCCATGTTTCAGATGCCTGGCTAGTGCTGCTTCTACTAAACAGTTGCTGGAGGCCCCTTTAGGAGACTAGTCTTGTGAGGATGAGAACTGCATGGCTGCCTTTCCCCCCTCTCTGTCCACATTACCCAGTATCACCACATCAAAGTAGAATTGAAATCATCTCTTTAGTCATTTCCTGCCTCTCTCCTCACCCAAAGCCAGATGCTACACTCTTCCTGAGGACTGTGGCAGCACATGGTCAGTTCACAGCTCAACTACTTCCTTCTCCAATCCAATCTGGACTCCACAGTTAAGTTGTCTTCCTCATACATCATTCAAGCAGGTGACTGCCCTTTTCAAATAACACAAGAAGCTTCCATCAAAGATCAGATGGTCGTATGTGTGTGACTTTATTTCTCTTCTGTTGCATTGGTCTGTGTGTCTGTTTCTGTACCAGTACCAAGCTGTTTTGGTTACTGTAGTCCTGTGGTATAGCTTGAAGTTGGGTAACATGATGCATCCAGCTTTGTTCTTTTTGCTTAGGATTGCCTTGGCTATTAGGGCTCATCTTTGGTTCCATATGAATTTTAAAATAGATTTTTTTTCTAGTTCTGTGAAGAATGTCATTGACAGTTTGATAAGAATATCACTGAATCTGTAATTTGCTTTGGGCAGTATGGCCATTTTAATAATATGGATTCTTCCTATCCATGAGCATGGGATATTTTCCATTTGTGTCTTTTCTGATTTCTTTGAGCAGTGTTTTGTAATTCTCATTTTAGAGATGTTTCACCTCCCTGGTTAGCTGTATTCCTAAGTATTTTATTCTTTTTGTGGCAATTGTGAATGGGATTGCCTTCCTGATTTGGCTCTTGGTTTGGCTATTATTGGTGTATAGGAATGCTACTGATTTTTAAACATTGATTGAGTATCCTAAAACTTTGCTGAAGTTGTTTATCAGCTCAAGGAGCTTTTGGGCCAAGACTATGAGATTTTATAGATATAAAATCATGTTGTCTGCAAACAGAGGTAGTTTGACTTTATCTCTTCCAATTTAAATGATCTTTACTCCTTACTCTTGCCTGATTTCTCTGGGTAGGACTTCCAATACTATGTTGAATAGAAGTGGTGACAGAGGACATCCTTGTCTTGTGCTGGTTTTCAAGGGGAATCCTTCCAGTTTTTGCCCATTCAGTATGATATTGGCTGTGGGTTTGTCATACATGGCTCTTATTATTTTGAGGTATGTTCCTTCAATACCTAGCTATTGAGAGTTTTTAACATGAAGGAGTGTTGAATTTCATCAAAAGCATCTATTTAGATAATCATGTGGTTTTTTGTCTTTAGTTCTGCTTATGTGATGAATCACATTTATTGATTTGTTGAGCACACTTGCATCCTGGAGAGGAAGCCTACTTGATCATGGTGACTTAGCTTTTTGATGTGCTGCTGGATTCAGTTTGCAGTTTTTTGGAGAAATTTTGCATTGATATTCATCAAGGATATTGGCCTGAACTTTTCTTTTTTTGTTGTATCTCTGCCCTGCCAGGTTTTGGTATCAGGATAATGCTAGCTTCATAGAATGAGCTGGGGAGGAGTCCTTCCTCTTCAATTTTTTTGGACTAGTTCAGTAGGAATGGTACCATCTCTTCTTTGTACATCTGGTAGAATTTGGCTGCAGATCCACTGGGTCCTGGGCTTTTTTTTTTGGTTGGTTGGCTATTACTGATTCAAATTCAGAGCTTGTTATTGGTTTGTTCGGGGAATCGATTTCTTTCTGGTTCAGTCTTTGGAGGGTGTATGTATCCAGGAATGTATCCATTTCTTCTAGGTTTTCTAGTTTATGTGCATAGAGGTGTTCATAATATTCTACGATGCTTGTTTGTATTTCTGTGGGGTCAGAGGTAATATCCCCCTTGTCATTTCTAATTGCGTTTGTTTGAATCTTCTGTTTTTCTTTATTTATAAAGAAATAAAGGCCTGCACACCTGTGACCATCTGATCTTCCACAAAGCTGGCAAAAAACAAGCAATGGGGGGAAGACTCCCCATTCAATAAATGGTGGTGGGATAACTGGCTAGCCATATGCAGAAGATTGAAACTGGACCCCTTGCTTCACCGTATACAAAAATAAGGTGGATTAAAGACTTAAATGTAAATCCCCAAACTATAAAAACCCTGGAAGACAACCTCGGCAATGCCATTCTGGACATAGGAACAGGCAAATATTTCATGACAAAGACACCAAAAGTAATCACAACAAAAGCAAAAACTGACAAGTGGGATCTAATTAAACTTAAGACCTCTGCACAGCAAAAAGAAACCATCAGTAAACAGACAACCTACAGAGTGGGAGAAAATATGTGCAAACTATGCACCTGACAAACATTTGATATCCAGCATCTATAAGGAACTTAAACAAATTTACAAGAGAAAAACAACCCCATTAAAAAGTGGCCAAAGAACATGAACAGACACTTTCCAAAAGAAGACATACATGCAGCCAGCAAGCATATGAACAAAAGCTCAACAGCACTGATCATGACAAAAGTGTAAATCAAAACCATAATGAGATACCATCTCATACCAGTCAGAATGGCTATTATTAAAAAGTCAAAAAATAATAGATGCTGACAAGGCTGTGAAGAAAAGGGAACACTTATACACTGTTGGTAGGAGTGTAAATTAGTTCAACCATTGTAGAACTAATTTACTTTTTGTAATTCCTCATAAAGTATGGCAATTCCTCATAAAGCTAAAAGCAGAATAACCATCTGACCCAGCAGTCCTATTACTGTGTATATTCCTGGAGGAATATAAATCATTCTACCTTAAAGACACATGCACACAAATGTTCATGGCATTCCAAATAGCAAAAATCCGGAATCAACCCAAATACCTATCAATGACAGATTGGATAAAGAAATGTGGAATATATATACTGTGGAATAGTATGCAGCCATAAAAATGAATGAGATCATGTCTTCTGTGGGAACATGGATGGAGCTAGAGGCTATTATCCTCAGTAAACTAATGCAGGAACAGAAAACCAAATACTGCATGTTCTCACGTATAAGTGGGAACTAAATAATGAGAACTCATGAACACAAGGGAACAATAGACACTGGGGTCTACTTGAGGGTGAAGGGTAGAAGGAAGGAGAGGAGCAGAAAAGATAACTATTGGGCACTGGGCTTAATACTTTGGTGATGAAATAAACTGTACAATAAACCTCCACGACACAAGTTTACCTATGTAACAAACATTCACATGTACCCTTGAAACTAAAATAAACTTTTTTTTTTAAGTTACTTCTCTTAAAATCTTCTTCATGAAGTTTGAGCCCCTTAATGCATTCCCCTCCCACTGTTGCAGAGCCTCAGGTTAGGTGGCAGGCAAAACTATGTCAGCATTACCATTGTATCTACTAGCTCTTTGCATTGTACCAAGCCCATAGTAGATCCACAATACAATTTTATTAAGTTAGAGAGACTATATTGAAGCCTGCTAAGCAACCACTCTTCCAACTTTGACTCTCAGTTGTTACATAAAAGCTCATAACTTCCCAGTCAAACCTTACATCCACAAACTATATAGAATATATTCTATGATATATGCAGTACTTCCAATAGTGGGTGATCATTTGTGATTTTTCTTTATCTTCTCCTTCTTGTCCACTGGCAGCTGCCCTCTTATTAACCACCCCCATTCACCTTTTATGGCTTGGTAGAAGGAACTCCTTTACCTACAGTCCTTCTAACCACATACCCTGCACACAATATCACCATGTTTTTATACTTTACACAATATACTTGCCACTATCCCCATAGAACGACTCTCCCCAGTCTTCTCCAAAAATCAGGTTCTTCTCCCACTTAGAACTGTGTCCAGGGTCCCCTCAGCCTGTGTCTCACCAGATGTCCTTACTGTCTCCTCTGCCATGTGGTCTAGAAATGGGATTCTCTTCTACAGCAGGGAACAGATATTGAGTGCCTATTATAGACAGGTCTTAGTACTCAGTGTCAAGGAAGCTGCATGGTGTGTAAGTTTTGGTTCCTGCCTTCTGGGACCTTCCATGTAGTTGGTGATAAAAGAAATATGCATAAACTAGTACCATGACCTACGAAGAGATCCTTACACCTCCAGTCATGTCTCTTCCTCCCTTTCATGTGATCTATTATACAGTGGAGACAGCTACTCACTGGTTGTTTTCATATCTGTGTTCCTTTTACTCTGTGCTTGTTTGTGAATGTTTCACAGAGTGGGGCACTTATGCTCAGGGATATTTCTGCACATATTTCTTTATGTGTGCTCAGACTCCCACACTAGAACATAAGCTGGATGGTCATGGCAGTTAGGTCCTTTCACTCCACAGACTGCTATATGCAGTGGCTTTTAGGAAGTGGTAATGATGGAGCTGAAAGTGGTCATCTGGCCCAGTTGCCACCATCTCACACAAACACACACACACACACACACACACACACACACACCCAGAGAGAGGGGAGTGGGGGCTGGAGGTATTTAGCTCAGTTAGAATCGCAATGCCGTCTCCTCCAGAGGAATGTTCATGAACCCTTATCAACTTCTTTTGACCAAGGAACTACACACCTAAACCTTAACATGACACTAGATGAGACAGGAATGTGTATGTACCAGGTGCATAGGTTCACAAAAAATTGCCAGATCATTCCACTTCACTAGTTCCACAACTCTATTATAGTACCTTAATACCCATTTTTCCCATTCCCTTCTAAATTTATTTGGAAATTGCTGTCTCTTTTATGCTTTTTGCATGTAACATATGCACCTCTTACTGTTAATTAATTGATTCATTTATTTAAGATATGTTTGGTGAGCATGTCTCTATACTGTACCGAATGGTGGTAACACTAACAGTGTACTAGTCAGTCTCTGCTCTTAACTAGTTTACTGTCCAATGAGAGAAATAGTATACAGGAAATCATGAAGTGCAAAGGTAAAGGTCAGAAAAGGCTTTGGTGAAAGTTGGTAACAGCATTAGCTCACCCAGGAAGGAAGGATTTCCTTGAGAAAATAACCTCAAAATTTGACCTGAGGTGTTTAGTGAGAGAAAGGAGGAAGGACGAGAAACTCCTGAAGATGTAAGGACCTTGTAAGCTACATTACTATCTTATACATATTTCTCCTATCACCAACTACACCGTAAGGTCCCCAAAGGCAAAGACTAAAATTCACACACCACGTGGCTTCCTTGGCACCTGATGCTAAGATCTGCATATAACAGACACTCAAAACCGAGTGGCTGTTGCTAAAGAGAGTCCCGTTTTAATGCAGTGTAGTTGTCAAACTCTGAAGAAAAACATCAGCCCTCAGGTGGGATATCTCACTAGTCCACTTGCTTAGGTGACAAGAAGGCAGTGCTAATGTGTGCATAAGGGGGGATTCCCCCATCCTGTTCTTCTTCCAGTAGTTTAGTTATGAATTAATCCTCTTTACCTCCAACTACACTTTTATATGCTGTAGATTTTGTGAGGTCAGGAGATGGTGAGGGCCAGGAAATTTAGACATATCAGAAGGTGGGGGTAACCACAGATTTTGCCCTCCTGGTAGGCCTCCACTGCCAGCTGCAGGGCCTGATGGTTTGAAAGAAGCCCCTAACAGGGGTACATCTGCTCCTGTCCAGAAAGTCTGTTCATAGTCACCTCTGCTATAGACAGTTTCTCCTTATTCTCATGACAAAGACAAGAAAATGGAGTGGCGGGGATCATATGCAGGTAAGCTGCTCCTATGATCTTCTCCAGGAAGGGCGGAGATACTGCTCACTGAGGAGCAAATAGATGTAGATGTGGTGTCAGAATGCTGCCCCTGTTCTCTCCACTCAACCCTTACACCATCAGGCCAGAGGAAGTGCCTGGGAAGCATCTCTCTTCCATTCCCAAGCTACCCAGTGCTAACCACTCCAATGGGTTGCTTACAAGCCAGTGGTGTAAACTTTGGAGACAATTGATCTTAAAACATGACTTTTCCAAAAGTGCCCAGGTAACATGAGCTATAAATGACTAACACTCAGCAAGTACACTATGCTGTCTAAACAGCAAGATTTGAGCTTGTATTAGTCCGTTTTCACACTGCTAATAAAGACACACCTGAGACTGGGCAATGTACAAAAGAAAGACGTTTAATTGGACTTACAGTTTCACGTGGCTGGGGAAGCCTTACAATCATGTCAGAAGGCAAAAAGGAGCAAGTCCCATCTTACATGGATGGCAGCAGGCAAACAGAAACAAGGAAGATGCAGAGATGGAAACCTCTGATAAAACCATCAGATCTCATGAGACATTCACTACTACAAGAATAGTATGGAGGAAAACACCCCCATGATTCAATTATCTCCCACCAGGTCCCTCCCACAACACGTGGGAATTATGGGAATACAATTCAAGATGAGATTTGGGTGGGGACACAGAGCCAACCCACATCATTCTCCCCGACCCCAGCCCCTGCCAAATCTCATGTCCTCACATTTCAAAAGCAATCATGCCTTCCCAACAGTCCCCCAAAGTCTTAACTCATTTCAGCATTAACTCAGAAGTCCACAGTCCAAAGTCTCATCTGAGACAAGGCAAGTCCCTTCCACCTATGAGCCTGTGAAATCAAAAGCAAGCTAGTTACTTCCTATATACAATGGAGGTACAGGCATTGGATAAATACAGTCATTCCAAATGGGAGACATTGATGAAAACAAAGGTGCTACAGGTCCTATGCAAGTCTGAAATCCAGTGCCAAAGTCAGATCTTAAAGCTCTAAAATGATCTCCTTTGACTCCATGTCTCACATCCAGGTCACGCTGATGCAAGAGGTGAGTCTCCATGGTCTTGGGTAGCTCTGCCCCTGTGGCTTTGCAGGGTACAGCCTCCCTCCTGGCTGCTTTCACAGGCTAGTGTTGAGTGTTTGCAGCTTTTCCAGGTATATGGCACAAGCTGTCGGTAGATCTACCATTCTGGGGTCTGGAGGCCCTCTTCTCACAGCTCCACTAGGCAGTGCCCCAGTAGGAACTCTGTGTGGAGGGCTCTGACCCCACATTTCCCTTCCTGACTGCCCTAGCAGAGGTTTTCCATGGCAGCCCCACCCCTGCAGCAAACTTCTGCCTAGGCATCCAGGAGTTTCCATACATCCTCTGAAATCTAGGCAGAGGTTCCCAAATCTCAATTCTTGAGTTTTGTGCACGCGCAGGCTCAACACGACATGGAAGCTGCCAAGGCTTGTGGGTTGCACTATCTGAAGCCATGGTCCAAGTTCTATGTTGGCACCTTTCAGCCATGGTTGGAGTGGCTGGGATGCAGGGCACCAAGTCCCTGGTATGCAGGCTAGACGCAGCATGGGGACCCTAGGCCTGGCCCACAAAATCACTTTTTCCTTCTATGCCTCTGGCCTGTGATGGGAGGGGCTGCCATGAAGCCCTCTGACATGCCCTGGAGACATTTTACCCATTGTGTTGGGGATTAACATTTGGCTTCTCGTTACTTATGCAAATTTCTGCAGCCTGCTTGAATTTCTCCTCAGAAAATGGGATTTTCTTTTCTATCGCATTGTCAGGCTGCAAATTTTTCAAACTTTTATGCTCTGTTTCCCTTTTAAAACTAAATGCTTTTAATAGCACCCAAGTCACCTCTTGAATGTTTTACTGCTTAGAAATTTTTTCCACCAGATACCCTAAATCCTCTCTCTCAAGTTCAAAGTTCCACAAATCTCCAAGGCAGAGGCAAAATGCTTCCAGTCTCTTTGCTAAAACATAACAAGAGTCACCTTTGCCTCCAGTTACCAACAAGTTTCTCATCTCCATCTGAGACCACCTAAGCCTAGACCTTATTGTCCATATCGCTACCAGCATTTTAGGTAACGCCATTCAACAAGACTCTAGGAAGTTCCAAACTTTCCCACATTTTCCTGTCTTCTTCTGATCCCTCCAAACTATTCCAATCTTGACCTGTTACCAAGTTCCAAAGTCACTTACACATTTTCAGGTATCTTCTCAGCAGTGCCACACTCTACTGGTACCGATTTACTGTATCAGATCATTTTCATGCTGCTGATAAAGACACAACTAAAATGGGGCAATTTACAAAAGAAAGAGGTTTAATTGGACTTACAGTTCCCTGTGGCTGGGGAAGCCTCACAATTATGGTGGAAGACAAGGAGGAGCAAGTCCCATCTTCCACGGATGGCAGTAGGCAAAGAGAGAAATGAGGAAGATGCAAAAGTGGGAACCCCTGATAAAACCATCAGATCTCACGAGACTTATTCACTACCACAAGAACAGTATGGAGGAAACCACCCCCATGATTCAATTATCTCCCACCAGGTCCCTCCCACAACATGTGGGAATTATGGAAGTAACAATTCAAGATGAGATTTGGGTGGGGATACAGAGCCAAACCACATCATGACTCTTAGGAGATTCTACCCAAAAGTCTCCCAAGTCTCCTAGGGTGAGAGTCTTTGCAAAGTCATCTTCAAGTAAGCTAGAAAATATATTGAGAGAAATGTAAAACACATACAGAGTGGCATCTGGGATAAGAAAACCCCTCATTTTTCTTTTGTTAATGTGGGTTCTCAACATCATACCTGTCCCCAGGCTGATATTTTGTTTCATCGCCACAGAACATGACAAATAGTGAGATGGAAATTAAAAGAAAAAAGAGAGCAAAAGGAATTTCTAAACAGATAGACTAGAAAATAAAAGGCCAGAAATCTTTAAAATGAGTTAAAATAGTTACACAAGGAAAAAGGTTAAATTTGGGCTGAGTATTTCACATCATTAAGAGTTTAAAAACAAAGCAGAAAAAGAAAAAGGCAGAGTAAAACAACTTGTTAGAAAGCAAAGAGAAGCTCAAAGCTATCAAGATAAGAGGTTGAAACATGGAAGTCAAAAGATGTAAGATTATGATAAAGTGAAATCCAAAGATAAATTTAGAGCTCTGGAGAAATGGGGCTCCTAATGCTATCCCTCCCCCCTCTCCCCACCCACAACAGGCCCCGGTGTGTGATGTTCCCCTTCCTGTGTCCAAGTGTTCTCATTGTTCAATTCCCACCTATGAGTGAGAACATGCAGTGTTTGGTTTTCTGTTCTTGCAATAGTTTGCTGAGAATGATGGTT
>NW_012102321.1:3831606-3832685 GCF_000951045.1 Mandrillus leucophaeus
TGATCTTAGTTATTTCTTGCCTTCTGCTAGCTTTTGAATGTGTTTGCTCTTGTTTCTCTAGTTCTTTTAATTGTCATGTTAGGGTGTCAATTTTAGATCTTTCCTGCTTTCTCTTGTGTGCATTTAGTGCTATAAATTTCCCTCTACACACTGCTTTAAATGTGTCCCAGAGACTCTGGTATACTGTATCTTTGTTCTCATTGGTTTCAAAGAACATCTTTATTTCTGCCTTCATTTCGTTATGTACTCAGTAGTCATCCAGGAGCAGGTTGTCAGTTTCCATGCAGTTGAGTGGTTTTGATTGAGTTTCTTAATCCTGAGTTCTAGTTTGATTGCACTGGAGTCTGAGAGATAGTTTGTTATAATTTATGTTGTTTTACATTTGCTGAGGAGTGCTTTACTTCCAACTATGTGGTCAATTTTGGAATAAGTGCGATGTGGTGCTGAGAAGAATGTATATTCTGTTGATTTGGGGTGGAGAGTTCTGTAGATGTCTATTAGGTCCACTTGGTGCAGAGCTGAGTTCAATTCCTGGATAGATATCCTTTTTAACTTTCTGTCTCATTAATCTGTCTAATGTTGACAGCAGGGTGTTAAAGTCTCCCACTATTATTGTGTGAGAGTCTAAGTCTTTTCGTAGGTCTCTAAGGACTTGCTCTATGAATCTGGGTGCTCCTGTATTGGGTGCATATATATTTAGGATAGTTAGCTCTTCCTGATGAATCGATCCCTTTCCCATTATGTAATGGCCTTCTTTGTCTCTTTTGATCTTTGATGGTTTAAAGTCTGTTTTATCAGAGACTAGGATTGCAACCTCTGCTTTTTTTTGTTTTCCATTTGCTTGGTAGATCTTCCTCCATCCCTTTATTTTGAGCCTGTGTGTGTCTCTGCATGTGAGATTGGTCTCCCGAATACAGCAGACTGATGGGTCTTGACTCTTCATCCAATTTGACAGTCTGTGTCTTTTAATTGGACCATTTAGTCCATTTACATTTAAGGTTAATATTGTTATGTGTGAACTCAATCCTGTCATTATGATATTAGCTGGTTATTTTGCTCGTTAGTTGATGCAGTTTCTT
>NW_012102321.1:3832735-3839160 GCF_000951045.1 Mandrillus leucophaeus
TTATTTTGCTCGTTAGTTGATGCAGTTTCTTCCTAACATCGATGGACTTTACATTTTGACATGTTTTTGCAATGGCTGGTACCTGTTGTTCTTTTCCAGATTTAGTGCTTCCTTCAGGATCTCTTGTAGGGCAGGCCTGGTGGTGACAAAATCTCTAAGCATTTGTTTGTCTGTAAAGGATTTTATTTCTCCTTCACTTATGAAACTTAGTTTGACTGGATATGAAATTCTGGGTTTAAAATTCCTTTCTTTAAGAATGTTGAATATTGGCCCCCACTCTCTTCTGGCTTGTAGAGTTTCTGCCGAGAGATCTGCTGTTAGTTTGATGGGCTTCCCTTTGTGTGTAACCCAACCTTTCTCTCTGGCTGCCCTTAACATTTTTTCCCTCATTTCAACTTTGGTGAATCTGACAATTATGTGTCTTCGAGTTGTTCTTCTCGAGGAGTATCTTTGTGGCGTTCTCTGTATTTCCTGAATTTGAATGTTGGCCTGCCTTACTAGGTTGGGGAAGTTCTGGGTGATATCTTGCAGAGTGTTTTCCAACTTGGTTCCATTTTCCCCATCACTTTCAGGCACACAAATCAGACGTAGATTTGGTCTTTTCACATAATCCCATACTTCTTGCAGGCTTTGTTCATTTCTTTTTACTCCTTTTTCTCTACACTTCTCTTCTCGCTTCATTTCATTCATTTGATCTTCAATCACTGATATTCTTTCTTGCAGTTGATTGAGTCAGTTACTGAAGCTTGTCCATTTGTCACGTAGTTCTCATGTTATGGTTTTCATCTCTATCAGTTCTTTTAAGGTCTTCTCTGCATTGATTACTCTAGTTATCCATTTATCCATTCTTTTTTCAAAGTTTTTAGTTTCTTTGTGCTGGTTACGTAGTTCCTCCTTTAGTCTGATAAGTTTGATTGACTTAAGTCTTCTTCTCTCAAGTTGTCAAAGTCATTCTCCGTCCAGCTTTGCTCCATTGCTGGTGATGAGCTGCGTTCCTTTGGAGGGGGAGATGTGCTCTGATTTTTTGAATTTCCAGCTTTTCTGCCCTGCTTTTTCCCCATCTTTGTGGTTTTATCTGCCTTTGGTCTTTCATGATGGTGACGTACTGATGGGGTTTTGGTGTGGGTGTACTTTCTGTTTGTTAGTTTTACTTCCAACACTCAGGACCCTCAGCTGTAGGTCTGTTGGAGTTTGCTTGAGGTCCACTCCAGACCCTGTTTGCCTGGGTATCAGCAGTGGAGGCTGCAGAAGATAGAAGACTGCTGAACAGCGAGTGTTGCTGTCTGCTTCTTGCTCTGGAAGCTTCGTCTCGGGGTGTACCCTGCCATGTGAGGTGTGAAGTGTCGGTCTGCACCTAGTGGGGGATGTCTCCCAGTTAGACTACTCAGGGGTCAGGGACCCACTTGAGCAGGCAGACTGTCCGTTCTCAGATCTCAACCTCCGTGCTGGGAGATCCACTGCTGTCTTCAAAGCTGTCAGACAGGGGCATTTACCTCTGCTGAAGTTTCTACTGCTTTTTGTTTACTATGCTCTGTCCCCAGAAGAGGAGTCTATAGATGCAGGCTGGCCTCCTTGAACTGTGGTGGGCTCCACCTAATTTGAGCTTCCAAGAGGCTTTGTTTACCTACTTAAGCCTCAGCAATGGCGGGCACTCCTCCTCCAGCCTTGCTGCCACCTTGCAGTTAGATCTCAGACTGCTGTGCTAGCAATGAGGGAGGCTCCGTGGGGGTGGGACCCTCTGTGCCAGGTGTGGGATATAATCTCCTGGCGTGCCATTTGCTAAGACCCTTGGTAAAGTGCAGTATTAGGGTGGGAGTTACCCGATTTTCCAGGTGTTGTGTGTCTCAATTTCCTTTGGCTAAGAAAAGGAATTCCCTTCCGCCTTGTGCTTCCCAGGTGAGGCGATGCCTCACCCTGCTTCAGCTCTCGCTACACCCACAGACCAGTGCCAACTTTCCGACATGCCCCAGTGAGATGAACCCGGTACCTCAGTTGAAAATGCAGAAATCTCCCGTCTTCTGTGTTGCTCATGCTGGGAGTTGAAGGCTGGAGCTGTTCCTATTTGGCCATCTTGGGTGCGCCCCCTCCTTTATCTCTTTATATTGAGCCTATGTCTGTGTTTGCATGTGAGATGGGTCTTTTGAATACAGCACACTGATGGGTCTTGACTCTTTATCAAGCTTGCCATTCTGTGTCTTTTAAATGGGGCATTTAGCCCATTTACATTAAGGTTAATATTGTTATGTGTGCATTTGCTCCTGTTATCATGATGCTAGGTGATTATTTTGCAGACTTGTTGATGTAGTTGCATCATAATGTCATTGGTCTTTGTACTTCAGTATGTTTTTACAGTGGCTGGTAACAGTTTTTTCTTTCCATATTTAGTGCTTTCTTCAGGAGCTCTTGCAAGACAGACCTGGTGGTGACAAATTCCCTCAGTATTTGCTTATCTGAAAAAGATTTTATTTCTCCTTTGCGTATGAGGCTTAATTTGGCTGGATATGAAATTCTGGGTTAGAAATTCTTTTCTTTAAGAATATTGAATATTGGTCACCAGTCTCTTATGACTTGCAGGGTTTCTACTGAGATATCTGCTGTTAGTCTGATGGGCTTCCCTTTGTATATGACCTGACCTTTCTCTCTGACTTCCCTTAACATTTTTTTCTTCATTTCAACCTTGGAGAATCTGATGATTATGTAGCCTGAGGTTGATCTTCTCATGGAGTACCTTACCGGGGTTCTCTGGATTTCCTCAATTTGAATGTTGGCCTGTCTTGTTAGGTTGGGGAAGTTCTCCTGGATGATATCCTGAAGTGTGTTTTCCAATTTGGTTCTGTTCTCGCTCTCTTTTAAGTTACCCAAGTCAGTCAGAGGTTCAGTCTTTTTACATAGTCCCAAAGTTCTCAAAACTGTTGTTTGTTCATTTTCATTCTTTTTTTTTTTTTTTTTCTAATTTTATCTGCCTGTCTTATTTCAGCAAGATAGTCCTCAAGCTCTGAAATTTTTTTCTCTGCTTGGTCAATTCAGCTATGGATACTTGTGGTTGCATTGTGAAGTTCTTGTGTTGTGGTTTTCAGTTCTATCAGGTCATTTATGTTCCTCTCTAAACTAGTTATTCTGGTTAATGGTTCCTGTAATGTTTTATCACGGTTCCTAGCTTCTTTGCATTGGGTTAGAACATGCTCCTTTAACTCAGGAAAGTTCATTATTACCCACCTTCTGAAGCATACTTTTGTTAATTCATCCATCTCAGCCTCCACCCAGTTCTGTGGTCTTGCTGGAGAGGTGTTGCAATCATTTGGAGAAGAGGAGGCACTCTGGCTTTTTGAGTTTTCAGTGGTTTTTTGTTGATTCTTTCTCATCTTCATGAGTTTATCTAGGTTTGATCTTTGAGGCTGCTAGCCCTTGGATGGGGTTTTTGTGGGAACTTTTTTGTTGATTCTGTTGTTGCTGTTACTTTCTGTTGGTTTGTTTTTCTTTTAACAGTCATGCCCCTCTTCCATAGGGCAGCTGTGGTTTGCTGGGGGTCCATTCAGGATCCTATTCACCTGGGTCCTTCCCATACCAGGAGGTGTCACCAGTGGAGGCTGCAGAACAGCAAAGATTGCTGCCTGCTCCTTCCTCTGGGATCTCCATCTGAGAGGGGCACTGACCTGATGCCAGTGGTAATGCTCCTGTATAAAGTGTCTGGTGACCCCTGTTCAGGGGTCTCCCCCAGTCAGGAGGTGTGGGATCTAGGGCATGCTTAATGAAGTCTCTTGGTGGAGGGGGTGCACTGCACTGGGGACAATCCTACTCATCCAGACTGCCTGGATTTCTCAGAGCTAGCAGAGGAAAGACCAAGTCTGCTGATCAATGGACACTATGGCCACCTCTCCCCTTAGAGGCTCAGTCCCAGGGAGATCAAAGTTCTGTCCCTAAACCCCTGGTTGGAGTTGCTGAAATTCCTGTAGGGAAGCCCTGCCCAGTGAGGAGGGATGAGTCAGGGTCTGAACTAAAGAGGCAGTCTGCCCATGATCTGCCACAGCTGCTGAGCTGTGCTGTGAGGGATTCCTCCTGGGTCCCAAACCTTCCAGTCTCCCCAGCACTGGCAGAGGATAAAATGGTAGACTGGACCTACAGTGATGGCTGCCACCCCTCCCCCAGGGAGCTCAGTCATCATAGTCAACAGGCAGCTGCAGGGTTGACAGCCACCCCTCCCCTGGGAACTCAGTAGTCTTTGACAGTTTCCAGGCCAGTGGCCACTGATAATCTGCACAGCTCTGTGCTTAGGACCCTAGGTCCTGGTGGCATGGGTTCATGAGAATGATCTGATATGCGGGTTGCCCAGATCCATGGAAAAAGCATGGTTTCCTGGGCAGGATAGTATGATCACTCACCACCTCCCTTGGCTGGGAATGGGCACTCTCCTTGCCCTGTGTGGCTTGCAGGTGGGCCATCACACCACCCTGCTTTTCCTTGCTCTCCATGGGTTGTGCCAACTGCCTAGTCAGTGCCAGTGAGAGAACTTGGATACCTCAGTTGTCAGTGCAGGATACACTAGCTGTGTTCATTCTTGGTGGGCGCCCCTGACCACAGCTGTTTCTAATTGGCTATCTTGGCCCCTCCCCATTCCTCTTGTTCTTTACCTTCAACTAATTCTTTGAAATTTAAAGACAGCACCATGAGAGCAATCATCCTGGTATCATTAACACAGAGAAATCCTCAGAAACAAGAGAGGTTTTTGTTAACCTTGAGATGATGTCCATTCAGAGCTGTTGTGCCTGACACTACTTCTTGTCTCTTCATCTTAATAATGAGCTTCCAGATATCAAATGAGGGCTCCCTGAGTAATACAACAGGAGAAGCAGTACATCTGTGATGCTGCCAGTGATAACACAGACCTATGATGTTCACGTGGCTTAAAGCACACAATATACAATTCCTACAGCACAGCAGCTCACAAACCAGCACACGAAAATTATGCTGGAGGAGGATATTAACTGGAAAGTATTAAATTTTCCTCTTGATAAACTAAATTTGCAGATAGAGCAACTAATTAGGTCTCATGTGCTGGATCCAGAGGGACTTTCATTTTTTTTTTTTTTTCTTTCCGGATGACCTGAGGCTGGAGAAAGAAAAGTAGAATTTAATGTAGACAATTGTAAAGTATTGTCCTGGGGTAAGGAATCCATGGAGTGAGCCCAGTGTGAGAGCCAGCAGTTCACAGAGGGAGCCAGGCAAACCATGCCAGTGCTTTGCTCTGCTAGCTGGGACACCATAACATCCTCTTGATAAATGCTGACCTCCTCTGGAGATCTAGGTCAAGGTAGTGGAGGGAGTTATCTTTTGTTCTTTAATCCCAATGCTGTGCATTTCCCCTGGGGCTGGATTAGTGTCCTTTCAAAGAAAGAACCAGAAAAACAGTAATCAGTGTGTCAGGTTATCCATTGAGGGCTCACAGCTTTACAGTTCAACAAAAAGCAGTTACCCAAGGGAGGACTTAGATAGGAATGCAGTCTCTTCTAAAATCTTCACTTTCTTTTACCCAGTAGCATGTGGTCCCACTTTAAGGACAGCACATACACACACTCAGACATTCATGGAGTATGCACTGTTGCCCTGTGTGGAGCTTATTTGGGGTCTGACTATATCTAAGTCTGTAAGAGTTTAATTATTCAACTGAGTTTAGTACCCATGAAGGTGATACATAAGGCAGGTTTTTGACAACACCTCCATTTCTCATTTCAGATTCTTGTCTAGATAACACAAGAGCTCTGTCTCTCTCAGCCTTAGTGACCAAGGAAGTAAACTCCTTTCTGTTTTGTTTTAATAAATCCAGTGCTTTTCAGCCTCAAAATGACTCACCTCCTGTTTTCTCAAAACTCACCATGGACATGTCCCTGAATTCTGTCCACAAAATTTCTTTGAACCTTCTTTTTGTGGGTACAAGAAAAGTCAATACCTCTTCCATGGCTGTGTTCTCAGGCTTTTGTGAACATACTCAACATTTGCATCTTCTGTTACAAGAAGATGCGTTTTGACTTCTGTTGTGTTTTGACTCAGTTTTTCTGAAAAAGCACCTGAATTTGTTTTCTTTCTAAATTTTCTCTCCACTGGAAACACTAAATGAGACTTTACACTTGTCCCCATAGGTCCGAGCACATGTTCCCTTTATGTACAGGGATTTTCTTTTTAAAAAATTTTTGGGCCAGGCGCAGTGGCTCACGCCTATAATCCAAGCACTTTGGGAAGCTGAGACAGGCGGATCACCTGAGGTCAGGAGTTTGAGACCAGCCTGGTTAACATGGTGAAACCCCATCTCTACTAAAATTTCTATATAAAATTAGTCAGACATGGTGGTGCACACCTGTAATCCCAGCTACTTGGGAGGCTGAGGCAGGAGAATCACTTGAACCCGGGAGGCAGAGGTTGCAGTGAGCTGA
>NW_012102321.1:3839210-3840087 GCF_000951045.1 Mandrillus leucophaeus
GAACTAGTTTACAGTCCCACCAACAGTGTAAAACTGTTCCTATTTCTCCACATCCTCTCCAGCACTTGTTGTTTCCTAACTTTTTAATGATTGCCCTTCTAACTGGTGTGACATGGTATCTCATTGTGGTTTTGATTTGCATTTCTCTGATGGCTAGTGATGATGAGCATTTTTTCATGTGTCTGTTGGCTGCACAAATATCTTCTTCTGAGAAGTGACTGTTCATATCTTTTGCCCACTTTTTGATGGGGTTGTTTGTTTTCTTGTACATTTGTTTGAGTTCTTTGTAGGTTCTGGATATTAGCTCTTTGTCAGATAAGTAGATTGCAAAAATTTTCTCCCATTCTGTAGGTTGCCTGTTCACTCTGATGGTAGTTTCTTTTGCTGTGCAGAAGCTCTTTAGTTTAATTAGATCCCATTTGTCAATTTTGGCTTTTATTGCCATTGCTTTTGGTGTTTTAGACATGAAGTCCTTGCCCATGCCTATGTCCTGAATGGTATTACCTAGGTGTTCTTCTAGGGTTTTTATGGTTTTAGGTCTAACATTTAAGTCTCTAATCCATCTTGAATTAATTTTTGTATAAGGTGCAAGGAAGGGATCCAGTTTCAGCTTTCTACTTATGGCTAGCCAGTTTTCCTAGTATCATTTATTAAATAGGGAATGCTTTCCCCATTTCTTGTTTTTGTCAGGTTTGTCAAAGATCAGATGGTTGTAGATGTATGGTATTATTTCTCAGGGCTCTGTTCTGTTCCATTGGTCTATCTCTCTGTTTTGGTACCAGTACCATGCTGTTTTGGTTACTATAGCCATGTAGTATAGTTTGAAGTCAGGTAGCGTGATACCTCCAGCTTTGTTCTTTTGGCTTAGGACTGTCTT
>NW_012102321.1:3840137-3875594 GCF_000951045.1 Mandrillus leucophaeus
TTGCAGTGAGCTGAGATCGCACCATTGCACTCCCTCCAGCCTGGGCAACAGAGCAAAACTCCGTCTCAAAAAAAAAAATTAATCTTTATAGATATATGTACATAAATATATTTCAGATGAGGTCTTGCTATGTGCTATGTTGCCCAGGGCAGTCTTAAACTCCTGGGCTCAATTGATCCTCCTGTGTCAACTCCTGAAGTGCTGGGATTATAGGCGTGAGCTACCATGCCCAGCCGGTACAGGGATTTTCTACTATCAGAATGTAATCTGGTCTCTTTTCTGCACAAATATTTTAATAATTTAGTTTCTCTTTTACGCCTACTGACCCAAAAGTAGTGAGGCAAAGAGTGGGGATTCTTCATCCACAAAGGTAATTAGTAGTTTGAGAGACTCACTGAATATTATAAAATGGTAAAAATAAAACAACAACAACAAAATTTGTAATACAGCCATACAATGCGTAACAATTACTTCTAGGTAATTGGGATATTCATTCATTACCTCAAACATTTATCATTTCTTTGTGTTGGAAACATTCCAAATCTCCTCTGCTAGCTATTTTGAAATATGCAATAAATTACTATTAACTATAGTCACCCTACTGTGCTTTTGAACACTAGATCTTATTCCTTGTATCTAACTGTATTTTTGTACCCATTAACCAAACCATCGTCATCCCCCACTCCCCACTAGCCTTCTCGGTCTCTGGTAATCACCATTCTATTCACAATCCACATGAGATCAATCTTTTTGGCTTCTACATATGAGTGAGAACATGCAGTGTCTTTCTGTGCCTGGCTTATTTCTCTTAATGTCCACCAGGTCCATCCATGTTGTTGTAAATGACAGGATTTTGCTTTTTTTTAAGGCTGACATATATTTCACTGTGTATATATACTATGTGTGTATATATATATATATATATTCATAATCCATTCATTCACTGATTGCATGTATCAAAATATCACATATATACCATAAATATATATAACCATTATGTATCCATAAACATTAAAAATTAAAACTGTGAATATAGAGTAAAGTACACAGACTTTGTAAATGCTAAGTCAAATTCTACTTTTTAATTCTCCATATTTTCAGTGTCACTTTCTTTTGTTGTTGTTGTTGTTGCTGAGATGGAGTCTTGCTCTTGTCGCCCAGGCTGGAGTACAATAGTACAATCTCATCTCACTACAACCTCTACCTCCCAGGTTCAAGCATTTCTCCTGCCTCAGCTGCCCAAGTAGCTGGGATTACAGGTGTCCGTCACCACACCTGGCTAATTTTTGTATTTTTAGTAGTGACGGGATCACCATGTTGGCCAACCTGGTCTTGAACTCCTGACCTCAAGCAATCCACCCGCTTCGGCCTTGCAAAGGGCTGGGATTACAGGCATAAGCCACTGTGCCCGGCCTCAATGTCCCTTTGATATGGAGTAATAGGAAGAGGATGAGGTAGGTAGAATCAAGGATGGTGAAATTTTCAGTTTCCCACAAGCCACACAGGAGCTGATCATTTTAGAAAGCCACCCATTGGAATACATCAGCTGGAGAATGTTATTTTTAAGAAAAAGAAAGTAAATAAAAAACCAAACAATTTAATTTATCTAGAAAGAATTCAGCTTGGGTAGTTGTGCAGGACAGGTGTATGTATTTTATTTTGAAATGAATGCATTATGAAAAGATTGAATACGAAAGCCATGCCTGTTACCCTGAAAACATTATTCTTAAAGGAGCCATTAGGGAATGAGCCATGAGCTGAATAATGGATATGTATGTTCTTCTAATGGCATCACTTACGGCCGGTGTGATGAGGGCAAAAGTTATGCATATAGACTGCCTATACAAATGTTTGTATTCTAAATGTCTCTGTGCTCCAACATTGCCTGCCTGCCTTAAATCATCATTTCCTAGGTGTCCACTCTAAAAGCTTATCCCTCTTGCCCAGCATCTAATAGGTATTCTGGAAAATGCAACATGTTGAGACTACTAGAACTGCAGAGCTGGAGAAAACTTTAGCGATGTTCTTATAACCCAATTCTTACTCAATAACATTGATTTTTTCCTCAAATTATAAAATTAACATATGTTCATTTTAAGGAATAAGAAAATGAAACAACCTATAATTCAAATATCAGAGTTCTGAATTTCTTTTCAGTATTCTTTGAGGGGAGGAGGATGAGTATATATACGTGTGTGTGTGTGTGTGTGTGTGTATGTGTATGTATGTATATATGCACAAACTCACATGTACATTTTTAATCTTTCAAAATTGAGATCATATTGTAAGTCCAGTTTTTAATAATAGGTACATGGTGTGAATTTTCCCTTGTCAGTAAATATTCTTTAAAAACCATGATTTTAAAAAATAATGTAAGGCGAAATTTACATAACATAAAATTAACCATTTGAAAGTGAAGAGTTTAGTGGCATTTACTACCTTCACAATGTTGTGCAACCATCATCTCCATCTGATTTCAAAACATTCCTATCACTCCAAGGTAAAATTCCATACCCATTAAGCAGTTTTTCCTCATTCTTCTTTCTGGTAGCACTTGGAAACAACCAATTTGCATCCGGTCTCTGGATTTACCTATTCTGGATATTTTACGTACGTGAAACCATACAATATGTGAACCTTTTGTGTCTGACTTTTCACTTGGAATAATGATTTTGCGATTCATCCACCTTGTAGCATATATCAGTACCTCACTCTTTTTTATGGCAGAAAAATATTCCATTGTATGTATATACCGCTATTTATTCATTCATCCATTAACGGACATTTGGGTTGTTTCTTCTGACTGTTGCGAATAGTGTTGAACATATGTATACGTGTTCTTGTTTGAGTGTCTATTTTCAGTTCGTTTGGGTATATACCTAGAGTGAAAGATGCAGAATCATATGGTAATTCTATTTTTAGCTTTTTGAGGAAACACCAAAGTGTTTCCACAGCTGCTCTATCATTCTACATCCCTACCAGCAATGCATGAGAGTTCCAACTTCTCCACATCCTCACCGGAATTGATTAATTTCCATTTGTTTGCTTGTGTTTCATCATAGCCATTCATTACATCCATTAGAGAGGGTGCAAAGTGGTTTTTAACAGTTATGTGATTCATCTGGTTTCTCTACAATGTATCTTCCAGTCTCTACCCTATTGTTGACCTTTAGGTTGTTTTGAAATTGCTCTTGTTGTTACTAAACATAGGATGAAATTTTTATACAGTATATAAATCTGTAATTAAATATCATGATTTCCTCAGCAAAGTTCCTCAAACCAATCATCTGGTTTTGCAGGTGAAGAAGCTGTGTTAGTAAGAGCTGAAACCAGAGCTCAGGTTACCTATACCTTAGCCAGTGTTTTCCTTCGATTTTTTCATGGGGTTGGGTCAGTGTTTTAGATGTAAGATGGATACCAGGTTAGATGGAACTCAGCTAAACACAGTGAATTCTTTAGCATTGGGTCTGAAACCCTGTGGAACCAATGGTTTCACAGTCCTGTCGAGTACTATGTCCACTCACACTATTTTGTCCTAAATGGAAAAAGGGCTGCACACACAGCAAAGCTCTATGTGTCCACAAGCACTGTTGCACACTGTGTGCCATCAACAACTTTACAGCATAGTTTCAACATAGTCTACCACAACTTCATCAGTTCTGCATGGCCACAAAGTCTTAGTGAAGGAGGTTCAGCTCAATCATACTGGGTCAGTTGCCTCTCTGCAGCATTGCCTTTCCACCTCCATGGTATTTTGTGCTTGGGTAGGAGAATGCAACAGAATTGTGCTGTCATTGGTAGACCTCTATTTAAATGGTGTTTTCAATGAGGTTTGAGCTGGTAAAAGAGTGAGATCCAATGGTACATTTTAAAATTTTTAGTGAGATCCCAAAAAGAAATATATCCAGCCACATACAGTGCATAAAACTACAGTCTGTTTCCCCTCTAATTGGTAATAAATGTAAATGTTTAGTTATGCCTGACTAGGGAGCTATGAACAACACATCTGTCTGACTGCTTTTTCAGTCTTCCCAAGGACTGCAGCATTTATACCATCTGTAGCTTGTGCAAGAAAGAGACAGAGAAAAAGTGAGACCGAAATTTAGAGAATGGATATTACTAGAAGTGCATAGGAAATTGATTCAGTCAACAAATATTTATTGAGCACCTATTACAGACTATGCATGTCAGGCCAAAAAAAAAAAAAAAAGGATGTTGTTGAGTTTGAGTTTGATAATAAATCTCTCCCCTTCCTAAATTCTAAATCCATTGATGAGGTAGGGGGACGTTAAGCAAATGGAGATATAAATGTCAAGTTTATTACTGAAAACAAATACTGGTGAATGAGGCTTAGGCTACAATAATAATGGGTTTCCTAAGAGTGAGCTCTGGAATCAAACAGGCCCACCTGCCCTGACACAGAGCTGACAGAGGATTGCAGGGCTTACTCATGAGGGCAGAGCACAGACTACTTATCTGGAGGCCTGGTTAGAAGAAGAGCAGGCAGGCTCGCTGCAGGCCAGCAGGGCCCCAGTGAGGTAGAGGAGGGAAAGGGGCTGGCTGCAGGCCAGTTTTACTTCTTAAATGGGTCAGAGGAGCCAAGGGGATGGAGAAGAGCCAGACATACACAAAAATACTGTGGATCTCAGGCCTGTTAATATGTTAGGGTTACCTGGGACTCCATCCTCATGCCTAGAGAGTCTGATTCCATTGACTATGATTGGGCATGGGCTTGGATATGTATTTTTAAAAACTTCCTAGGTAATTGTAGGTGTACATCCAGGGTTGAGAATCATTGTCCTAATAGAACATATGTGGAAGGAGCCCCTGCCATCATCCCATGCACTCCACTAGATACAATGATCAACGAGGGGTAGTTCTTACCTTCCAGAACCTCTCTTTCTCCTGATAGAGAAGGCATGATAGCAACAGTGCTGTTTGCCAAGGGCCGCAGGCACTCAGAGGATGGAGAGACCAAAGGCCCAGGGTTCCAGAGACCTTCCCAGCTCCATGGGTGGCCTGGGTTCAGAAGATCACCCTGGCAATTGTGGAAGAGGCAACATAGCAGAAACATGGATGTTTGAGAGGCCTCTTCTGATATTGCAATAGATCAAGAGACTATACTATAAAAATGAAGCAAGGTGGCTAGGGACACAGATTGCTCATTAATTCGCATCCTTCAGGGTTCAGCCTTAGAATAACAAGCCTTCTTCTTGAGAGCAGGCTGCCTGTGGTCTGCCTGGGCCATATGTGCAGCCTCCACTGGGGGCCATGGTTCTGTGTGGAGGAGCTCAAGCTTCTTGAGGTCATGCTGAGGATGAGGGGAGAGGATGAATATAAGGTGCACAGCTTGGCACCTGGCATAGAGTGCCTGCTTGCTAGGTGTTAGGTGCTGCTGCTGCTGTTGGTTCTGAGAAGCAAGAAAGCTGCAGCAGCATAGGTCTCTCCTTGGCTTGTTGGCTTGAACTCTGACTCACCTGTATGAAAGCAGAGCTTTAGATGATTTGTGATGGGCTCACAGTTTTTCAGAAATGCCACAGATATTTTACTCCATGTTTTAATCATCAGTAATTGGAAACAACAACAAAATGCTGAGGATACCTGAACATTCCATCTTAATGAGTTTTATTGATAGTTAGACCAAACCAGGATTCAAAACCAAATAAGCATGTTTCCCATTTCCTTTAATCCTCATAACTACTTTGTGAGATACATTTTATAATCCCATTTTATAGATAAGAAACTGAGGTTAAGAGAAGTTAAATAATTTTTCTTATGTCAACTTTTAAGTAACAAATGAAGGATGAAAACTCAAGGCTCTGGTTTCACATCGGACTCTGTTTTGATTATACTACAGCAAGATTATGGTGCTTTTTGCTTTTAGAGAGAAAAGGAGGAAAAAAAGCATAATTCTAAGTCAAGTCCTTCAGAGGAACATGCCTACAAGATGTCTTTGTGGTATAGAGAAATAGGGTTATACTAGTTTGAGTATTCTTGCTGGGCTCTATTGTCTAGAATAGTCACTATTTCTCTTTTATAAATGTGGAAAATCTGTTTTCTGAAGGTGAAAGTAAATTAACATTCACACTCTGCAAATTTATTTTTCAAGGGGCCTATACGATACTCTGAAGACTGCAAAAAAATAAGAACTTCTGGACTCAGAGTCATGTTTTTTCACAATTTAATTGTGTGCCATGTATCTTGGATCAGTATCCTCATTATATGTTTTATGTGCCTGCAGACAATCCATGAAATGACATGACAAATATTGGCCATGAATTCCTTAAAGTTGCACTTGTGCCTTGCGTTTGACAGCTGACTTTTGACTAAAGGAATGAAAATGTTGGAGGAGATCAATATTGTTGAATTCAAAGGGTAACAGAGATGCTATGCTGTACTTAGGGAATACCCTTGGAGGATGACAGCCTTTAAGAGCTACAGTCTGACAGGGAAAGGGAGCCTGAGAAGGGAAGGGAGGTGGTCTCATCTTTCCCAGGGCCTGGTGACAATGTTTTTTGCTATAATATAAGTGCTGGATGCCTTTTCTCATCTTAATTTCAAATTGATTCTTCATTTTGAATCAGTTAGACATTGCGCTGTAGCAGTCCACACAATATCACTTGTCTTCTGGGCCTTCCTGGAGGTCATATCTTGGCAGCACTTCCAGCTGACTTGCAATTATCTTCACTCGCTTTTTAAAGAGGCATTTGACAAGCAAGTTCACTGCAAAGAGAAAGAAATGGTTGCTACATATTTTTCCATGACTGTCACAAACAAATTGGTGTCTCAATGAAGCTCCTTTCCACTTGGCAGCCTCAACTCAATTCAATACACATTGATGGAGATCATCCTCTGTTTGGGACATTGCGATGGACAGTGTAATAGTTTCAAGGCTAAATAAGCCCCAAGCCTTGCCTTCCAGATGGAAGCATTGTAGTAGGGACTAAGAGATGTACATAAATAACAATAGCACAATGGAGTCTCCATTGTCTAATAACTATGCGCTGCTTTTAAATCACAAGAAACTTCATCATCTTGGCCTTGGACATATGTCTTGCCCTCCATACTATTTAAAATAGGTTTGGCCAAAGATAAAAAGGTAAGAGATAGCATATAATTGCACCACTAACCACCCTAAGTCCCCCGAATTCTGCTGCTGGTGCATGAGAAATTTTATTAGAAGTGTTTCTGAACACAAGATGTGAAATATCAGGAACTGTGAATGATGAAGAACTAGAAACACTCGTATTTTGTAATGTAGGGACATTCTGATATTATTTTAGGCCTAAGAGTTCCTTATCTAGACTTAAGTTTCAGCCTCTTAAATGATATTTTGGATCAGTTAATATTTATGAAATACCTACTATGTGCTCCCCACTTAGCTAGGTCTTACAGGGGAGGTACAAAGATAAATAAGAATTGTTTTGACTTTAAGGAGCTTGCAGCCTTGTGAGGATATAAAAAACAAATAATTTCAATAGCTCCTGTTGGGTGCTTTAGATAAGAAATCATGCTGGGCCCTGTCTTGGCAGAAAAGAGGGGTTTATGGCCCAAGTAGTGGGTCAGAAAGGCTCCCCAGAGAAGCAGCTGTTCCTCTAATCCTTGAGGGTATTAGAAAGGTGAAGAAAGTTGAGAAGGGAAGTCCAGGTAGAGGGGAAAAGAAAAGGCATAGAAGACAAGCGTATGTGGTGTTTAGGGAGAATTCTTGACTTTGTTTTCTTAGAATTAAGTGCTACTCAAGAAAGATTACCAGAGGGAGGTAGGTCAGGCAAAAGGAGGCTTCAGGTAGCATGCCAGGTGTTTGCGCTCCATCGTAATGGAGTTGTACTGAAAGTGCCCATGACTGCAATGTAGATAAGACTTAAATGAAGCAAGGCAGGGGTGGGAAAACAGGCACCCAGTTCAGGAGGCTACAAATAAGAGGTTATAAAGGCCTGAGTTAGTGCTGTGAAAATAGAGGTGAAGGAAATGGTAAAATTGGCAGAGTTGAAAACTGATTGGATCCAAGTATCAAGAAAGAAAAGGTCTAAAATGGCTCTGAGGTTTGGAGCTTGGATGACTGGATTGATGGCGGTATCATTTACAGGCATTGGAAAGAACAGAGAAGAGAAGGCTGGGGGAGGGAGAGGAAAATCTAATTTGGGATAGGTGTTGAAATAAGAGGTGTTTGTGAAACAACCGGGAAGGTGTTGACGAGGAAACAGGAGGTTCACATCTGAACTTCAGAGAAGAGCCAAGGGCTGAAAATACCAGCAGAGACCCTGTCTTCTTCTAGTCTGCCTCTCTTAGATCAGAGCTCAGGAAGGAGTAAGCAAGAAAGTAAATAATACATGTCTAAGATTGATTGCTTGGGGGCTGTGGGAGAGAACTATTTGCTCTAAAAGAGAAAATAAAATCTTTTAATATTTTCTATGGCTTAAATTCTGCATTACAGAAAAATACTTCAGACCAGAACAGAAGTTGGCTGTTAATCTCAGCCTGAAAGCATTTTTTCCACTACCTATATTTGGTGTCATTCAGTTTATTTTTGGAAACCATTGGAACTAACTTTGGAGAGTCTTCTTTTGGAGTTTATCCAGGGGCAGGTGACCTGGATAGTGAAGTATCTGGAAATTCTTTCATATGAGGATTAATTTAAATACTTGCAGATATTTAGTCAGGAGAAAGACATCATACACATACACAGAGCTATATTGGCATACATAATAAACGCTTCCTTCAAATATTGAAAGGGTCGTCACATTAAAGAAATAATAGACTTATTGAACATACCTCCAGCTGATCAATGAGTGGAAGTTATATGCAGGTAGAGTTCACTTTTACTCAATAAATGATCATTAAACACCCAGATGTAGTATCCTCCTTTCTAATATAGGAGTCTAACAAGCAACAAGATAGATAAGGTCCCTGTTCTCCTGGAGTTCATATTCTAGTGATGAGGAGACAGATAATCAACAAGATAAATGACTTTATACACTGACAAGTAGTGTGGGGAAAGGAATGTAATATTAAGAAAAAGAGTAAGACCAAAGGGGGAATGTGAGGGCGGGGGCAGAGCTCTCTAGGCTGGGTGCTGGGGAAGTCCTTCCAAGGAGGAGACATTTTGAGATCAGAATGACAAGAGCCAGCCAATTCTAGAAAGAGCTTTCTGGGCTAGGTAAACTCAAGTGAAAAGGCCTTCGGTCAGGATTGAGGCTGAGCTATTGTAGCAAGAGAGCAGGGTGTGGCTGAGGGAAGGTGAATGGGAACGTAGTACCAAGATGAAATTGGATGGGTAGGCAGAGGAAGCTCAGAAAAGGCTTTCTGGATTTTGATTGTGATGGGAGATTACTACGTACATTTTGCATGGGCAGGACTTGTTCAGGCAGCAAATTATCTAAATTATACTTTCAAAAGATCACACTGGCTATTGAGTACAGAACAGAGTATGTGGGAGTTTACACAGAACAGTATTCGAGAGGACAGAGGAAGTAGATTGGAGTAGAGTGGTAATGTGGTAGAGAGAAATGGATTGGTTCCAGAAACATTTAATATATAAAGATCACAGGATTTGCTGAAGAATTGGATGTTGATGGGGCCATGAGGAAAAGGGGGAATGAAGGAGGACTCTTAGGTTTTTGGCTTAAATGTTCCATTGGATGGTGCTGCCATTTGAGAAGATAGAGAAAGAGTGGGAGGAACAGGTTGTAGACAACAGAGAGGGTTAACAGTTATGTTTTGGATATATTATATTGAAATTCCAATTTGACTCACACGTGGATGTATCATGTAGGAAGTTAGATGCATGAGTCTGGAGCTCGGGGAGGAGGTCCTGGTTAGAGCAACAAAAATTGGAAATCATCAACACATAGATGGGACATGAGCCATGTGAGTAGGAATGGAAGGAAACAGAAGAGAGACCTCAAAACTGAGCCTTACAAGTGTTTAACATTTAGAGACCAGTTAGAGGAAGCAGAGCCAGTAAAAGAGAAGGCCAATCATATAAGATAAAAACCAGGAGAAGGTGGCATAATGAAAATCAAAAGAAGAAAATAATTAAAGAAGAGGAAGCCATTCAATTTAAGGAAAATTCTGCAAAATTTAGATTTAGCCTATCATGGATGGAAACTCACAGTCCCCTGTCAAGGGAACAGGGCACATTATGTTTCATATCTCTCTTCTTCTAGATGATAAAAACAATGTATTAGATGATAAAACAATGTACACCAGCAGGCAAATGCCACCCAGGCCAGCACTGACTCAGAAGAAGGGACACAGAGATGTCTATCAGTTGCTCAAGGCTTGTCTTCTGGACACTCTTGTTACAGACATTACTGTGTTCTTAGAGACTCTTCTCCCTAATTCTGAGTCCTTGCCTTGTTCTCAGGTCTTCAGGGATTTTACTGATTCTTGCAGTCATCTCTCTCAACTAGAACCACTCTGGTTGTCTATCGATGTCCCGCCCTGGCCTGAGCAGACTACTACTTCCAAGATTTAGTTAGGTCCTTGTCCAATGCTACCTCCGCCTCCCTTGTCCTTTCACCCATCATTACCACCACGGTTACTTCCTGATTATAGACCAATTCTCAGATACAGATCCATGCATCTTGTATGACCAGGCCCTTAAACTTTGTCCAGCACCATAGATCTTTCTAGATTCCATCAGCTAGTTGCATCTGGTTTGGGACAGCTCACAGTGCCAGAATCTGGTTCTGATCATCATGAGTGAAAAAGCTTACGTGGGATGAACCATCCGGAAGGGGGTCCTACCTTAAAGAGCAACTCTCTCATGTGAGAATGTTGTCTGGATAGCCTTTGAGGACTCTTCCAATGTAAGAATCTGGGGCATTTTCAAATATAATGTAAATAAATGAATCTCGGTTCCTTTTTAGGGAATCATTTAGAAAGCAAACATTTAATGAAATACAATTACTTCTCCTTTTCTCTAGCATATGATTATTCACATTCTGAAATTCGGTTTCTCTATTTCCCGCATATGTTTTGTTTTAGGTTGAGGGATCTCTTATTTGCTGACAGGATATTTTGCTTCAGGCTAGTATATTGCTACTCAGGCAGAATTCTAAATGACAAGATTGTATACAAGAATGTACAGTTTCTTCTGGTCAAAGCTGACCTCCTAAAATTTTCTCGTATGTCCTAGACACTCAGTAAAAACTGAATGAATTGAACTGAAGCCTTTTAAAAAGTGGCTTCCTTGGTAAAGCAATGGTTGGCGTTGGTGTTCATTACCAGGATCTGGCCTGTGATGGGAAGAGGAATTTTTGTGAAGCACAGTCTCTGTTTCTCTCATCTATTCTCCTGTCAACGTTCAGATGACAGGTTGATGCTTTCCTGTGTGTAACTAGAATGCTGACAAGAATCATAAATTATAGATTTGGGAAATCTCAGAATATTTCTGCACTTTTCTAGTAAGCGGCATCATCACAGTATGTGTGTGTGAGGCGGAGGCATGTCATATTGCCTTGTTCCCTGTCCCCTCCCACAGCCACACTTAATGCAATGTAGGCTTACAAAGGCCTGGGTAGGGGAAGATACTTTTGTATATCTAACACAAAAGTCATTTGTAGTTTGCATATTTGTGTTGTTTGACCCAAAGAGGGTTGTTAAAACATTAAAGGCCCGGCATTCTCCAGTCCTCACTGTTCTCTATTGCTCCTCACCTGCCTCATCCATTTTTGCTACCTGCTAGGCATGTGGATGCCTTTAAATGTATAAACCTGGTCTACAACATGATAGACCAGGAATCACAGCAGTGCTTGTAAACTGTCATATGTAAGTTTTATTTGGACTGCAACAATGTAAACATCACAAAGTTTTAAGATAGAAACAAATTTAAACCATAACCAGTTTATTGAAAAAGCTGGAATCAGCAAGGGGCAGGCAGAAAGCAACTTGATTCCTTCTCGCCCATTTACACTCCCTCTGTGGAATTGTTCTTCCCCACCCCAGGATGGCTCTCGTGTATATCATTACTTCTCCTGTCAATCTCTGTTCTTAATAAAATATATATATATATATATATATGGTTTTTAAAGTATTTAAAAAGTCAAACCCAGTTTGATGTCAAAACTTCAACCTCTCATCCAATTTAACTGCCCCCAAGGCTTTGCTCCACAGAGTTGCTGGCCTTTCACTCAGGTACAAGAGCCTGTAATGAGGAAAGAGGATGAGATTGGTTTCTTTATTTTTTTGCCTGCTTCTGCATTTCTTCTCCTTCTCTATCTCCTTCTTGCTGTCTAAATCCTATTCCTGGTTCTCTCTTGGGCTGATCTCCGGAGAAGAGTGTTCAGAGAAAAGGCCACCATCTTTCTTTGCTGGTGTGTTGGTATCACGGCACTGGGGCCCTCTGTGTGTCACAGCTCAAATGTAACTTCTTCCCTGATTGGTTCCTTTGTGGGTCCCTCACATGTCTCCCCGCTGGGAGCTTCCCATCAGCAGTTGCCTTATGTGGGAAGTGTCCTCTCCAGTGGGTGTCTTATGGTTCTACTGACACCCCCTGGGTTCCAGCCCATCGACACAGACTCTCACTCTGGTGGTACCTCATCTCTCTAGAGCATCCTATTGGGAAGATGCCTTTCAAGAAATCTCAAGACTCACTACCTTTTGTCAGGTTTATGACCCACAGGAAAACAAAACCAAATAAAACATTTGGTCCTGGTGGCTTTAGAAGTGCAGGCCATTTCCAATGAATGTTTGCCCTGCTGCCACTGATGACTCCCCACAGCCTTTCATCCATAGACATTTTTAGGTATAGTCAGGGAGGCAACAGTTTCTGAGTGCACCAGACTCCAGAGATACAGGTAAGCCCTCCTGATTGGCTTGGAGAGGGAGGAAAGCCCCCCTGCTCTCTCATGTCAGGAGGAACAGCAAACTGACCATCTCCTAAGCCTCTCACTCACTACCAGCTCTCTCATAAACTCTTACATATTTTTCTTTTTTTTTTTTTTTGAGATGGAGTCTTACTCGGTCGCCTAGGCTGGAGTGCAGTGGCGAAATCTTGGCTCACTGCAACCCCCACCTCCCGGGTGCAAGCAGTTCTCCTGCCTCAGCCTCCTGAGTAGAGGGATTATAGGCACACACTACTATATCTGGCTAATTTTTGTACTTTTAGTAGAGACGGGGTTTCACCATGTTGGTGAGGCTGGTCTTGAACTCCTGACCTTGTGATCTGCCAGCCTTGGCCTCCCAAAGTGTTGGGATTACAGGCGTGAGCCACTGCGCCTTGCCTTTCTTATGTATTTCTTATGTCTTATATTGCCTAAAGTTACCTGATGGGCTAAGTAGACAAAACTGGAGTTAGTTGATGGGTGAAGGGGGCAAAATGTCTCTCTCCAGGTCTTGCCTAAATGGTGCCCTGCCTCACTTCAGAAAGCAGAGCTACTCCCATCTATTATTCTCAGCCGTTGGCCTCAGCAATGAAATAAGAAAAGCAAGCACTCTTTACATCCTAACTTCCATTAAATAAAAACTCTCCTCCTACCAAAAGCCTTTTTTTTTTTTTTTTTTTTTTTTTTTTTTGCTTCTACTTTGGATCTCATTCTCTGTTGACTTTTAAACGAAACCTCTCCCCTCTCTTCCACACAATCTCTCCCTCTCTACTGAAACAGTCCCATTAGTCTCCTATCAGAAAAAAAAAGTGGTATGTTCTCCCTTGACCCCACATACTTCTCTAGTTATTGCAATATTTTTCTGCTCCTCTTCACAGTCAAACTTCCTAAAAGCAATCTTCCTCTACTCTCTGCATCTCCAATTTACTCTTCAACTAACGCCTGACTTCCGTTGCCATTACTCAACGGAAACTACTGTTGTCAAAGTTAACAACCTCTGTGTTGCCAAATGCAATCTACACTCTTCCCTCCTCTTCTCTCTTAGTGTTTCACCAGCAGTCAGCTTAACTGACAAACTTCCTACGAGAAATGTTTTCTTCTTTTGTCTCCAGGATACCTCACTATCCTGGATTTCTTCTTATTTCACTCTTCTTATTTCCTTCTAAGCCTCTCCTCTTCTAACTGACCAGGACTGTTAGATTTCCCCAGGGCCTCGTTCTGGAATATCTTCACTTCTCCAGTCTTTCCTGGATGATGTTATCTATTCCCACAGCTGTAAACATCCTCTGTATTTGAAAGGATCCTAAACTGCTAGATCTAGCCCAGAACTCTCCTCTCTTTGGTGTGGCATATTCAAATATTTACTTAACGCGATGTGTGGAAGCCATCTCACAATTAAAATATTCAAATCAGAAGTAAATACTCCTATGAATGCTATTTCTCTCTCAGTCTTTCCCATCTCAGAAAGCAACAATGTCCTTCCTTCCTGTTATGAAAGCTAGAAATCTGGGAAACATTCTTATTTCTCCTTTTTTCCTAAGGATACAATATAGTCCTATGTTTATTGATGGGCTTTCATGTATCTAGCCCTGGATACCCCTGCTGCATTCTCTCCCAGCTCCTGCTTGTTCTACCTGCAAAACAGAGTCCTCATCTAGTGATGTCTTTCCCTTTCAATTGCCACTGTCTCAGTCCAAACCTCTGCCATTTCTAGCTCAAGCATCTCAACTGCCTTCTAGTTAACGTCCCTGCTTTCACTCTGGCCTGAAACCTGATCCATTTCCACCTAGCCTACAGAGCAATTTTTAAAATATAAGAATTTTACTATAACCCAAAATATTTCAGTTGTTTTATAACTGAAAATATATATATGAGTTATAACATATATATTATATATGTTATATATATATAATTGTTTTATAATTGAATATATATAACCCACCTTGGGTAAACCCTGGATGCCCAGTCCCTGGACACAGATCCCACCTTCACTCACAGCTCTCTAGCCATGTAAGGTCTTTTAGCCCTAGGAGTCAGCCACCTTTTCTACCTCAGGGCCTTTGCACTTGCCAGGTACTGTACCATACACCCTGCTCACTCTCATCCTTCAGGTCTCAGCATAAGATCATCTCTTCTGAGATGCTGTCTCTAACCACCTTCTATAAAATAATGTCCCCTGCCATTCTCTATCTTGGTCTTCTATTATTTTCTACATAACTCTCATTACAAACTTTCTTGTTTGCTGTTTGTGACTCCCTCTGGACTGTAAATTCCATGAGGGCAGATAATTTGTCTGGCTTGCTCACAGTTGCATCCTCAGCACTTACTACAGGGACTGTTGATAGAAGGGATGCAAGAAGAATAAGTTACAAGAATGAATTGGTGAACAGGGGCACAGCTCACAAAGAGACAGCTCACTCCCCAATTGTCCTTCCAATTGCAGTGTGTTTGAAAATTATAGCGTGAAAGAAACAGAGAAATATGTTGGAATATTGCAAACATTAATTCAGTTCACTTCTATTTAAGGACTATTTATTTTCTAGATGCCCAGCACTACTGTTCTCACTGAAGATATAACTGTTAACACGGTGTAATGTCTCTGTCTTCATGGAGCTTTTGTTCTCATGAAGGAAACAGACCACAATATATTTATCAAATGCAGGTATAAATAATATTCTTCCCTAAGATATACGTTAAGAAGAAAAGTAAGCAGGCCAGAGGATAGAGAATGACCATAGTGAGGCCATTTTAGACTGGCTGGTTGGTAAGGAAGCCCTTTCTGAAGAGGTACATGTGAACACAGATGCAAGGAAAGGGCGTTTCTGATGAAGACTCAGCAGGTGGAAAGGCACTGGGGTGGGAATAAGTTTGAGAAGCTGAAAGAGTAGAGAGAAGATTGAAGATTACCAGAATAAAGTGAGACAAGAGTAGGAAAAGTTGAGGTTGGAGAAGTGGTCAGGGCTCAATCACAAGGGGTTTTAGAAAACATGGCAAGATGCTAGAATTGTGTTATGAATGTGATAGAAAACTTTGTAGGGGTTACAGCAGGAGGACAACCTAATCTCATTAACATTTGACAGACCATCTCTGGAAGCTCTGTAGGAATTGACTAGAGGCCACTAGAAATAGTAAGCCCCGTTAGGAGGCCATTGTGGTAGAGATGAGAGATGACCTGTAGACATGGAGAAAAGTGCACAAGGAAAAGACATATTTTGAAGGTAGGATCTAGGCAACCTCCTGGATAGGCTACAGGTGTAGGCAAGTTTCAGGCAAGGTTTTACATTTAGGCCTGAGCAAACAGGTGCCATCTATTGTGAAGAGGAAGCCTGGGGGAGAGCATGTTGGGGTAGTGGTGAATAAAGAGTTCTGTTTTGGCCATGTTATGTTAGAAGTGTATTGAAAACGGACACAAGCCACTTTGATAATGCACAATTCTTAGGCTGATTGTGGTAGACAGCTATAGCTACGTAAGGAGTTGAAATTGGTGAATCAGTTACTGCCTTACAACCTCATTACCAAGTTATAATGAAAGCAAGTCTCATATCTGATTTTACCACATATGCAGACATAATGTCATTAACAAGTAGGCACAGAGCAATTTATACGCCTGCTCTATAAGCCTGATGCAATCCCAACTCACTATCCTTCCTGGTGTTCCAACAACTGCATCAAATGAGGAGTTCACTCAGCAGAAGGTAATACTCCAAGGCAAGGTCAGACACCCAGAAATCCTTTGCCCTAATGGCTGGAAACGGAAGTGTTTAAGAATTAAGCTTTTACACTGCTGGTGGGAGTGTAAATTAGTTCAACCATTGTGGAAGACACTGTGGCAATTCCTCAAGGATCTAGAACCAGATACACCATTTGGCCCAGCAATCCCATTACTGGATATATACCCAAAGGATTATAAATCATTCTACTATAAAGACACATGCATATTTATATTTATTGCAGCACTATTTTCAATAGCAAAGACTTGGAACCAACCCAAATGCCCATCAGTGATAGATTGGATAAAGAAAACGTGGCACATATACACCATAGAATACTATGCGGCCACAAAAAAGAATGAGTTCATGTCCTTTGCAGGGACATGGATGAAGCTGGAAACCATCCTCCTTAGCAAACTAACACAGGAACAGGAAATCAAACACCACATGTTCTCATTCATAAGTGGGAGTTGAACAATGAGAACACATGGACAAAGGGAGCGAAACGTCACACACTGGGGCCTGTCGGGGGGCTGGGGTCAAGAAGAGGGAGAGCATTAAGACAAATACCTAATGCATGTGGGACTTAAAACGTAGATGATGGGTTGACAGGTGCAGCAAACCACCATGGTACATGTATACCTGTGTAACAAACCTGCACATTCTCCACATGCATCCCAGAACTTAAAGTGAATAAAAATAAATAAATAAATAAATAAAAAAGATTTAAATTCACAGTAAAGGTCAACATCTGGCTGAATTTAACATTCACATTTGACAGTTTTACTCTCATTAAAAAATGTTTGGCATTTTTTCGAAGCAAAAAAAATAAAACTTCATTTTAAAATTGTATAAATAAAAAAAGAATTTAGCTTCAGGTACTATTTCTAAAGGTACAGCCTATAGGCCTTGGTAGCTTCTTATATTTTATTTTTATACGGGTAGAAAATGTCCCTACGACATTTTAGCCAATTCCCATATCTTGATTACCTCTAATTCGACCTATAAAAGCCCATTTCTAACATCCATTATGCTGATTAACAAGCCACTAATTTCACAAATGAAAACCCGGTTTTGACTTCAGCATGCTAATTAGCAAAATGTCTGGTGTTGATCAGAGTTAAAGATAGCTGAAGTGCTTGTAGTAGCTGCCTCTGGAGGATGGCCTTTCTGCAACGAAGCCAGCTGTAGTGCAAATTCCTGATTAAAGCAACTCTCTGTAGCTTAAAGTAACTAATATACACTTTTGGAGCACACTTTCTATGTTATAGTATTATAAAGTAGATGACAATGTCACGAGTTGCCAGGTAGACACCCACACAGAGGCATCTTGGAGGTAGCTAGATACATAAATATGATGCTCAGGACTGCAAGAGTACATTTTTGAGTCCTTGGCATATTAATGGTGTGTAAAGCCATGAACCTAGATGAGCTCATCGAGCGTGAGTAGCTAAGAGAAGGAAAAGAGGTCCAAGGATTGAGACCGGGGACACTCCAACATTTAGGGGCTAATTAAAGAAGGAGGATATAGCCAAGGAGATCAAGAAACAGCTAGTTATATAGGCAGATGACTAGAAAAGCATGTTGACCTGAAGGCCAAGTGAAAAAAAAGTTTCAAAAAAGAATGATCAAATGTGTCAAGTGCTATAAGAGACTAAGTAATGGGGATTGAGAACTTAACACTGCATTTACCCAGACTGAAATCACAAATGTCTTGATAAGGACAATTCCCATACAACAGTAGAGATGCAAACATGATTGGCATGGACTAAGGAGAGAATGGGGGACAAGGAAATAGAAACAATTTGGGCAACTCTTTAGAGTTGCTTTCCTATACAGGGGAACAGATAAATGGAGCGGTAGTTGGAAAGTACCAGGGGTCTAGGAGGTCTTTGTTGTTGTTCTTGTTGTTATGTGAGATATTATAGCATGTTTTTATGCTGGCAGAACGGATCCATCAGAGAGGAGAAATTAGAAAGCAAAGAGAGTGCCCCCTCCTGGTGCTATGCCACAGAAGGGGGAGGGCCATGCTGCTATCTATGATGTCCACCCAGATTCCCTGCCATCAAGATAAATTTCTAACCTAGAGTTGAAGAATTCAGTGGGATGTAATTCAGTGGGATGTAATTCAGTGGGATGGAGAAAAGTAATTTACAAAAGAACTTGAATTCTAAAATAAAAGACTACCTAAGAAGACACACCCCAAGCCCTGCATCTCTAGACTGTGGGCTAGGAGTGAGTGAGAGGCTTCTCTGTTACTCACTGGCAGTGGGTTTTGCCTGACAAATGTTCTAATTGGCCTGAGCTGCAAGTCCCTAATCCATCCTGAGCAGGGATTATATCAGCCTCAGCAATTGCAGAAACAGCCCCTGGTAACAAGATCAGGAATCTGCCAGCATCTCAGTGAATGTACAGAGAAGAAACAGCTCACCACAAACCAGAGAGAGGAACCCCATGGTCCACTGACTGGGTGCTGAGGCTCTCCTTATGTCTTCTTAAGATCACAAGTCTCACATTATTAACTCAGAAGCCTCTGTGCATATGATAAACACCGTAGACACAGAAAAGCCCAGGAAGCAAGGAAGGTAATTGTGACCTATTCCCCCACCCCTCTGTACACCTGAAACTCCTGGCCCTCTGGCTCTGGGATTAGATATGTGCACTTCCAGCCTCACTCTTGCCGACGCTGCTTCTGTCATTCCATTATCATAATCAATTCATTCCTGTTTCAGTGACCCTGAGAAGGGACTTCAAGAGGAAATGTGATCTCACAAAGGCTCCTTATATGTCCCTAGCTCTGCATCCACATCCAGCTTGATTTAGCCAGGAACTTAACATCTTTAATTGAAACTTTGCAGCTCTCTTCTTGTTGCTAACCTCTCTGTTCTCTATACTCCTGTCTGTGAGGCTAATCTTCCTGGAAGAAATTTAACCTCATATTCCCTGTCGTCACATAAATACTATCATTTTTTCTCCATTGCCTGCAGACTGAAAACAAATACTTTGTAAGGATGTGTGATCCTTCCTAGACTACCCCCACCTCTTCCAAGCCCCTTTTCCCTCTTCCACTTTGCTCCCATGGAACTGGCAGCCCAGGTGTCAAGTGTGGTAGGCTCTTCCACAAAGGCACAAGCTGTTTCCTTCACTAGAAATGCACTGTCAACCCTTGCTATCTGGTGAGCTCTTATTCACCCATCAACATCCAGCTCAAATGCCACTCCCTCTCTGAATTCTGCTATAGACATTGTTGATTTTCCTATCCAGCATCTATTCACTTCTTTCTTTGTTTCACTTTCTATACCATGTACATGATTCCAGTGAAGTCTATTTCAGGGAAGGGGTCTTTTTTTTACCAAAGCCCATAATGATAATCCTGTTCCTTTACATCCCATGTGAATGCTGTTGTCCCCGGAGTGGGTATGTGACCTGTACTGAATGAAGGAAAATACGTTTTCACAATTTGAGCAGAAGCTTTTCTCTCTGTTAGACACAAACAAGAAAACTATTGCCCAAGGTGATGCTTCTGGCCATGATACCACATCCATTAGGTGAACTGAGGTCAAATGAAGCCCACACAAGAAGGCAGAGCTGAGAGGGGAGCAGAGAAATGGAATCAGAGCCCTGGTCATACTGTAACTTTTGCCTACCATGACTTGGACATTATGTCTTGTGAGATAATAAATTTCATTTATTGTTTAAATCAGTTCGAACTGGGTTTTCTGGTACTCGTGGCTGAATGCCTCCTACCTGATGCATCCACTCTCAGTTACATCAGCATTCCTCCATGCTCCCCTCCCACAGGACTCAGTCATAGTACATTTATATGTGTCTCTCTATGCAAGACTGTGACCTCATCAATATCTGTGTATCTTTAATGTCTCACACAGTTGCCAGCACACAGTAGGTTGATGTGTGTAGAAGTTATAAACAAATGAATGGATGAATTCCTTGGTAATCCCAAGAAACCACTCCACTGAGTTATAAATTATTAAGAGGAAGGTAACAAAAAAGAAATAAAGGAGGAATCCTTTCAAAGAGAACAATGCTAATAACTGTAGAGATATCAGTGTTTTGTATCAATTAGTATCTTCAAGTTCAGTTAGTTTCCTAGTATGTTCCTTCTTGCAACAGGGACAGGAAATTGCGGCAAAATTAAAGCAGATGAGTCTACCTCAGAGCTTGTGAAGAGTTCAGATTTCTTGTAGTTTTGAATCTTGTCTTCAGCATTCACCAGCAATTTGACCCGGAGCAACCTCTCTGAGCTTCACTTCTCTTCTCTGTGATTTGGGGATGATGATATCTCACAAGGCTGCCTGAGGCTTAAAAAAGGTTAAGTCTGAAAGAACCTATTGTAGTTCCTGGGTCAGAAAAAATATCTTAAGATCATACAGGTGTGGAAGATAGGCAGCCTGGTATATTTTTGTTTGTTTTAATTGAGAAAGGTTTTCTTAAGAGAGAAGCTCTCTCAGCTGTCATTCTCCCAGAGTTAAGTTCCTTTATTTCCATCTCTATTTGTGTCTGAGCTTAGCCTAGATACAACTACAGCGATGAAGGCAGGACATTCCTTATGTTGTGACAGGAGCATTATAGTTTTCTAGTTAAGAAAATAAACCGGAACAGAAAAAGTAGAAAAATTAAGCAGGAAGAAAGGATGGAAATGTCTATTCACTGAATCCTACTGTAGCTGGGGCAGCTGTTTCCCAGCCTTGAATACAGTGGGATGTATATTATTAACCCCGTCTTACAAATAAGGACACCTAAGCTTAGGAAACATAAGAATTTATCCAAACCACATGACTGGTCAGAGGCAGAGGTGCCAATCCAAATCCATTTGGTTCCAGAGATGACGGGGAGGCCAGAGAGATTTGGGACAATGGCCAGTACCTAGTAAGAGAGCCAGAGTCTGGGGTCCCAGCATACCTAGCAAAACCACGGGAGTTGAGGTAACACAGTCAGCTTACTTGCATTTTCCCCTGAGTCCTGAGAAAGAGTGATCCATTAGTAATTTAATTCATTCCCTGCAGTTGGTGCAACATAATTCCCTAACAAAGTGTATTCAGGCCAGTCCACAGGGGGAACAGAAAAAATGAAGCAGGACTCTCAGAAATCATGTTCTTTACATGAAAATAGATCAGGCAGTGGGAGGGGGCAAACTGAAAATAGCCTGAGGGAGTGAGAGACAAAACATGTGAAACAGTGAGAGGGAGGCTGAGACAACTGTGATGTGGTGAAGAAAGGCCACTATGCAGAGAAAGGAGCAGAGGAAGGGAAGAGATGGAATGATTTTCTTTTCAGGATTCTGTTAAGCCATCCATTCATCCCCTAAGGCAAAATCATTCCCCAAAAGACAGAGTAATTGAAATTATATCAACTTACTTAAAGTACCACTTCCTTGGTAGTCTATCTGCCCTTACAGAAACACTCATTTCATGAAATAAATAAATAAATAAATAAATAAATAAATAAATAAATAGGTAGATAGATAACATTTTCCCCAGATTTGAAATCAATGCATCTTTATTATATAAAGTTTGGAAAGTACATGAAAAAAATCACCTATCCCACAGCATGAATATTACCACTGCTGTGTGTGTGTGTGTGTATCTCCACAATGTTGCAAAGTGACAAACACATGTTGCTAATGTGTCTGAGGTGTCCAGAATTACCTGTATTCTAGAGGTAATTCTGAATACATCAAAGTTTTGTCTTCTCAAAGACTTTGAGTCTTCATCCTTATCTCTCCTGCATCATAAAATAGACTTTAAAGATATTAGGCTGGGCGCGGTGGCTCACGCCTGTAATCCCAGCACTTTGGGAGGCCAAAGCAGGCGGATCACTTGAGGTCAGGAGTTCGAGACTAGCCTGGCAAACATGGTGAAACCCTGTCCCTACTAAAAATACAAAAAATTAGCCAGATATGGTGGCAGGCACCTGTAATCCCAGTTACTCAGGAGGCTGAGGCAGGAGAATTGCTTGAGCCCAGGAGGCAGAGGTTGCAGTGAGCCAAGATCATGCCACTGCACCGCAGCCTGAGCGACAGAACAAGACTGTCTCAAAAAAAAAAAAATATATATATATATATATAACCCACATAATTCCTCCATTTATCACTTCAATTCTCATCACCACCCTTTGAAATAATTGTCTTCATGGGCTGATTCCATTTCATCTCTAATTCGTTACTGTTGTAAAATCATATATGTTATAATTTTATTATATACACCTATGTAAAATCTATACATGTATATAATTACTATATGTGTGTATATATAGTATATATAAGTTTACATATGTATATAGTAATATATATTACTATATATAGTATATATATTACTATATATAGTATATATAATAATTTTACATGTTTTGTAAATATATAAAATTAGGTAAATATGTAAAAAATTATACCTAATTTTACATATTTACAAAATTATATATACACCTATATATATACTTTATAATTATATATAATTACTAACTGCTTGTTTTAGAAATTTCCTTCATTTACCATGTCCCTCCATCAATTCAGCTCCAGTAGAGCACTGTCTGTTGGTCTTTTCTCTGGGTCCATCCAGCTTTTCCTGAAAAGACTACCAATGTATTCTCCAGACTTGCTGGAGTTCTGGGAGATGATAAATAGGGAGTGGAGACTAGACTTTTACTTTTTCCTATTATTTTAACATTTGCCTCTCCTGCCCCTCCAGCCCTCTGCTATTCATGGGACTGGAGAGAGAACCCTGAGGTTCTAACTGCTCCTCACAAGACTTCCATGCAGCTGTCTCGTGTTCGGGTCATCCTCTCAGTCCTGCTGTGGCAGTGCTATAGGCTAAATGTTTATGGCCCTCCAAAATTCAAGTGTAGAAGCCTAATCCCCAGCGTGATGGTATTTGGAGGTCAGGCATTTGGGAGGCGATTGGATTATGAAGGCAGAGCCCTCCTGAATAGGATTAGTGCCCTTATAAGACACCCCAGGGAGCTAATTTGTCCCTTCCACCATGTGAGGACAAAGTGAGAAGGCACCGTCTATAAACCAGGAAGCAGGCTCTTACCAGACAATGAATCTGCTAACACCTTGATCTTGCTCTTTCCAGCCTCCAGAGCTGTGAGAGAGGAATTTCTGTTGCTTAGGAGCCACCCAGTTCATGGTATTTTCTTGTAGGAGCCCAAGCTAAGACAGGCAGATTGTACTAATGGAACTAATTCTTCACTTCTCCCTTCACCCATGTCCTTTGCCATGTGACTCTGCAATTCCTCTCACTAAAGAGTCATGGCCATATGATTATTAGACTTGGCCATGTGATTCTCTTTGGCCAGTAGATGAGGTATGAGTGACAATGTGCCAGTTCTGAGCCTAACCTTAGCTTTTTCACTTGTCCTCTTGTGCCTCTGCCTTTCCCGTGAGAAGGATATGATCGTGCTACCTTCCTGGCCTCAAGGGAGGGTGAGAGACAAATGCAGAAGAGCTGCTGCTGCCAAGGAGCTAGGCCAAGCCTAGCCTTGAGAAAAGCCCCATGCTGACTCACAAATGCATGAGTGAACCAACCAGTCTTCTGAAGTGTGAATAGCAAGAGATTATGGTATGCCCCCAGGGTTTTATGACTGTTTCTCACCCATTATTATTTGAACTATTCCTAATCAATGCACCCTTTTCTTCCAGTACCTGAAGTTTTCAGGGGGTTTGGAGATGGGTTTTCTCTTTGTCATCCCTCTTTTCAAACATTTACCACTTCTTCATCTAATTCAACTGATCATTTTTCAAATTTTGTTGATGCTTTTCTCTCACTGTCTTTCACCCTCCTATTCTCTTTGCCCTTTTCAACTTCTACATGTTTAAAACTCCCGTTTTGTCATTTTGAAGGCTTATTCTAGAGTCAGGGAAATAAAAGATAGACACATGTGGTTAATCAAAAGTCCCTCTTTCCTGAAACTTTGTGCTCTCTTATATTACAGAGGCAATGCTATTGTTCACCAAATAATTTCCATTTTTCTTCTGGCTACAGTCATTCTGGCTGCTGAATCTAGGCTCTGGCCTAGATGACTGGCCAGCAGCATGTAAGCAGAAATGATTCAGGCCACTTTTAGGATTCTCTTCTCCTATTATCTTACATACAATTTATTGATAGTAATGATTAATTTAGTCTTTACATTATGTAATATCAAAGAGAATTTGGACTGTGCTAAGGAAGGAATGAACATTCTCCACACATGTATCCATAGGATTTTGTATCTCCCTTTCTAGGGGAGACAAAGAATAACTTTTTATTCATATAATACATGAACACAGCTCTTGGATCATTCCATGCTGCTGATACTGTTGTTTAGAAGTTCAATATGGATAGAAGGGTGTATTTGGACACTGAGAATCCTAGGGGTGGACTGTATCAGATATTATTAAACTTTGTAGCTTTGCTGCCATTCTCAGCTCTTCTCTGAACTTAAGGATGTAATGCCTAAAATAACATTTTCCAGACTTGCTTAAAAGCCCAGTTTCTAGTTCGACTCTGCTAATTGGTGGCACTGCTACGACTACCCTGACTCCCTCAGGAAGTGGTAAAGTCCAGCCCACATGCTGTGCTAAGGAATGGGAAGACACCACTGTAAACACATAGTTTCCTCCCAATTGGTGATTGGTACTCCAGTCAATCAGGTGACTTGAGGGAGCCCACATTAATTTTACCTTGTCCCCTGTGTATTGAACTTCTGAGCCCAGACACCTTGCTGTGTCACTATGTCACTTTGCTTACTCTGAGTGCAGATGCATGCATTCAGTGTCACAGAACTATGAATCTGGAACTGTATGGAGGTGGTAGGGTGACTCCAAGGTCCCTGACAAGATAACTGGCCTCAAGTATGGCACCGACAGTAAGGATACTTCCAGAACAAGGAGACACCCCTTTTCTATTTGAAAGGAGATGACTGAAATCATGAGAGGCAGAATGTGGATACATAGTAATTGAACTTGAATACTTCCGGAAGAATTGTCACCTAGGCCACTCTGAGTCCTTCGATGTGTTTCTCACAGGTGGTGACCATCTCAGCTAATCTGTCACGATGCTGGAGTTACTACTTTGTACTGAATGGGCTGGTGAAAAGTTGGTAGCCACTTACTGTATCCTGATAACACCAACGTTTTTGCCTACTTCTGGTGCCTTCTGGCAAGCTCTAGTGAATTATACCACATAGCACCCCACAAGTGTAACTATCAACAATGAGTCATAGGACTGGAGACTGAACAAGCCATGCAGTCTTCCTCTTTTCAGGAATCATTGGAGAAGGCTTGAGAATAATGCTGCAAATTTTAGTTAACATTTGGTCAACCCCTGGACTACAGCTGCAGATGCTGCTGACATGGCTATACTTTCCAAACTGGAGAATATGCCCCTCCTGGTTGTTATGATGAATGGAATCCCCCTCACTCCTTGGGTGAGAATGACCTGCCTCCTAGGGATAGTCAACTATTACCATCTTCCCATGTCTCTTAAAGTGATGTCAGTGACTGCTCTCACAGTTCTCAGGATTGAAATAGTATATATTTCTGACATGGAGGTATAGTGCATAGACACCACCTTTTGGATTCAGAAGGCAGATTGGGAGTAAAGAATTAACCTGTTTAAGACTCATTTCTTGTAGGACTCCAGCAAAGCTCCATGGAAACTGGCTATAGCCCAGGGCTTCGGTCAATAAATGCTAATCAATCAGAAGGCTTAGACCCCAGGAACCTGACCAGAACTTGGGAGGATCTAATGCTTCTCCAAACAAGAATGCTGTTATAGAAAATCTTGCCAGTAAACTACCACCTCATACAGTTGCAACTCCAAGTCTTAGATCTCAGTTCCCTGTTCACATCAGAAGTAGGACTGGTGCTTTATCAGCCATAAACATGGAGCTTGCAGAGCAGGGCTAGAGCAAAGCTCCACCACTCAAATGCTGTTGAATCAAGGCACTGATGGTGTCAGGTGAAAGGCTGATGCTTCCTTGGTCAGACAGCTTAAAAGTCCCACAGTCCAAGAGCTGTAGTCTAATATCTGTGCTTGTTAGATCCTGGACCTTGATCTGAAATGTAATAAGCGATGGAGAATCTGAACGTATGTTAAAATGCCTATATCCAAGAATATTTCCCAAGGAATGATGGCCTGGCAAGCCTAATGTAGGTGCTGACTTGCTGTCTGCCCTGTTTTGCTTCGTAGACAGTATTCAATTCTGGTATTTCCCCTCACTACACACACACACTTTTTTCTTGATGGCATCATCAATTTTCATGGCTTTAAATGTCATCTATATGCTGCTGATTCTCCAATATAAATTGTACTTGTACCTTTGACTTCTCTGACCTCAGGAATTACATCCCTAACTACTTACTTGACATCTCCATCTGAATGTCATGCAGACATCCCAGACTTGATATAGCTCAGACTAAAACACAATTTCATTTTCTCCACTGCTGCTACCTTTTCCACGCCATTCTTCTAACTGCCACATGGATGCCACCATCTCCCACCCGGAGCACAGGTATTTCTTCTTCTTACCCTCCTCTGCCCCGTTCTCCTTATGGCAGACAAAGGGATCTTTCAAAAATGTAAACCAGGTCATCCGATTCCACTGCTTATTGGTACAAAGAACTGCACAAATGCTAAATTTATATAGCAAAAAGGCCCCCAACTACCTTCATGATGAAAATTGCCTCATCCTTCAAGACTCATTTGAAAGTAATCTCTTTTTTTAAGCACCTGTCCTTTTTATGTTTTCTAAAGGAAATCCTCATCCTTATTCTCACACCTTTCACAATTTTTAATTATTTAATTGGCTTAATTGTTTGATTTCTCTATTAGCTCTAGAAAAGCAAATATCATATCTGTCTTATTCATCATCATTTTTGCAGATCTGGGACAATGGCCAGTACATAGTAACTGCTCAATAAATATTTGTAGAGTAAAATAATAATCACGTTTCTAGTTGTGTTTACTGAGCAGGTCCTTAGAGTATTACTTGATTGCCTTTTTTACTTTAGCTAATATTTTTCTCTCAGATGATGGCCATTTTTTAACAAAGAAATAATTTTACTTTTGATCACTCTAGGGGAGTTGAATATGTACTAAGGCAAGGAAAACAGTCCTATACATGCAGATGTAGATGGTGGGATAATAATATTAGCTTCCTAGCTCTGCAGCTCAACTCACCTTGCACCTCTCTACTTCAATACAATTGAAAACTGCTTCATACATCTTTGGATTGCTTGAGAATAGTTAAAACTATAAATATGACATTTATGCATGCAAGGAGTTCCGTATGAAGTTTTAAACAAAGATTTGTATTTTAAAAATGGCTTCATTATATCATTATTAAAGCTTAGTTGGAGACTAAGTTCAATTAACTTTCTTCAGAGTTAGTGGTCCTTTGCCTATATGACAATGATTTGAATTTGGGGTAACATTCCTTCCTCTCACAGCTACCACAATTCCATTGTATTACAGCATTTATTACTGAAAAGATTAAAATGTCTGTTGCCAACTAATATTAATTCTTCTGTAGATAAGCTCTTCACTTGTTTTCTTACTTTTGCTGGGGGCACTCATGAGATTTTTTTCCCTCTTTATAATTCAAACCTTGTGCCTAACTATATATAAGTAGCATTTTATTAATTTTACCTATTTGAGATCTTTTCTAAAAATCAAGAAATATTTTCATTATCTTTCCTAATTTAATCTGCTTCCAATTGTTTGGGACACTTTTCAAAAGCACTTCTAATTATCTGATAAAGCTTCTGTCTTCTATCTTCTATATTCATAATCCTCTTTCACATTTTCTTATTTCCTCTGCATTTTTGAAGAGCTTCTCAAGTTACTCTTGCCAATAGTGATTTACTTTTTTTCTCAGCATCAGTTCTGTTTCTAAGTGCCTCTGATATAAAGTCAAATTCTTCCTCAGAAGGCCCTGATTTATAGTTGCTAGACTTGTACCTCCTCATTTCCACGATTTTTATGATATTCCTTTTCAGGATGACAATAATGCTCCCAGCTAGTATTAAGGAACATCTAATGACTGTGAATGATACCAACACCAATGCTATCACCATGCCAAGTCAATTATCACACTTGGTTAGCTGGTGAGGAGTATCCTGCAAACATACTTAAGCTGTGAGAATCTCATTCATGCGAGCTCTATAGTGAGGCTCTTACTGAAACAGAACGGAAAACAATGATCTGAGGATAGGTAAAAGATGAGAATTTCCTCTGAGTGGACCAAGTAGAGAGAAATGCACTGCCTTTGGGCAGGCCTGGCCTTGCACGTGAGCAGAAGGTACCTATGGGGTACACAGTCTCATGCCAAAGAGCACAGCTTGGGGAATGGCACAAGGGCTGGATCCCAGCTCCTACTTGCTCCCTTGGCTGGGCACCTGTGCAGTAAGCAAAATGTGCAAATGTACATGGCAGCTCTGGTTCCAACTGATGCAAAGGTCAGCACTATCATTTCATGATTTGGTTGTTCGAGTCAATAAATCTTTGTTTGTTTAAAAGAATTTCATCACTTGCAACTGAATGAATTCAGTTGATCTGTACATATGATATGATTATTTCTCCAAACACTAACAAATAAGATGCAGAAAGTGTTGGCATGAGCCATTGGCTGAGGAAGGATAGGAAGTTTGGGAATATCTAGTGTTAATACAGTCTCAGATGACATCATTAATGGGCATAGAACATGGTAAGGAGAAACCTGTGAGCTGAGGTTACACATATTATCCAAGAACAGGCTATCAGGGCAATGAGCCCCTGAGATACCAACTCATAGTATCTTAAGGCTGGGAATGAGGGCCTTTTCCTTGGTTATAGGGACCAACTTAAGACAGAGTGCAGTGTATTTGTAGCATGCTGAGAATTCAGAAGGGAAAGGACTTAAAAACACGTTTTCTAGTCCACAGTATAGGCCTTTCCGGGTTATACTGAGACCCAATGAATCTATCCAGTTCCTGGGCTTCTGTCTTACCCCAACATGGATAGAGCATCATGCAACAGCCCAGTCTGACCCTTTCTGTCAAGAAATAAAAAGGAAGGAAAGGAAAAAGGAAAGGAAAGGAAGAAGGAAGGGAAGGGAAGGAAAGGAAAAAGGAAAGGAAAGGAAGGAAAACATTCATAAGATTAAAATACTGATATCAGGTTAAAATATAACTCTTCTCTGAGATAGCTGCATTACAAATGTGGTGGGGGGAGACATCATGTCAAGCTCCTAGAATTAAGCTAAGAGTATAAACTCCTTGGACAACTGAATTTAATTAGTATTTGTACCCCTGTGCCTAGCAAAGGGCAAAGCATAGAGTAGGTAGTCATAATATGTTTCCTGATTGGGAAAATCCATGTTGAATGCATGAACAAGTGAGCTGGGAAGAACTGCAGCAGTGCCTACTCAATGCTCCTGAAACCACACCACTTCAGCGAAGCTCCCCATGCCCATTCCTCAGAGGCTTAGATTTGTCCTTTGTAGTCTAATCAGACTGCACACACTTCCATTAGCACTTATATCTGCTATGTTATTTTTTTGCATGTATGTCCTCATTGGTTTTGAGTTTCTGTCTTTATATCCCCAGCACCTATCTACTAAAAGTAAGAGCTGATTATCTTTGTTTCTTCAGCACCTATCTACTAAAAGTAAGAGTAACAAATGAAAGAAGAGGAGGGAGGGAGGGAGAGAGGGAGACAACCTCCCAGTCTGACCATATAAAACTGGAGTTAACAGAGTTCTTGTATCTCTGAGGGTTGAGATGTTGAGTTGGGGCTGCAGCAGCTGACTCTGAGCATCCTTCTCTCAAATCCACGACAATAAAAAATTGAAGGCCATGAAACAGCTTTTGTTATGTAACAAACTACCCCCAAAATTAATAGCTTAAAACAACCATAAGTGTTTACTTAACCAAGTTTGTGAACTAACTGACTTGGGCTGGGCTTAACAGAATCATTCAGTTAGGCTTGGCTTGGCTCCCTCACCTCTCTATGGCCAGCTGGGGTTCACTGACTTAGGCTGAGCAGGGCTGGGAGTGTGTATATTCCACATGCCTCTCATCATCATCCTGGGACCAGCAAAGTAACCCAGTTGGCTCTCTTCATAGGGCTGGCAGAGGTACAAGTGCAAGCCCAATCATGCAAGCATTTTCAAGACTCTGCTTGAGTTACATCTGCTAACATCCCATTGACCAAAGGGGTAAAGCAGTGGAACCATTAATGTAATCTACCCAATTGCATTAATCTAACTGATGAACCTAATGAAGAGGCTCTTCATCCCTGTGAGAGCAAACAATTGTTTTAAAAGCCCATCTCAGACATACCATTGTGTGGCATGAAAATAAATGCTTAATTTGAGAGAGAAAAAAATCTAAAGCTTTTAGTAGGAAAAAAACCCCCCAGCTTTGGTAGAAATTTAAATCACCAATCACAAAGTTAAATCTTCTTTCTAAAACCATAAGTGGTAATATATTGGTCAAAAATTGTGACGGGTCTAAGATTTTACCTTATTTACATGCTAGCAAGTTAGCCTGTCACAATTTCATGGATATTGGTAAAAGATATTGTGCTCCTCAGTCAGAAATAAAGGATACTTTTATTAATCCCAGCAGCAGCAGCAGCAGCAGCAGCAGCCAGAGAACCATCATTTTTGCCTCAGTTCCCCAAGCCCAATTCCCATAATGCAATACTTAGAGGGCCAGGTGACACCTGCATACTTAGTGTGTTGTGTTGCAGGAGAGGAAAATGGACTTTGGGGAACCCAAACCCTACCTAATAAACAGTAAGCATCCTTCCCTTACTGTGGAAAAAGACACCATGTCTATCTTCCAAGACCGTTGGCTAAATAAACGTCACAGTAAAGTTAGTCAGGAACAAAGGCAATCAGTGCCCCCTTTCACAAAATGTCTGGACATGCAAGAGATTCATGGATAATTGTGTCTCAACTATATAAAATTATCTTCACCCATCTATGCTGGCCTTGGCCAGAGCCAGGATTCAGGTAGGGCTTTAATTTCTGTTTTGGATGCCAACACTACCTGTGGACCAGGGTCACATGCATAGACAGAATAATATAGGGCAAATACCAATCAGCTTCCATGCTGTGATCTTTGCTCACTAACTGTTTGAGTTCCCTAGCTGGAGCAAGGCTTATCTTTGAGTCTCAGTTACCCTATCTGTGAAACAAAGGGTAAAGTCTACAGCATCTTCCTTCCAGATCCTCTTTCCCAGGTTAGAGTACCCATCTCTCAGCAGCTGAGAGTGTTGGATAGTAATCCCCTCTGGGAAATTGCCCTTAGCCAAACAGAAGCCTCTTACTCAAGATGTTAAGCCATGCCCATCACTACACCGAAGGAAATTTATGCTCCCAAGCTCCAGTGGGATCAAACAGAGACCAAATGCTTAGTTAGCTCTTTCCCCTGCCCTACTTCCCTCACTCCCTTTCTCCTTAGAGCATTGTCTCTGTAAATCACATGCACTCAAATCCATGACTCAGACTCTGCTTTTAAGAAATTTAACTTTAGAGTAATAGCTGCCTCAGAGGGCTATGATCAAACATAACTGGATACAGTTCAGAATGAAAGGAGTAATAATAGTTTTCCTACCATTTCTGCCTCTATTACCCAGTATAACGGCGAACTCTAATTGTCCTGGTTTATGTAGCTGCTCTTCCCATCTAAGCTGGCCTCCGTTCTATCAGACCCAAGAGTGACTGCCAGACCCCTACCTCCTATTTAGCTGGTCATGGTCTTTTCTGAGGCAGGCCTGTTCTGCTCCCATCATGGTCTTGGATGACCTATACCAGCAAAATTCTGAATCATCCAGAGAAGTAATATAGTCTCCAAACAAAGCCATGTGGCATGCACACGTGCGTGCGTGTGTGTGTGTGTGTGAGAGAGAGAGAGACACCAAGACAGAAAGAGACTGAACCTGAAACATACTCTGCTATAGCAGTGCATATAACCTAAAGTAAAAAATTATTTTCCAGGCTATTTGAACCTGGAATCATGTCAAGAAAGATGGCTGTTTACTGGGACTGCCCCTAGCTTTCTGATCACTGCAGTTACCCACTGTTACTCCAACTACACAAACATTTATACAGATATATAACAACAATGCCTTTGGCAATGCCAGTGTCTGGAAAGCGGCCTGTCCTCTTCCCTGGTACTTATGTACCAATAATGCTAGTTTCTGGATTAATCAGATTCTACTGTAGTTGCAAGGAGTCAACCGTTTCTTAATCTACGCAGTTAACTGCTTAGGTAAAAATATCAAACCAGACTCTTCTTACCAAAACTTGGAGTCATTTTTACAATTCTTTACTTTCTGTTTCTGGCACCCTTCCAAAATGAATTCACATGTCCTCCCTTTTGAATTCATGTGTTTGTCCCCAGTATTCATTTCAACTAGAGCCACATTTCTACTTGGGGACTGCTCTTCTGTCCTTCCCAAACTGCTTCCAGTCAGCTACATCTCTCCTGAGTTCGATCAACCCACTTGACTCAGGTCTTTCTTTTTTCTGACACTTTTGCCATCTAAATAAAGAATATTCTGGACACAATGTACTGTACCCTTCAATGTGACACTCTGATTGGCAGCATTTTTTATTAGTGCAGAAGCCATGTCCCTAAAGTCAAACAAGCCAGGGGTAAGCCACAGAAGTTCAGCTCACATCATCAACTCCATCCTGCTCCTTCACCCGCCACATATGCGGGCAGAATGGCATTCAGTTTTCACTAGTTAGAAAAGGCAGAGAACTGGTAAAATCATCTAGGTAGATAATCTGGGCAAAATTCATCTCTTGTATATAAGCATATATCTCCCAGAGAGACTCAAATCAAGCACAAATGAAATAGCATAAAAATGGGCATGGAATCACATCCAATCCATCCTAATAGATTTGGGAAGCATGTCTGGCTTCTCCACAGAGTCTCATTTTAGCAGCATAGAAGCTAGTCCCCAGAATGCAAATGCTTCTACTTGGAATGTTCTTTGACTCAACAAGGCAGCATCTGCATATTGGGAGACCTGCTAGCACTAATTTATTTTGGAAGAGAAGAAGAAATTTGTGAGCAATTGGTGCTCAGAGTCATCTTACTTCCCAGTGCCTCAAAGGGAATCAGAGACGTGACGAAGAGACAGGCACAGATGCTGCTCAAGTGCTTCCTCTTTTAGAACATTCAAATCACTCAGAACACTAAGATGCATTGATTCACTGCTCTGAATTGTATTTTTTTTTTTTTTTTTTGCACATCTAAAAATATTTACTCTTTTGTCAGGCCTTAGAAAATCAAGTTTTGAAAACCCCTCCTTTCCCCCACGCCCATTTCTATAAAATTCACAACAATTCACAAGCGGTCAGGGATGAATAAAGACATAGACTATTCTGTGGAAATCAGCACAGTGACAAAGGTTTCAGAATCTAGTTCTGGTAGTCAAGGAATAGAATTAAAAGTAAAACAATCCACCTCCACATCTGGTAACAAGGCAAAAAACTGTCACTTGGTGAAGTTGCCTCAGAGTCATCAACATATACTGAGAAGGCTTTTCTTTAATTTCATTTTACTCTGGTGTATGAGTATAGCTAATATCCACATTAAGACATCTATTTATGCTGTCTAAAAGGCATTTGTCCACAACATCCTGAAAATGAAAATGGATTATGAAATATTGATGAGATTGTAATAATAGAAGGTGAAAGTTCACGGTGTCCAGAAAACAGAGCAGGGATGTAAGAGTGTTTGTCCACCATTGTCCAGGATAAAATGACATTGTAAATGTTGAACACTATATTTAGTGCCTGAAGACCTTTGCTCTAGCATAGAGCAAGGGCAGTGTGTATAGCTTCTCTGCATATATCCTGGGCAATTTTTTTTTACTCTTATGGTTTCATTTACATAGAAAGATAGATGATAGATAGATAGATTAGACAGACCGACAGATAACTCTCAAATCAAGCTCCAGATCAGTGTTAGACTTTGCCACTTATATAACTCATAGATGTCTCACAATTCATAAATCCAAAACTGGACTCAGTGTCTTCTCCTCAATGAACAAAATTTGGAGTTCCTTCTCCCTCAACTACCACAGTTAATCAATGAAATTCTGTTAATTCTTCACCCATAATATGGTTCAAACTTATTCCTATCTCTTTATCTACAATGTTACCACCTCAGGTCAGGCTACCTGAGGTCAGGCTACCACAGTCTATTCCATGAATTATTTCAACAGTCTTCTAAAGGGTCTCCCTGCCTCCACCTTTCTCTCCAGCAATTTATTTTTCTTCAAAACTCTTTCTTCACCCCAAAATGACTTTTAAAACAATAATTCATTATTGCATCCAGGCTGGCAATCCTTGTATTCTAAATTCTACCAAACTGGACAACTTGAAGTCCCCTGGAGAAATTACTCACTAGTAATTTCTAGTTACTAATTACTAGGCCCTTCCTCTCCTCTGTCACCTAAGTGGATCCCACTCATCCCTCGAGACTCCACTCAGACATGACCTGATCTGGAACATCTCCCTGTAGCATTGTTGATTACATATCACATACTGTGAGGGTCCTCTCTTGACAAGGCTCTTGATGATATGTAATGTCTTACTTGGGTACCACGTAATAATGGCTCAATAGGAATACATTCAATTTAAAAATTCTTTGGTAAAGTATGTGACATTTCTTGTAAAACTTTTTAGTTTCTTTTTATTCTGAACTCTTTGAGCAAATTCACATTATTTGTTCTGTGCCCTGTTACCTTGATACTGGAAAACAATCTAAACTAGAGGATATAAGAATTTCTAGAGAGGGGCAGAGCAAGATGGCCGAATAGCAACAGCTTCAGTCTCCAACTCCCAGCGCCAGCGACACAGAAGACCAGTGATTTCTGCATTTTCAACTGAGGTACTGGGTTCATCTCACTGGGGAGTGC
>NW_012102321.1:3883404-3912829 GCF_000951045.1 Mandrillus leucophaeus
CAACATGGCACAAGTATACATATGTAACAAACCTGCACGTTATGCACATGTACCCTACAACTTAAAGTATAATAATAATAAATAAATTAAAAAAAAATTTCTAATACCTATTTTTATTGTATAAAGAGCTGGAATCTGAGATATCAATCAAACTATGCATAATCACTCATCATATATCAATTCTGGGATTGCTTTCCCCACCCACGCCCCAAGATGAACTGATGAAGGTGAGGGGCTAAAATGTCAAAGGAAAAGATACTCCCTGAACCGTGGCATATCTCCTCCACCCCAGGATATAAATCATCAGACCCTGTCAGGATATTCTGTTGGCCTGGCTGCTTTAGGTGCAAGTATCACTGCAAGGGATGTGACGATAAAGCAAGCTCTGCCTAACATCAAGCGGTGAGGGAAATGGTGGCTGGCTGGCTGAAGGAGGCAACAGATTTGCAGAACCTTCTGCCTTCACCTCTGTAGAAACTGTTCAAAAGTTTACATGTGATTTTCAACTGGTACAAACAGAATCTCAAAGTAAATACTTTCCATTCCTCTCACAGATGTTCAGTCAGTGGGAATCTATCAGGTACAAAGGAAGCCATCTGTCTTTTCCACATACACCTATTGTTAGGAAATCTTAAGGGTCCTCTTAGAATTTGGCCTGCTCTGCTTATGGTAAAACAGCAGGGGTCGCCATTCCAGATCTGATCTTGGACACTGGACAAAGTGTAGGAAAAAAAACACTAAAATGATTAAAATACATACACATACTAATTTGTATCAAAAGAAGACAATGTCTTCAAAAGTAGCAAATTACCAGGAGTTATGGGTCTGTACAGATGAGAAGCCAACAACAGTTTTCAATTCTCTTAGAGACATTTAAAGAAAAATATAAGGATTATTAAATACTAGAATGATTTTTCCAAAATGAGGAATACAATCTCTTATTCCAAAGAGCTATAAAAAAGAAGAGAATCAATCTACTTGAGAAAATTGTTGGCCTACCTAAAGGCAGGGGAATGGCTTCTATGGACTCTTAGATTCTCCTCTCATTTTGTGATTCTATAAATCCTTCTAATAAAAATATTGTCAGACATACCATGTGATTTATGTTTATTTTTTCTCTGAGTACACACACACATACACGTCACCAGCAGGTGGCTCATCTGGGGACTTAGTTTTCCTGAGGAATTAGGCCTTTATCAATACCCAGTGGCCACCTTGTGGTATTTGACTGACAGCTGCAAATGAAACCCTAAAATAGAATTATAAATCAGGAGAACATATCTGGAGTGGCTGCTCTTCCTAACGTTGACTAGGGACACTCCCTCATGCTATCAGCCAACCTGAGTAAGTGTATGATAATAGCAACAATGTACTTACTGCTAAAAATTTAACACCAAGATTTTGAAAGGTGGACAGAACCGAATACAAAAGACACTGAGAAAACCAATGAAAGCTGCCCATAATCATAAGGGGAGAAAAGACAATGCCAAATTCTTCTACTCTTTGGAGAAAATGGAAAACAAGAGATATTTTAGATAGAGTTCTATTGAGTGAAAGCCTAATAATCTCATTTTAAAGCGCCGTAAGGGAGGCTGTAAAAAAAAAAAAAAAAAAAGACAATAAAACCCCCAAATGCTTAGAATTAGGATGAAGAGCTCACTAAATCTTAAGATATGTTTGTAGATCTTTTACCATGATAACCAGAGTTCTACAAAATGTGAAATCATTAATATACTCTGTACTCAGCATTTTATATGTTTAATATTGCATATAGTTATTTGTATATCCTTACATCTGTTCAGTAATTACTGGCAATGAGTATGTATCCCTTTAAAAATATAAATTAAAGGTTAAAATACATGTATCTGACAAATGTATATGAAATACTACAACTGGTATGGAAATTTATTTTAATAAATCTTTGAGTTTAATAAATCTTTTCTCCATTTCAGTATTTTCAAAGTACTTTTTTGACATTGCTGGTTGCCAAAAAAAAGCAAGGTTTGAAAAGAGAAGGAATAAATGCACTCCAGTTTTTAGGTGAGAAAACAGTGTTGACCTGAAATCACTGGCTTTGCTTCCACCTTGGTGAGATGGGTATTTAGGGGAACAATAACAGGGAGGACAAAGAGGAAAGGATACTTCCATCCCTCTGCAATCTGACTCACCATTTTCTCCCATCTTTACACGCTTATAGCCCAGCCTTAGAAAGCACCAAGGATTCTGAAATCCTGGACAAGTTCTTAGTCAATGCAGATGTCATGGCCACACTTTAGAGATCTATGCCAGACCTTACCCTCTTTCAGTCTATGCTGTTCCATAGCTGAAAACCAGTCACCCCAGAATGGCTAAAGAAACTCTAGGAGTGCAGTAGTGGAAAACTATGAAGCAGTCATAAATAACAATGAAATCTAAGTGTATTGACGTATAAAGATCTCTGCGACATATTACTGAGTGTAAAAAGCAAGCTACAGTATGATATATACATTACGACATAATTAATGTTAAAAGCAAATGACACTGTGTCTTTCTGTACATAACTAGTTTATTGAAAAGTTTGATTTACTGGGTTAAAAATATGGAATTGATTTTTTTCACTCACTGCATTTAACTGTGTTGAATCTCCCTTTCCAACCCTTTAATAGTATGCAGGACAAATCCCATAGCTTTCTGATCACTTTCACGTGTTAAACCTCCAGTTTAGTCCTATCCATTTATCCCAGTTTAAATAATCAATCATAAACCCTTTTTCCCCTCACTCAGTTCAGCCTGTCCCAGCTGGAGGGACTTGAAGTAAGGAGAGAGGCGGTCTACTCATTTGATTCTTTTCCTCCTGTTCCCTCTTATCCATCTCTCTCTCTCCATTATATTAGAGGTGAGATTGGGGTCTCTGTGCCTTTGGGGTCCTCTCTTGGCTGACACTGTCAGGCTTTTGATGCCATTGACTTGGCAAACACCCTTCTTTGGGAAACATGGATGAGTTCTTTCTGAAACAGATGAAAGGCTCTGATTTGATCTTTTCTGCCTTACCCTCCTAGTGGCTCAAAACCACAGTCTCTTGCTGACAGGGTCTCCTCTTCTGGAAGCCAGCCATCCTGCTCAGGTAATAGCAAGTGCCTTCAAGCTACCTTCCTCCATGTCCACTTGAGACATAGGAAACAACTTTATTCTCCCCAAACCAAGCAATGTGTAGCTGCTTCATTTTGCTCTCCTATTAAGTGAAGATCAGCAGGTCTACTCTCTAAGCAGATGTCCAATTAGTGAATTAAGGTCCAGTCTCCCTTTCTTGAAGACATTCCCAAAATATAAAAGTATTTCTCTTGGAGCCTTCTCCATTAGGCTGAAGTACCTCCCGTGATTTCCCATGAAGAGAGAAAGGAAAAACTACAGCACCCCTTCCTAATCCAACACATCATAACTCCACTTCCTTTCTAACACATTTTGAGAAGGGAATTGTTGGGGGAAGGAGGGTCTCCTAGAGAATCATGCAAGGAGATGCTCAGTGACTCCACATTCATCATCCTGTTACATGCAGCTCTCCTTATTTAAAAACGGATTGGTTGACATCGTTCTCCTCTGGGGAGGGACAGGCATTGATGAATGGTGGTAAATGGGCTTTCACTTCTTTTTATTGTTTCGGTTTTTATAAAGAGAATGTTTTTATGTATTTCATCCATTAATTCAAAATAATATTGACTGGACATCATATCATATTGACTGGATATCATAATATCTGCTTTAATCAAGGCAACCAAAGTTGCAGTCTCAATCTGGCCACTATATTGTACTAAGTACCATTGACTCTGCACTGATAAAACTTTCCCAAAGTTTGACGGAGGAGTTGCCCTTTCTCCAAGAGTATGACTGGCAACTAATTGAAGCCAAAGAACACAGCACAGACTCCCTTTACCCACGTTACTAATGGGACACAGACTATAGGGACAACTCAATGTTCCCTTCCATGTTCCACCTGCTGTAAGTCTGTGTAATCATCTGCTAGACTCTGACTAATGAAAGCAGCTGAAACTCTGTAGGGTAGTAGGGACAGTCTGACACGAGCAACAGAGGGAGAAGGTGGTGCTATATTGCCACGCTGAGCACCACATGGAGTTACCACTTGTCAGGGCCTCCTAACAAGCATTTAGAAGGCTGGGAAAGGGCTTAGCCAACAAGCAAGAGGCCACGGATTATCTCCTGGTTGTTATTCTGCACATCAAGAAAAAGAGAAGGTTCCGAAGACACCTCTATTGGCAAGAAGAGGAGGTAATATAGCCAGCCTCTACCAGGGTGGCATTGGGCATGTGAAAACACGGTTTTTACATCTCTGCCAAGACTTAAGAATCTCAGTGGGTATCTGGAAAGGAGAGGAGTCTACCACCTCTAGCAAGCTATTGGACAGAAGATTCAAAAGGGAAATAAAAAGAGAAACCTGAAGGTTTGAGATAACAGCACAAGTATGATGATTTTGATTCAAGACAATTTTACCCTAAAGAGTATAGCTCTCTAAAAATAATTCCAAAATTTCCTCTGTGACCTTGTCGTTTAACATTAAATTACAAGAGAATTGTGATCTTCTTGATTAGAAATGACAATATATGTTCTTTCATTCCTAGCTCACCATCTGGGTTTCCATTATGATGATACCTCTTTGATTAAAAAAAAAAAAATTGGTGCTAGAAAAGAATTTTGGTGATAATCCAGTACAGCTATCTCAGATTACAGATGTGAAAAGCTGTGATGTTACATTAGCTGCACAAGGGCTCACTGTACTGTAAGAGCTGATGCAGTGCTGGGCTCCAGCTCCCCAGAATCCCAGATTCACCATCTTTTACCACATAATTCTGCCTCTAGTGGCACAAAGAAGTAGTTCTTAAAGATATAATTTACTCTCATAATTATTGTTCTTCAGCATCAGTGTTGATAGTGGAGAATAGTAATAGAATCTTAAACATTTACAGATCATCACAATTACTTTCACTTGCATAACCTCATTTGATTGCAACCACTCTGAGAAGCAAATGGCACAGCCACCACTAGGCCAATTTTACAAATGTGGCAACTGAGTTCAGAGATACTCGTTTGCCCTAAATCGTGCAGAAACTGTCAGTTCTGACTCTTAGTTTAACTTTACTCTCGTATCATCAATCACAAGTCTTTGTATTTTCTACACATTTTTAACATCATAATTGACTACTTTACACCTGAAGTTGATGTTTTATTCATCTCCACATGGATAAACCACACATCAACCATGTGTTTATTTTTAGATGTGTCTGCAAGGATTTCATTATGAGAATATAGTATATTGAAATTAATAGCCAGAAGCCACACTGACTCAAAGAAGCACAATATGAGCCTACTTTTTATTTTCATAACGTGGGCTTGATGCCTTTCGGGAAAAGTTTCAGTTTGCACAGACTCTGAGATGCAATGTTGGGAGTGTGGTAAGTGACCTACAGATAGGTGCTCTCAGCACCTTTCCTCCTGCTTCACCCCTCAGAGGCTTTTGCCTCTCACACTCCTTCTCCCCCTACCACATACACACAAAGGCACCCTCAGCTGGCTCTGTGAACAGTAAAATAAGTTAGCTACACCGCAGGCCTTGACACATGGCTTACTCAGCCTCTGGCACATCCGGCATCTTACCTTTCACATGCACCACTTGGCCATATTAATTTCTGTCACAGGGGGGAGATTGGTCAGTGAAATCTAAATGGGCTTTTCCTATTTATTGATACAATTTCGTGGCAAGAGCAATTTTCAGAGCTTATTTTCCACTCCATTGAATCCCATGTTACTGCAAATGAATATATTCCTCGGTCAGTGCAATGGCAAAACACAGTTGTAAGTGCTTTATGCTTCATTTGGATAAAGAGTTCAGGATATTACCAAATATAAAAGGAAGTTAAGGGCCATATTTCATTAGAAACCTGTCTCCCCTGTTAATAAAACCTGATGCCGGTGGTAGATGTGTAAAAACAGAGAGCAGGGACTGGCAGCTCTGGCTGGTATTCAATAAGGCAGCCCAGTGGTTCCAGGCACCACCTGAGGAGTACACCATTTCTCCCGTCCGACCAATATCAACACACCAGTCCAGGGATCAGAAAGAAACTGAACTGTGGGATGTGAATTGGATATTTCATAGAAAATTGAAAATCCTACCCTCCGGCCAAGGTATGCTCTCCTTGGCTTTGCTGCCATTAAAGGAAAGCTCATGCTAGCATCGCTAAATGTAGAAGGCACCAGGTCAGCCCGTTGTGGGCTGATGTGTTGTGGCTTTTAAAAAAATTACCTAGTGGATGGGCTTCCTGTATTGTGTCTGTTTATTGAGTATAGGAACATGTAGCCCCATCTCATTTCTCAGAGGAGAAAATGTAGGAGCAACCACAGGCAAAATTGGGGAACTTAGACTTTTATAACAACTAGACTACTCTCAAATTACAGTGTCAACAACAAAGAATGAAGAGAGCATCTGAACTCAAATTCTAGTCTTTTCTATAACCTCTGATCCACATAATAACACTCTCCACCACATTATAATTAGTTCACACTGAAGATGGTAGATTATCTCATTTAACCACCAACCCTTGAGAAACAATAGGAGTTATTGGCTTTTACTAGTGGTTCCAAGAATACTTCCCAAATCCAAGGTATAAACATTCCCTTTTATTCATTACCTAACAGGTGGATCATATCCCATACCCCACCTGCATTGAACTCCCCTGAAACTTCCCAGTCCAAGGCAAGAGTTCTGCCACTGACCTAATTCCTTCTCATTTTATTGTTAGACAGATTTGCAAACCCTGCCCTACTTTTGATCTCCACATTTCTGTTTCCTATCTTAGAGACAATTTCTATTTCAAATACTAAAGCTACTACATTTCATCAAATTCATTTTTGTGTCACCAAAGAAGGTATGAGATCTCCTCAGAGAAGAAAATCTGATGCAGAAAATCCCGAGATTTTCCTCATCTATAAAATGGGGATAGTAACACCCATCTTAAGAAATTGTAAAAATCATGTGATTTAAGATGCCTGGTACTTAATAGAGACTCAACAAACATTATCCCTTTTTAAAACTTTCTCCTAGATTTTCTATCTGGTCTTTGATTACTGCTGAAGCATAGTTGCTCATACTAACTGAGTTGCTCATACCGTCTGACATCCTTTCTTACCAAAGTCACAATTCACCAGGAAAAAAAAAAAAAGCCAGAATTAACACTTTGGGTTCCGGGATTTAGTGAATTTTCTTCAAAGTGCTGTTGCTTGGAACTATTCACATCAAAGCCAGCTTGCAGCTAGTTCTCATCCAGATTTGGATTCAACACCTACTTTCTGGAAAATTTATATCCTTATGTAAGTGAAATAGTTTGTCGTTATGCTTTCCCTTGAGTTTTAGTAAAAGACATTTAAAAAGAAGTCCAAAACCATTTTGTCTGAACTAAAAGAGAATAAAAAGTTTTATGCCACATTTGTTTAATTATAACTTGATCAGCACTGGCAAGACTTTCCTCACAGAGTTATCTCAGAGGAGTTAACGTTGGATTTCACGCAGAGTGCTCAGTATTTGTTCCCTTGTTTCTTGTCCCAATTAATCTCCATATGACTTTCTACCTTTCTTCCTTAACTTAGCCCCTATATTTTCTCATTTGGTTGGGCTAAATACAAATAAGATCCTCAAGGAAGAACTCTGGATGTCATTTAGTGGTCTTCAGGAAGACCTGTCTTTGGTTTTTAAGTATTTTTTTCAGGGTTCATGAATTGCTTGTTACATTGTTTTAAAGTAGACTGAGTGCTCACCATCTACCAGGAACTGAGCTATGTGCTAAACACTCAAAGTCCTTGACTTGAAGGCTCTGTGGGGGAGAACAAGATGTAAGAGAGAACTTGAATGCTATTCATTAAGTGTGCTAGAACAGTAAAATGATTCTTTGAAGTAGGCATATGGAGAGCTCTCTGTTTTTCAGGTAAAACCCAGAGTCACAATTTAGTGACAGATAGCTTATGTCCCCAATCATCAACTATCTTATGTGGTAATCCAATATTATCCTGAAGGACTGCAATGTAGTGGAAAGCCTAATGAGAAAAGGGCATTCACTTGAGTGTCATGAAGGAGATGTCTCCTGATGGTGGGATAGGGCTTAGACCATGATGGGACTGTGAAAATTAGGATAGGAACAGTAGGGAGAGAGGTATGGATTTCCCCTCCGCAGAGGTGAGCAAGATCAGAGAACTGCCACAGTCTAAATGCCAGAATATTTTTTGAGTGCCTGGATTAAGGAACCAGAGGAAAGAATCCTAAGCTGACTGAATATAAAAAAAAAAAAAAAAAAGAGGGGTAAAATGGTAGAAGTGACTATGTTAACCTTAAAGAGGTAATATTAAAATTTTTCCCATTGGTGGAATTTGAGATTTAAGAATTAAGGTAAATTCAGATATAAGGAAGTAAAGAAAGCTCCATTTGTACAGAAGAGTCTGTAATTATGAAAGTCATGCCATCCCACATAATGATAGTGTTCTTCTACTATGCCAGACTGTGAGCTCCTTGGAAGAAAGACTTTGTTCATCTTTGAAGAAAGGTCTTGTTCATCTTTTGAAGAGTGGGCGGAGGATGGGTTTTGGGAATTAGCTAGCTTGACTTTTAGCTCTGACATTTATTGGCAATAAATTTTTGAAGTTTCCATTTGTTTCCTCATCTGTAAACTGTAGGTCATGTAAGCTACCATTTCTTAAGGATTTTTGTGAAGACTTCATTAAATAATGTGTGGAAAGTGTCTAGCACTCAGATATTCAATTAATATTTTTTTCTTTCTTTCGTGTATCTCCTCTTTCCCCAGCACAAAGCAAAGAATATGGGACATGTTTTTTCTTGCCATTCCCCTGCCTATAGCAATCTCTCCACTTGTCACACACAGCATGATCCTGGGATAGCACCTCCTGCCTTTCCCCCAGAACATTTTCTGGAGAAGTTTAATTATATTCAATTATGCAAAGTTGTTAATGTTATTACCCAAATGTTGTGGATTGAAAAACTGAGGCATAGAATGGTTGAGTAACATCCTTAAAGTCGTGTAGCTAGTAAAATGATGAAATCAAGGTATTTCTGACTCCAGAAAATAACTACTTTTCTCTCTTGATTCTAGGTTGATCCAATTCCAAGCTCATACTTCTTCAGCTGTACCACACACCTCCCTTTCACAGACTACAGTTTTTCTTCCTGTAAAGTCTTCATTTTGTTTTAGGTAGCTTGGATGAGGTAAAACTGCAAGCTCCCAATGAAGCACTTCATTATTTTGAGTTCCACAAAGCACATCTGCATGTAGCCACCTTTTCAAATTTCTGCTAAATCAGCCAGTAAGCTCTCAGTGAGAACCAATATATGGTCTCGAGTTCCAAAGGATTATGGAACTGCATGTGAAGATCTTGAGCCATGAAGACAGATGGGACAGTGAAGTTAACCTAACCAGTGACATGCAGTTCCCTTAGACTTCTATATTCTCTGTGAGTGAAGCACCAACTCAGGTGCCATGGTGTGACAGGGCTTGGCAGACCAACTCAAGGAGAGAAAAGAATCCAAAGGCAACTTCCTTCTCAAACAAAAATATCCTTGGATCTTCTCTTTCATAAAATAATAATAATTACCAATGTTTCCTTTTGTACCTTTTTTTTTTTTTTTTTGACAATGTCTTGCTCAGTCACACACGCTGGAGTGCAGTGGCCAAATTTCTGCTTACTGCAACCTCTACCTCCTGGGTTAAAACAATTCTCCCTGCCTCAGCCTCCCAAGTAGCTGAGATTACAGGTGCCTGCCACCACACTGGGCTAATTTTCGTACTTTTAGTAGAGATGGGGTTTCGCCATGTTGGTCTCGAACTCCTGACCTCAGGTCATCCACTCACATCAGCCTCCCAAAGTGCTGGGATTACAGGTGTGAGCTACCATGCCCAGCCTGTACCTTCCTGAATATTAAAATGAGGATGTTTTATCCACCAAGGCTGATCTTTTCAGCACAATGCATGCTCTGGGAGATCAGGGTCCATTCTCTGTGGTATCCCAAGTGCCTAGCATGGGGCCTGGCACACTTAGGTTCTCAATAAACACTTATTAGATTCATAATTAAGTTTATTTCCCTTCTCATTCTGAAATAATCTGATTAAAAAACATGACCTTAGCTCCCAGCTGACTCAATTTGGCTGGGAAGGCAAAGAGGAGTGACATATATTACCATTACTCTGTATCAGCCACAATGTTTCTTATGTATGGTGTTATTTAATCCTCATAATAACTCCATCAGGTGGATATTACTACTTCATTTTACAGATAAGAAGCTAGATCTTAGAGAGGTAAGATAATGATCCCAAAGTAGCACAGCTAGAAGTAATTCCTAAATCAACGACTTTTTCATTGCACTATGTAGCAGTTTTCATGAAGGCCAAGAAATTGATAAATTTTTATGGTTTGGTCCCTCTTCAACATTACTTTAGATAGACAGTTTAATCTAATTATCATTAATAGTAAGTGTAACATTTCTGAGCACTTATTATATGCCAGGCATTATTCTAATGCTTAATATGTATTAATATATCCAATTATTTCAACATCTCTATAAGGTTAGTGGTATTATTGTTCCTGCTTTATGGACAATGGGTGAGAGATTTGTTCACAAACAACATGTCCAAAGTCATATATCTAATAGGTAATGGCCCCACATTTCATATCCAGGCAGTCTTGTTTCAGTGCCCGAGGTCTTACCTACTTTGCTACTCCTTCTCTTCAAAATCCACCTCTATTAGAAGTCTACTAGGATAACTCATGGCTACCAAAAGTCCCTACCACCAGGGAGAAGGATATTCCCGGAGCAATTCATCACATCCTAGACATTCATCTCCAGCAAAGTAGCCCTGGAAAATTCTCAGTCAGTATGAACTGTGTACATTCTGGCCCTTTCATATACACAGACTAATTGGTGACATGGCTATGCTTTTTGTCTTCTCAGAATAATCACATTTTGGAATGTTACTACATTTCAGGTGGTGAACTAGTTGCGTTTTGCTTTGTTTTGTTTTTAAGGAAGATTTACACAGTCATTGATTGCAGGCAAGTTCTATCACCTCACTGATGATAATTCTGCCCAAAGTCACTAGATGCTCATATTTAAAGAGACCTCAGAGAGTCAATGACACAGCCCAGCTCAGTGACACATGACACTGTAAAGTGGTTTAGGATGTGAATCAGACAGAATAGCTAACATTCTAGAAACATAATGCACGAGAGGCATAATCCTCTGAGGAAACAAGACCAGAGCCAGGTATACATGGAACAAATCAAAGTGCAGAAGCATCACCCTTCAATTTCTTCACAGACCCACCACCACACGAACCTTAGCTGTGCCCTGCTCTTGAAGCTAAGAGTGAGAGTAAATCTTAAATAGGAGAATGAAATTTAATCTTTCTGGTGGCCTGTCATGTGAAACAATGAATAATACAACACTTAAATTTCTTCTTGTAATTGGTTAATCATACGATAAACAGTGCTTTTCATTGAATTCTCAAAAGTGATCTCAAGGCTTAACCATATTATGCTGGGATGTGTCCAAAATTTTTTTACCCTCATCCATAGTAACTGCTCTTTGAAATCAAGAGCACTGACTAGCAGATGAAACCTCTGCAATTAACCTGAAATAGAAGGCTATCCTAGAATGTAACAGGCAATTAGTTCCTTTTAACTCATTCGTCTTCCTGGGTCAGGCAAAACAGGGTCTATAACAAAGGGCTGCTTCTTCATGCCTGGCACAGCTGGGACAAAGCATAGGTATCCTCTGCCACTAAAGGTTTATTCTCCCTGGTCCACAGAGAATGTGGACTCACACTTTTATCATTTTCCTTTTGCCTCTCCCCTCCCCTCAGCCACCACTACTCCCTCTACCACCAACCCAAGGCAATGTACTAAGATAACTACATTCTAAAATGACAACAAAGACCTCAAGGGCTCCTAAAGACTGCCTTAATTCCAGGTAGCTTCAGAGTTGTAGTTAAGTGAACCACAGCCTCACAAAAACTGAGAGTAGCTACTCAGAAAGGAACTTTAGAAACATTACACCCGGTGTGTAAGTCTACAAACCCAGCCATATCCCCTTTTCTAGCATCCACACACCATATTGATTTGAACATTGAAAAGACAACATTTCTGTGTCTAAGTAACCATGTGACTTCAGACAAGTCTTTTATTTCTCTGGGTCTCCATTTTTTCATCTCTAATAGGAACATATTGGATTCTTAAACTACATAGATGAGGCTGGACTTCATTTCCTCAAAATACTGTGGTTTTAAGACAAGCATATTGTTTCATTTTGCTGATCCATAAATTAATACATTTTCATACAATTTGAGAGCCCAAAGACATTTTACTTTTTAGCAAAAACACGTCTGTATATCCCAAAGTGTCTCAGCAAGTAAGGATTATATTCCTGGGTGGCAGACCTGGTTAAGTCTAGATTTTGTGTTTCTCTACTGCGAGATAAGTGAGATTCTATAATTGAGGTTCTTGCCATTTAAAAGTTATGGCAAAAACCACAATTACTTTTGCACTAGCCTAATAATATATTTTGAAAAGGAAGTGGTTTGGAAGGATGTGTGGAGGAGGTATTATTGGTTCAGATGTCCTGGAAGCAAGCTTATAGTTGTCAGTGGCCACTGTGGATCTGCAGGTGACCTATATTTATAATTTATTATTTACTGCCGACGTCCATCCAACCTGTTGGAAGCAAATGCATGCAGTTCCTATCCTGAGGAGCAGATCAAGGGCAGTGATAAGTAATATTGACTTATGTCAGTGTCATCAGTTCTAACTAAAACATAAGCACTGGGTCAATTTAACAAGCACATCGACCAGCACTACACAATGTCTGCCCAGAGGAACTCAATGCTATTGAGAGAAATTAGAGATTTTTCCTGAAGCTTTGCTGAGCCTTACAAGAGATAGTTTATGGGCAGAGGAGAGATTTGCTGAATGTACAAGATACATGCTACATTGAATATAGGGTTTTTTTTTTTTTTTTTTCTTACCAGGTTACCAAGGTTGCTTACATAAGTTTGGAAAAATTAGAGGGTTCATTGAGTTAGTATGAAGAATTATGAAAGTAGTTGAACCCAGAAAGACCATAAATACAGCCACTGCTATTCTGAAGTCTAGACTATATCACCACAGTGGTCCCCAGTGTGCTATTTGGCATTCCTTTTAATTTGCCTCCAGTTGTAATGAGATAACCACGGTTTATAATACAGTAAATGTATAATTAAATGCAGATGATATGCTATTCCTGGCAGTACAATTCAAGACTGTGGGTTGACACTATCAAACACCATGACTACTTCGAACACAGGGTTGTTCAAAGAAATGAAATCCATAGTAAACTGGATGACTTATAAAAGTCCATGCTGTTAAATTTGGTGTTGATTGGGAAATTTGGCCATTTCAGGCACCTTGTATTCACTCACTCATTTAACAAATATTTGTTGGATGACCACTCTGTGTCAGGGACCATGCTAAGCCCTGAGTGTATAACAATATATGCCCATATGCATCTTACATTCTACTGGGTAGATGGACAGTAAACAGACATAAATAAACAAAAGGTATATAATAGGATAAATTCGATGCAGAAAACAAGAAAGGAGATGTTATAGCAAAAATGGGAGAAAGGCAACATTTCTGGAAGGTCAATTTTATGGTTAGAGCGTGTGAAGTTACACCAGGCCTATGCTGCTGAAACAAACTGGATGGTTGATGAAATGATCTAAGGAACTGGTGCAACATTGTTGGCACCCTTGTCTGAACCATCAGGGACCTAATACTGGTGGACACTAGTTCTGGCTGTCACAAGGATGGGAGTAAGGCCTGGAATATTGTCAGCTTTTATCCCCAAACCTGGTTGGGAGGATGTGGGGTAGATATTATTTTACTAAACTTGTAGACAGAATCAATAGAGAAACAGGCATCATTTTCCTAGGGCTGTGGATCAAAAACACTTGGATTCAATTCTTGGCTCTCTCAATTATTAACTGTGATTTTGGGCAAGCTGTCTGCCCCAATTATTGCTTTTTTTAATATACAAAGTGGTAAAATACCTGTTCTATTTGTTTCTATCATGGTGCTAATGAGGAGCAAATAAACATGAAATTATAAAGTACTATGCAAATGTTAGCTGTGTGATTCTTAGAGAAGCTCTAGGGATTTCACATCCTCTCTCATACCATCAAGATGCCAGCCATGGAGATTTTACCTCATTCTTTTCCTTCTGGCTTTCTAAATAAAATGCCAGGAATGTAAACTTTGCCTCCTGGCAAAATATGACCTCTGACATATATTGTGCACAAAATTCAGTCTGCAAGCGAGAGAGGTATCTCAAGTGCTCTACACATCAGGAGTTGGAAATATGTTTATTAGTCAGTAGTTTGAGGTCTTGGTGGTGACTTCCTTTCGGTGCTCAAGTTACATAAGGAAATAATCAGTAAATAGAAAGATTGCCTCATTATGCAAAGTGAAATACAATCTGCCATAGAAAGGAGAATCATGCCGAGAAGCTTGCTGAACAGTCTCTGCCTCCAATTAAGCTCCGATTACAGAGTTGTACTTTAGTTGAAAATTCATTCTCCAGAATGGGTTAGATTTCAAGGGACATGGTGAACATGACAATAATAACGATATGGTGCTACTTTCTACAGTTTTTTCCCAGGAGTTCAGAGTACCATCCCCACATTGTCTTGGCTTTTATCCTCTAACCTGGTTGGTAGGATGTGGGGTAGATATTCTTTTACTAAACTTCTAGACAGAACCAATACAGAAAACAATCCTGAAGGTTTTGCCTGGGAAGCAGGTTAAGAATTGAAGCCAGGTTACAAGTGTATCCTCGCCAGTCTTGTTGGTTGGCATCATTTAAGCACTGACGGGTATTTGGTGTTGTACTAAGAGTTATAAATAACAGAGACACTGCCTCAGTCTCTTAAACAACAAAGAAGTTGGTGGGGGAAAAAAGCACCTGATTAACATTGAACAAATGCACACATTAGCAAAATCCTGAGGCATCTCATAAGTATTACCATTATACCTTAGTGCCTACTGCTCCCTAAAGAACACCAACAATAGACCAATACTGTATTTTGTGAGATTGAAAGTGAAGGTGAAGACACATCATTATCTTTCCTTACCACTAAGAAAGAAAACAATTAAATTTTGATATATCGCTTTCTTAACTTGATTATAAGACATATCTTCATTTTAGAGATGTTATAATATGTGGGAGGGGAATAATGTGTTTTGAAATATTTAAATACAGTCTATTGACTGACAGGTGTGTTGGGTTTAACATACCCCCTAAAAGACACACCAGACATAGAGAAATCTCAGGAAAATGTGTAGCCAATCTGATAACAAATTTTGATGGTCTTCTCTATGAGGAAAAACAAAGAATCTTCAGAAAAATAGAAACTCGAGGAAGGATATAAAAGAAACCTGCTAAGTCATGCAGTGTACAGGTAGAGGGCACATGACAGAGGGACCTACTCACTAAATCTTGGAAACTCAGAATAAGTGAGAGTTCTTATAAGCTTAGAGGAAAGAAATTTCAGAAAACACAAAAGGATGTGTTATTTCACACAGCAGGCAGTTCACATAAGGAACTCATTACTCCAAGAGCTAGCGCAAACTTAAAAAAGACAATTCGCTTCAAAAAGGGCTTTAGGTAAATTCATGGACGATACAACCATAATGGAGTCCATCCTCTATACACTCAAATACTCTTATTAAGTTATCACTTCAGCTTTTTCCTTCTGTGCTAAATAACAGTGCCTCCTCTAGCTTTTCCTAATAGTCCTCATTTTCTAATCCTTCAGTTTTATCTGTCCTCCTTTAAATCAGTCATCTGTGCCCCCTCTTTTAATGAGCCTCTGAAAATACCATCATGGAAAGTTTAAGTGTCATCTAATCCCAAGCCACAGTCAAAGTTTAAAGCTCACTGGGGGCAGAGACATTACCATTTTTATCTTTGAAGCTTCGTAGCACCTTACACAGTGCCAGAGATATATTTCTGTTGAATTAATAAGTGAATCAATTAGTAAATACGTGCAACCTCAGCTGCCTTGAACTCGTATTGAGACCTAGGGTGCCTAGGTGTCCCCATATGATATGCAGCTGTTTTATGTGTGTGATGGCAGATTTGGGGAACAGGGTTGGGCAGGTGGAATGCTGGTTTACATGAGGGATTTAGGTCTGTTGCCAAACCTCCTGAATATCGAAGTTTGGTTATAATCTTGGCTACACTGATTTTAAGGGATCCTTATGGAATGTGAGAGCCCACCCTGAGCCAGCTAACAGGTGCCTGTTCTTGCCACAGAACTTATGGTAAAAGAACAGATTAGGTAGATGGGTGGAAAGGTTAATCAGGCAAGCACAGTCCGTTTTGGGTTTTGTTTGGTTTCAGAAGGAGGGAAGAGGGATCTTTCTCCCCACAGGAAAAAGTTGCTTAAGAAATTTGTTATTGGCATGATGTTTATGATTCTGCAGCTGCCCATGGGGCTCAGCAGATAGACCTCTACAGGTGAAGGAGAAGGAGTTTAATAAAGTTGTTGCCACGGCTTCAATATTTCTAGTTCAGAGAGAACCAGGAGCGGGTTCACATTTAAATAGCCACAAGGCTATAGTGAGATTGGAATATTAGGAGTTGTCTGAGGTAGCAAGGGGTTAAAACACTCACAGATAACAGACTTAGAAAATGAGCTTTACTTCCCCTTAGAGTAGAGGGTTTCCGCTATCTATGGTCATAGAACACTGATGGAAGTTCTCTCAATTACAAAGACTCATTTGCCAGAAGATGGCTTTGGTGACCTGGACTAAAATTGTCCAGTAAGCCTAAACTGTACACCAGCAGTACCTGGGTGTGGCTGGGTAAAAGGCATGTCAGCGACATCATTTAGGACACACAAAAGAACAGTTAGTGCCTCTGTGAATGCAAGGATCATGTCCCTCCTTACTCAGCAGTCTAGATTCCTGCTGATGGAGAAATACTGGAGGAAAAGTAATTATTCATATATATATATTTATATACACATACATATATGTGTATTTATTTCTTTATAGCAGTTTTGTAACACCCTTTTGAGACAAGCTTTAAAACTTCAATTTGATAACCAAACCTTCTTTTTTAACATTTGACTCCTCCCCAATGACCTGAGTTAGCACTCATCATTGTGTTCTTTATATGCCGTGTTTATGGAAATGATACCATGTGAGAACAAAATGCTTTATGACTGGTAATCTCTGTCTTGTTACACGAGATTTATGGGACCAGCGGGGCAACCCTCATCACTGGCCTTGGGCCTGATGTCAACGTTTTATACATTTTCCCTTCTTCCTTGTTAAGGAATTAAAAATTCATTTTGCCTTATATTATCTATTGATTTTCCTTCTGTAATATTTGTTAAATATTTTTTAAAATAGAAGAATACTGCGCATCTTTTGTGATCTGGGCATGGGTCTGTGTGTGTGCTTGTGTGTGCCTATGTATCTGTATCTGTATGTGTGTCTGCATGTTTGTGTGTCTGTGTGGTTGGGACTACTTGGGACCACACAAGGAACAAATCCCATTTCCAGACAACAACAAACAAAAAAAAACATTTCCTCTAAACACTATCCCATGTAGTGTGACCCTGAAGGAGGTTTGCATTCTTCAGGAAGCACAAAGGCAGTGACTACCTTCTGCTGTATACACTGGCCATATGTGGGAGTTTCCTAAACCTTCTCACCTAATAAATACCATTTATCTTCACAGACATTTTGCCTTCCCTGTCACTCATAAAACATCCTTGTTGCTACCAGTTTCTGCCTCTTTCAAAGGGCAGTGACAGATCACACAGTGTTCCTGAGCTTCTAGGTAAAGGGTTTGTTTTCTGTTAGGGTTGAAGGTGTTTGGGTCTCAGTCTAGCGGACCAGGACTAGGAATTGTTTAAAACATGCATCTTTATAGAACATCCTTTATATCTGATGTAGAGAGAGGCAGAAGAGACAGAGGAATGTGGAGACCTGCCGGGATCCGCCCTCAAACTTCTTGCTTTGGCAATCTTTGTAGAAACAAAAACAAACTTCCTGCTGTGGAAAAGGTAGTGTTTTACTTTCTCAAAGAGCTTTCATATCTATTAATACATTAATATAAGATGGCATTTTCAGCCCTCCGTTTCTGCTTCTGTATACTCTTACCTTCTTGATATAGAAGAAGGAACAGAAATGCAGAAAAGCTGAATGGCTGGCCCACAAGCAATAACGGAGAACAATGGCAGAGTGTGGATTCAATCCCAGCTAAACACAGCACTACAAAGTGATGGCTAGGAGGAAGGCATCCAAAGTCTAGCACCCTCAGATGCCACAGCTGCCTCTTGCTGACTTGGGCCTTAGGAGGGGGTCTCTAAGCCTCAGTTACTTCATAAGGAAAATCACTAATGAGGGTAGTTTTTACCTCATGTGAGTAGACGAAATAATTGAATGAGATAATGAATGTTGAGCCTTAAGCAGGGTCCTAGGTTCATAGTAGATTTATCATAATAGTTGATGTTTTATGCTCATATTTTATATTTTATTATCAAAAGGGACCTTTGAAAGTTTCACATTGTCCCAGGCACCACATGGCTCATTTTGGTAAAATGTGTAGAATTTGTAGATTACTCAGGAGAAACTGAAAGGTAATTTTTTTCTATGATAAATAAGCTAAGTATAAGGTTTTCATGAGCTAAAAATTTTTAATAAAAAGGAAACAGAAAAATCACCAAATCAATTGTTACTTAGGGCAATAAAAAATTAAAGGAATATCTTTAATTATGTTCATAAGTTTGTAAATTCTAAAGGTTATTGGGGTCTAGCCTTCCTTGTTCACCCTTACAAAATTAACTAATCCTGATTGTGTTCTATATTCCAAACAGTGATAAACCAAGCATTTTTCTTAGCTTCATGAAATCTTCTTCCAATCTATCGCAGGAAACATTTTTACCTTAAAATTTGGTATAACCCACTTCAGGGGAGCCCTAAGGATCTTTCCAGGTAAATAAAGACGAAAATAAGGATCCTCTAGATTTAGATTAGGCAGCAGTTATCTTTTGCTACACAACCAACCACTCAAAACTTAGAGGCTTAAAAATATAACTGTTTATTTAATGCATGATTCTGATAGGTAGTTCTTCTGGCCTGGGCTGGGGTGAGCTCAGCTAATCTCAGCTAGGGTTGCCACGTTATACTCAAAATGGTGACCTATTAACCTGCCTCAACTCTTGTAATGCCCAAGAGACACAAATTAAAATCTGGCTAAATATTTTTGAATGAGTGAATGAATAAATAAATGAAGCTATTTGCATTTGGTTCTTTTTGGATATTTTGTGGCACAGGACCGTCTTCTAGAGAGTTGCAGAACAATTAAATTTATTTTTCCCAGCAACTTCCCAATTCTCCTCATCTTTGAAGTTGATGCAGTACAGCCTGCCCCTTAGTTAAACATATATCCAGACCTGCCTTTCCTGAGTGATATACCCAGTAAATCACATAACTTTTCCCAAATCATCCCTTCCTTCTTCCCTCTGAAAAATCCCATTCTTGCAATGCCCTGAGAAAAAGAGAATCTTCCCCTTGATGGGAGAAACTACAAAGTCACATTGCAAGGGCATGTATACTGGGAGAGGAAGAAATTGTGGCCATTTTTGTAATCAACCCTGGGCCATAATTGATGGATTCTAAAGTGTACCATGCCATCCCTGATTACTAGGTAGCATAGAAATGTTGCTACATAAAAGAGAACAGGCATCTCTTTCTAATACTCATTCTATTTAAAAAAAAAAAATGCTCCTGGATGTCAGCAATTCTCAACCTAAAATAGATGCCTCAGCTCTAGTCAAACAGCCTTTAAGCTCTTAAGAATGCATTCATCACAGACTGGAGAAGTGACAGACAGACTCCAAAGAGGAAATCCCAAGACCAAAATATCATCTGTCACTTCCGACAGAGGATGGCACGTGTGGCTGGGAGAGGGAATATAAGCTGGAGAGGATGGACCCTGTGGAGAAGGCTGCTTTCGGTCACCACTGACTGCTCTGGGAGGCTGGGGGGAGGGAAGTATGGCAAGGAATCCAGGCCGTGCAAAGACAGAAACTGGAGACCTCCATGCTCTGAAAGTCTTATTTAAACGAGCTCAATTTCTTAAAGCAAATAATGGCCTGAGCGTGACTGATGTTGGGACTGGTTCTCTATTTAACTGCATGGAGCTGCAGATGATGCTAGGTTCCCCTCCCAGAAGCTGAGAGTAGCAGATACCTACCCTTCCAGTGAGGTAAAGAAACAGTTAAGTAAAAGTGGCAAGTTACTAAACCCAAATTATCTGTATATTTTAGTCTCTGGGAGTCATTCTGACTTGTCACACTTTTCATACTCAGTCACAGAACCTCATATTTTCAACTTCTGCAGATTCTATTAGCTCTCCTCCCTGCTTCCCATCCTGCTGGCCAGTTCATGGCCAGTTCATGCCCTTACTGCTATTGTTTGGTCTCTGACTGAGCTTCCTGCCTCCAGGTGAACTCCTATCAATTCTTCCCTCTTTCTAAAATGTAATTCTGGCTGTGTCACTGTGACCCTGTTTTCAGATTTCACAAAGCTTTCAGGATCAAATTCTGAAGTTTTGGCTATACCATCCCTTATTGCTCTGTTATCCCCACCCCTGCACACACCTCTCCTCCCGCCTAACCCCACCACCCATCACACACGTTCAAAGCAGTCATTTGAAACTACTTGTTCTTTAAAATATGACAGGCACTTTAGGCTTCCGAGTCTTTGCACATATTGTTCCCTCTTCCAGGAAAATGCTCCCTCTACCCCCACATCATCTAAGACTTACCCTTCTAAATTCAGCAGAAGCATCACCTCTTCCAAGAAACCTTTCTCAAGCTTCCTAATCCAATATAGATGCTCCTCCTCTGTACTCCTCTCATAGTCTTGCTACCCCTATCACAGCTTTGCCACATTATGCTGAAATGGTTGATCTATTAGCCTGTCTCTGCTGCCACTTTGTGAGACTGTATTTTATTCAGCCCTTCCAGTGTTGAGCATGAAGCAAAGCTGGTTAAATGTTTTTTGAATGAATGGATGGATAGATGAATGAATAAGTGAAATTACCTGCATTTGACACTTTTTGGACACCATGTGGCCCAGAGCTTTCTCTTGGAATGCTACAAGGTGATTAATTTATTGTCACCAGCAATTTTCTACCCTCCTTGTGTGTTGGGTTTCTCCCAGTATCTCCCAGTTAGACACATGGCCAGATCTGCCTTTGACAAGTAAATCATGTAACTTCTCCCAAATCATTCCTCCCTTTTTTCCCTTTAAAACTCCCATCCTGAAAGAAAGAGATAAAATTAGCAGATATTATTTATAATGAAGTAAAGACAGCTGAAAATAGTAATCCCTTACAATTATATAGTAGCTTTAAAACTCTCACCTTCATTACTTTAATCTTTCTAACAATCTATAGGTGGGCCACACAGGCATTCTCATTTCATTTTATATCCAAGAAAACTCCAGCTCACAGATATTTTGCAACTTTGTCAGGATCATAAACATAAGTATTAATACTTCAGATAGTTTTTTTATTTTTTCCATTTTATTTTTCAAAAGATTATGCTTGGATGGGTAAGAAAAACCTTCAACCTAAAAGAAAAGCATTACTAATCATGAAGAGAGATCATAGGCAGAAGGACCTCTCTAGACCCACCAAATAACAATGCCATGTACCCCTATGGCTGACCAGGGTAAGATGGAAATAGACTCTAGGTTCTGTGATTCCATATTTAGTGAGTTATTCTATAAGCAATGTTCATGGAATAAGAGATGTTGGAAATTCTTTGTCAAACCACAGTAATATGTTGACAAGGATCTTGACTGATGTCCTGAGGTCCATGACCTGCTCATCAAAAACAGCTTCTCCTCACAAGATTTCCCACTGAGCCTGCATCTTAGTCCGTGATACAGTGGCCTGTCCTACAGACTTTCTGGGAGGCTGCCCTGACTTTCAGGGCAAGAGTATGTGCAGCAAGAACCAGGGGCTGTATTGTAAAGGAGGGAGTGGAGGAAGAGGAAGGAGAAAAGAAACAGGACAAGATAGCTAAAAACTCTAAGAAAGAGTTTCAGATTATAGCCATTTGCCTTACCCCAAAGATATATGGTTATATAGCTCATCTTCCACATCTATCAAAAGACTGTAAGCTCCTTGAGGGAAAAATGTGATGGATCCCTTTCTCAGCCAGCCTTTACCACATTGCTCCCACTATTCTCTACCACCACTGCCAGCATCTGTGGCTGGACTCAGTGTTTATAATCATTTGCTTATTCATTGCCTCCCTCCCCACATCCCATTTCACTCTGAAAAGGAATTTAGGCCATTCACATGAATGATTTTTCTAAAAACGGAGGTGGGATTATCTTTTCATTCTGGGATCCAGTACCTTTATAAGTGAGTAGCACATCCCTGAAGAAGGTTGTAGTTACTTCTAATGGGTTTCGTGTGTTTTCTGTTCACATGTTTGTTTGCTTATAATTTCCCTAGACCCTGTGGTAGATTAGGTTCTCAGGGAAGCAAACCTTGAGATTGAGTTTAATGTACAGAATGTTTATTAGGAAGTGCCCTTGGCAGTTCTTCCAAAAGCTAAACTTAGACTGACTTTATGATCCAGACATCTCACTCTTAGGTCAAAGTCCTAACAGTACCAGTTTAAAGGAAGGAAGCACGCATGATTGGATAGGGGAAGAAATTGAGCTATGCTGGTGGTCTGACAACAGCCTCAGCCTACACTACAGGGGGCAGTGCAGCTAAAAGTGATGCTTGAAAGTTATCTCACATTGGGATGAAATGGCTGAGCCTTTAGATTATTTCTTCTGTCAATTGCTGGAGGTAGACTGACTCAAAAACAGCACTGCCTTGACCAAGGTGTCTTTGTGCAGCTCGGGAAACCCTAAAGAGGCTGACAGATCAAGGTTATCTGCTCGCAGTACTCACCACACTTAGTGGATCAAGTCATTCCTCAAAGGAAAGCTGAAGGGCACATAACGATGTCCAGTATAGTCCCCCAGCCTTGTATAAATTGGGTCAGCTTTCACATATGCCTTTGCAGCATGGCTTCTCCAGGATTTCAGTAGGACTCTCTTCCTGTGAGAAATTTACAAGGGAAGTTTGGTGGTTGGTCCCGGACTAGGGTGAAGCATGTGGAACAACTATGGCACAAAATTTAAGGAGGTGCCTGCATGAGAATAAATGCCTCCTTAAATTCTGCACCGTGGATGCCTCACTCTTTTACATTTTGGGCAATTTACTGATTTATCATTTACATACTGTAAAATCTAGCCTTTTAATGTGTATGGCCCAGTGGTTTTCAGTTTTGTGTGTTTGATTTTTAGTTTTTGTGTGGACATTTTTTAACTTTTCTTTGACCTAAGAGTGGAATGTCTGGTTTGTAAAGTCACTCTAACTTTTTGAAGAACTACCATTTTACATTCCCCAAAACAATGTACAAGAGATTTGATTTTTTCATGTCCCTGTCAACCTCCTTATTGCCTCTCTTTTTATTATAATTATTATTATAGCCATCCTACAGGGTATAAAGTGGTATCTCTTCATGGTTTTGATTTGGTATTTCCCTAATGACTAATTGATGTTAAGCATCATTTCATGTGCTTACTGGCCATTTGTTTGCCTTTGGAGAAATTTCAGTTCAAATCCTTTGTTCATTGTTTAATCATGTTGTCTTTTTATTGTTTAATTGCAAACATTCTTTATAAATTCTGCGCACTACATTCTTATCAGATATATGATTTGCAAATATTTTCTCCCATTCTGTGAGTTGCCTTTTCACTTTATGGTGTTCTTTGAAGCACAAAAATTTTTTCTTTTGATGAAGTCTAATTTATCTACTTTTTTTCTTTTGTAGCTTTTGTTTTGGTGTTAAATTTAAGGAACCATTGTCCAATCCATGATCATAATGATTTACACCTATGTTTTGTTCTAAGAGTTTTATAGTTTTAGCTCTTGTATTTAGGTATCTCCTCGATTTTGAGATAACTTTTGTATCAGGGTAATGCCAGCTCCATAGAATGAGTTGACTGGTGTTCCCTCCTCTTCTATTTGCTTTTTGAAAGAGTTTGGGAAGGTTTGGTATTCATTCTTCTTTTACACATTTGTTAGAATTCACTAGTAAGGCCATGTCAGTCTGAGCTTTTATTGTGGGCTTTTTTTTTTTTTTTTTGGAACAAATTCAATCTCTTTAACGGTTTTAGGTCTATTGATATTTTCTATTTCTTGAGTCAGTTTCAGTAGGGTGTATCTTTCTAGGAATTTATCCATTTCATCTAGGTTATTTAATTTGGTGGTGTACAATTGTTCATGCTATCCTTTTTAGTTCTGTGAAGTTGGTAGTGATGTCCTGTGTATCATTCTTGATTTTAGTAACTCGAGTCTTATCCCTTTTGCACTTGGTCATTCTAGATAAAGATTTGTCAGTGTTGTTAATCTTTTCAAAAAAATCAACTTTCTTTTTTTAACTTTTATTTTAGGTTCGGGGTACACGTGCAGGTTTATATAGGTAAACTGCAGGTCATGGGGGTCTGGTGTACAGATAATTTTATCACCCAGGTAATAAGTATAGTACCCATTAGGCATTCTTCCTGATCATCTTCCTTCTTCCACACTCCACCCTAAAGTAGGCCCAGTGTCTGTTGTTTCTCTCCTAGTATCCATGTGTTCTCATTGTTTAGCTTTCACCATTAAGTGACAACATGTGGTATGTTTTTCTGTTCTTGCATCAGTTTGCTTAGGATAATGGCCTCTAGCTCCATCTATGTTGCTGCAAAGGACATAATCTCATTCTTTTTTTATGGCTGCATAGTATTCCATGCTATATATGTACCACATCTTCTTTATCCAGTCTACCCGTGATGGACATTTAGGTTGATTCCATGTCTTTGCTATTGTGAATAATATCGCAATAAACATATACATGTATCTGTCTTTATGGTAGGAAAATTTATAGTTCTTTGAGTATATACCCAGTAATAGGATTGCTGGGTTGAATAGTAATTCTGTTCTTTGAGGAATCGCCATACTGCTTTCTGCAATGCCTGAACTTACTTACACTCCCACCAGCAGTATTATATAAGCATTCCATTTTCTTCACAACTTTGCCAGCATCTGTTATTTTTTTTTACTTTTTAATATAGCCATTCTGACTGCTGTGAGATGGTATCTCACTGTGGTTTTGATTTGCATTTCTCTATTGATTAGTGATGTTGAGCATTTTTTCATATGCTTATTGACCACATATATGTCTTCTTTTGAAAAGTGTCTGCTCCTGTCCTCTGCCCAGTTTATAATGAGATTGTTTTTTCTTGTAAATTTGCTTAAATTCCTTATGGATCTGGATATTAGACCTCTGTTGGATGCACAGTTTGTGACTATTTTCTCCCATTCTGTAGGTTGTCTGTTTACTTTGTTGATATATTCTTTTGCTATGCAGAAGCTCTTTAGTTTAATTATGTCCCATTTGTCAATTTTTGTGTTGCAATTGCTTTTGGCATCTTTGTCATGAAATCTTTGCCAAGTCCTATGTCCAAAACAATATTTCCTAGGTTATCTCCCAGGCTTTTCATAGTTTTATGTTTTACATTTGAGTCGCTAATCCATCTTGAGTTGATTTTTTTGTATAGTGTAAGGAAGGATTTCAGTTTCAGTCTTCTGCGTCTAGTCACCCAGCTATCCCAGCACCATTTATTGAGTGGCAAATCCTTTCCCCACTGCTTGTTTTTGCCAGCTTTGTAAAAGGTCAGATTGTTGTAGGTGGGAGGCCTTATTTCTGGGTTCTCTATTCTGTTCCATTGGTCTATGTGTCTGTTTTTGTACCAGTACCATGCTATTTTTGTTACTGTAGACCTGTTGCATAGTTTGAAGTCAGGTAATGTAGTACTTCCTGCTTTTTTCTTTCTGCTTAGGTTTGTTTTGGCTATTCAAGCTGTTTTTCAGTTCCATATGAATTTTAAGATAGTTTTTTTCTCTATTTGTATGAAGAATATCACTGGTAGTTTGATAGGAATAGCCTTGAATCTATAAATTGCTTTTGGGAGTATGGCTATTTTAACTATACTGATTCTTTCTATCCATGAGCATGGAATGATTTTTGATTTTCCATTTGTTTGTGTCATCTCTGATTTTTTGGAGCAGTGTTTTGTAATTCTCATTGCAGAGATCTTTTACCTCTCTTGTTAGCTATATTCCTAGGTATTTTATTCTTTTTGTGGCAGTTGTGAATGGATTGAGATCCTGATTTGGCTCTCCAGCTTTCTATTTTATTGATTTTTCTCTATTGTTTTTCTAGTCTCTATTTATTTCCACTCTTGTCTTTTTTTTAAATTTCATTTCCTTTCTTCTGTGTGCTTTCAGTTTAGTCCGCTCTTCTTTTCTAAGTTTTTAAGGTGGGAAGTTAGGTTACTGACTTGAGATCTTTTTTAAAAAAAAAAAAAAATACGCATTTACACTATAGATTTCCATCCAATTCCTGTTTTAGCTGTATCTCATACGTTTCAGTATGTTGTGTCCTTATCTTTATTTATCTCAAACTATTTTCTAATTTCCTTAGCTTGATTCATTGGTTGTTTGAGAGTGTGTTTAATTTATATATATATATATATTTTAATATCCCCAAATTTCTTCCATTACTGATTCTAATTTTATTTTATTATAGTTGGAGAACATAAGTTACTGAATTTCCATGTTTTTTAATTTATTGAAGCTTGTTTTATGGCCTAACATAAGATATATTCTGGAGAATGTTTGGTGGGTAATTTAGAGGACTGCGTATTATACTGTTGTTAAGTGAAGTATTCCATAGATGTCAGATCTACTTAGAATATTGCCTTGTTCATGTCTTCTGTTTCTTTGTTAACCTTTTGCCTAATTGTTCTATTTATATTTAAAATGAGGTATTAAAGTCTCAAACTATTATTGTTGAATTATCTGTTTCTCCTTTCACTCCTATCTGTTGTTATGTCATGTATTTTGGAGCTCTGTTGTTAGGTTCATATATGCTTAAAATTTTTGTTATGCTCCTATATGTTATAAATGTTTTGTTTTTCTGATGGATTGTAGATGCTTCATTCTTAAGGAAGCATTCATGCTCAGGATCATACAGGTGCAGGGTCAGCACTTGCATGACCTTGAATGTCTCCCTAAATTTTGCACCTTGTCCCCTCATTCGAGTCCTGGCCCCAGTTATTGGGATAAACTGGAGTTGATCTCAGAGCCACAACTAATACTAATCATCTTCCTGTTACACTATCCATTGTAGATTCCCTCATCCTCACCTAGTTCCTCTGCTCCAGTGGCTTACCTGATGGATGTGAAATGGATTTTCATCTTATATGGTGGTGTGACCTTACCTGATGGTGTGAAATGGAACTCATGAGTGGTCTGAGTTCCTGGTCAAATGCACTTATTAGGCTGAGTTTTCTGCACTCATCCACTTACTATTAAAAACAGGCAACAAAGAACCAAAAGGTACCCAAGTAGATCAGCTGGATGCCAAATAGATTCCTGAGGTAATAGCAATCATATTTCCTCTTGGATCAGGATCAGTTTCCCCTGCCAAGATTATGCCTTTTCATGCCTATTGGTAGTTGGACACAAATAACTCTAAATTCTCAGGCAGTGACTATAATTTTTACTTCAATGGTATGCTTGCTTTATAATGTATTTTCCATTTGGGGACAAAGATCTTTAAATCTGTAGGTGCCAGAAACACAAATTCCTCAAGTAGATCATTAAAAGTGTTGGTAACTGGAGCATATTTGCTTTCACCCAATTTATAGACTCAGGTAGTCTCACTAATAGGAATAGAACACCATACGAAATTCTAATTACTGCAAAATTGGTCTTCTGGTCTTACATGATGTTATATAGGGTCATATACTAAGCCCTCAGACAGTGGTATTGCCTGGGGAAGAAAAGGAAAGTCTATTCTAAGAACATATGTCTATTCTTTTCTGGATAAATGATACCCCTTTCCAGGATAAAATGGGACCAATATATTTAGCTTGCCACCAAGTATCCACTTGTCTCCATAAGAGTTGGTGCCATGTTACAAGCTAAGTATTGGTCTTCTTCGTGGGCAATTTGGGTATGCAGTAGTGGCAGTAGCTAGATCAGCCTTGAAAAGTAGGAGCCCATGCATAATCTTTTGGGCCCATGTGTAGGTTTCATCTGTATGATCATGAGCAAAACTTCATTATGTGACCATTGGATCAGCACTGCGGTGACCAATGGAAGAGGCTAATTGACATCCATTGGCCAAATTACTTTGTCTACTTGGTCATTTAGAGTTTCTTTCATGGTGGGTATTCTCTGATGAATATTAACATGTGGTACAAAAATTTTCACATTTTCTCTCCACTTCTGTATATTTACCAACATGCCTCAACCCCATAATTTCTTGGTCTCAATCTCCAAATCTTGTTTCTTCAGATTCCTAATAAGTCATCCGGGTTATCCTCCACTGCCAATGAGTCTATGTAAATTATAACCCTGGGCCATTTATTTTCCTCAACACAAAATGTATTACTGTGCTCGGCCTGAAGCTCTGCCTACTGGAAGATTGTTTGCCACAATCTTTCAAGTCCACCCCGAGTGCCCATGTAGTACACCTATTATCCATTTAAAGAGCCAACTCCCACATACAGAGCTAACTCATCTTTAAACAAAGCTCTGTTAATTTTCTCCTTTCGTTAGCCAGTCGTAAGGCAATCCCACAGGTCATTGGTATGAACTGAGAGGGAAACGCTGGTACAAGAGTGATGGATGACATGGGATCTGGGCCACCTGTTCATCCTGTTTGCATATGCCCTCTTGTCTTTTTTGTACTTGATCCCAGACGTACAAGGCACAACTATATTTTACAATGAATTGTTTTTGCGCCTGCTCAACCATGGAATTTGGTAGGCCTGACCAAATCTAGATCCTGATGAGAAACTCTAGATGCATCACCACCTGATGCTCCATGATCTGTCTTTACTCTGTCTCTACTAGGGCCCAGTAGCATTCCAAGTGCTATTTTTCAAAGAGTATAATTCTTCACTGTAGATAGCATGACCCTGCTCCAGAACTCCAAGACACCATGTGATTCCCTATTGGAGTTTGCCATAAACTCCACATGGCATCTTTTCCCACCAATTATATCTCTAACACTGTAAGGTGTGCTACGTTATATGACCCCAGTGGCAGGCTGCTTGTTCCATATCCTGGACATGCTGAAGAACCCTTTTCTATTCTAGTCCCATTCAAAGCTAGCAGCCTTTTGTATCATGTAATATA
>NW_012102321.1:3912879-3916782 GCF_000951045.1 Mandrillus leucophaeus
AGAACACCATACGAAATTCTAATTACTGCAAAATTGGTCTTCTGGTCTTACATGATGTTATATAGGGTCATATACTAAGCCCTCAGACAGTGGTATTGCCTGGGGAAGAAAAGGAAAGTCTATTCTAAGAACATATGTCTATTCTTTTCTGGATAAATGATACCCCTTTCCAGGATAAAATGGGACCAATATATTTAGCTTGCCACCAAGTATCCACTTGTCTCCATAAGAGTTGGTGCCATGTTACAAGCTAAGTATTGGTCTTCTTCGTGGGCAATTTGGGTATGCAGTAGTGGCAGTAGCTAGATCAGCCTTGAAAAGTAGGAGCCCATGCATAATCTTTTGGGCCCATGTGTAGGTTTCATCTGTATGATCATGAGCAAAACTTCATTATGTGACCATTGGATCAGCACTGCGGTGACCAATGGAAGAGGCTAATTGACATCCATTGGCCAAATTACTTTGTCTACTTGGTCATTTAGAGTTTCTTTCATGATGGGTATTCTCTGATGAATATTAACATGTGGTACAAAAATTTTCACATTTTCTCTCCACTTCTGTATATTTACCAACATGCCTCAACCCCATAATTTCTTGGTCTCAATCTCCAAATCTTGTTTCTTCAGATTCCTAATAAGTCATCCGGGTTATCCTCCACTGCCAATGAGTCTATGTAAATTATAACCCTGGGCCATTTATTTTCCTCAACACAAAATGTATTACTGTGCTCGGCCTGAAGCTCTGCCTACTGGAAGATTGTTTGCCACAATCTTTCAAGTCCACCCCGAGTGCCCATGTAGTACACCTATTATCCATTTAAAGAGCCAACTCCCACATACAGAGCTAACTCATCTTTAAACAAAGCTCTGTTAATTTTCTCCTTTCGTTAGCCAGTCGTAAGGCAATCCCACAGGTCATTGGTATGAACTGAGAGGGAAACGCTGGTACAAGAGTGATGGATGACATGGGATCTGGGCCACCTGTTCATCCTGTTTGCATATGCCCTCTTGTCTTTTTTGTACTTGATCCCAGACGTACAAGGCACAACTATATTTTACAATGAATTGTTTTTGCGCCTGCTCAACCATGGAATTTGGTAGGCCTGACCAAATCTAGATCCTGATGAGAAACTCTAGATGCATCACCACCTGATGCTCCATGATCTGTCTTTACTCTGTCTCTACTAGGGCCCAGTAGCATTCCAAGTGCTATTTTTCAAAGAGTATAATTCTTCACTGTAGATAGCATGACCCTGCTCCAGAACTCCAAGACACCATGTGATTCCCTATTGGAGTTTGCCATAAACTCCACATGGCATCTTTTCCCACCAATTATATCTCTAACACTGTAAGGTGTGCTACGTTATATGACCCCAGTGGCAGGCTGCTTGTTCCATATCCTGGACATGCTGAAGAACCCTTTTCTATTCTAGTCCCATTCAAAGCTAGCAGCCTTTTGTATCATGTAATATATGAGAAGTGTGAATTATACTGATTCCAAGGCCTGAAAGGCTTATTGCTTTCTTCTTTGTGACAGGAGGAACGAGATGCATAATTTGCATTTATTTTGAAGAGGATGTTCTGGAATGCCCCTGATCACTGGACTTCAGATTTTACTGATGTTGTGGGCCCCTAGAATCTTCATAGAGTTTATCTTCTACCTTCTTGAGAGTCTGTATGCTACCAAGACCTCAAACATGCTAGTCACTTCTCATTTGCCCAACATGATTAGCATAATGTCTTCGATTTAGTATATCAATGTGATATTCTTTGGGATGTCCACATGACCTGAATCTCTTTAGACTATATTATGACAAAAGATAGTAGAATTAGCCCTGAGTGCATTTGGGGATGTGGAGGGCATACATGTATATATTGTTGTCCAGTCCATAGGAAAGCAAACTGTTTCTGATCCTCTTTTCTAACCAGAATAAGGAACCACACATTTGCCAAGTCAATGCGCACATTCCATGTACCTGAGGCCATGTTAACTTTTTTTGGCAAGAGATCCCCCATCTGGCATGGCAGATGCAATACAGATTACAACTTGTTTAAGTTTGTGATGGGATCAGTCTGGTTTCTCTACAGGAACCAGACTGATGATTTAAATGAAGATATGATGGGGACTACCACTCCTGATTTCTTTATATCCTTAATGGCAGCACTAACTTCTCTTCTCCCAGGGAATGCAATATTGTTTTTTATTCAATATCTTGTCTAGGGGTAGGGAAGTTCAAGCACTTGCATTTGACCACCCCTACTATGACAGATAGCTTTTACCTCACAGGCCAAGGACCAAAATATGGAAGTTCCACAATTATCAGATATTTCTAGCTTATTTATACTTTTGGGTACGGGGGAAATTACCACAGGGTAATCGCAAACCCAATGAACCCATGAGCTGCATTTTTTCACATTTATGTTTAACCTAAGCCCCATATAATATTATCTTAACAAACCAGAAAAACATTTCATGTCTCCAGGTATCAATATGGACTCTAAGACTGTGTCCAACAGTCCTGAAATATTTAGGTATTCTGTTTTACAATGTCCCTGAGCAAACTGCTACATATCCCTTTGTGGGAGGACTGGAGAGATTATTACTGTGTATTTTTGCCATGGTGTTGCAGTCTTTCCTCCCACAGGCCCAGTCTCCTCTTCAATCAATGGCTTCAGAATCCAAAAACTGTCTCAGGACAAGAAAGTTAGCAAAGAAACATGATTTTTAGACTGCCTGAGCCTCCTGATGATCCATCTTGAGATCTTTTTAAATGATCTTTTTAAATGATACAGGTTGAACCCTTGTTAGATGCACACTTATTTAGCCCTGAGGGATGCCACAGTCTGTTAACAATTCATAACTCTCTGCAGATCATATCTTCCTGGCTACCATTCCAACCCTGCTGCTTTTTATGAAAATTATATCCACCTGACTGTTAAATGCTGTTACCTGGGTTCAATTGTTTTGTTGATCCAGTCATCCCATTGCTATCAGTGAGCTTTGTTCTGTAATAGTTTCTCCTACCATTATCCCTGGTCTATAAACAAGAGCCATTGCTGAACTTCTTGATGTTAGTGATCCTCTCATCAGAGCTTTCCTAATGGCCTTGGTAAATTGTATACCTGCTGGGTCTTCCCATAGAACACAATATCAGGTGGGGTTTTGGGCTTTAGATATTATATCCACTTTGGCATACCTACTTTCTTGCCTCTTTTATTAATTTCCTCCATCTTCTTCCATAAAAACTATGACATTTTATCCTGACTAGATGTGGGCTATTGCATTTTTATGTTCCCAGAGCTATCTTTGTAACAAGTTTGCCATATCTCTAGGGTCCTTGCCATAGTATTGAACCCTGTAACTCAAAAGAATACTCTTAATTCAATAAAATCTCTCTTAACCAACTCATATGGTTTGGCCATGTCCCCATCCAAACCTCATCTTGAATTGTAACTCCCACAATTCACATGTGTTATGGGAGGAACCCAGTGGGAGGTGATTGAATTATGGGGGCAGGTCTTTCCTGCACTGTTCTCCTAACAGTGAATGAGTCTCTCAAGATCTGGTGGTTTTAAAAAGAGGAGCTCCCCTCCACACACTCTCTTTGCCTGCTGTCATCCATGTAAGATGTGACTTGCTCCTTATTGCCTTCCGCCATGATTTTGAGACTTCCCCAGCCATGTGGAACTGTAAGTCCAATTAAACCTCTTTCTTTTGTAAATTGCCCAATCTTGGGTATGTCTTTATCAGCAGCATGCAAATGGACTAATACACCAACCATATTTTTAGTCCCCTTGATCAAGTGACTTAGAATCTAGTCTCATACATACTCCCCCATCTCCTGCCAGTATATGCTGTGTAAACCCTCCAGCTCCACTTAGGCAAAGTCTTTTTCCTTTCTTT
>NW_012102321.1:3917507-3921861 GCF_000951045.1 Mandrillus leucophaeus
CCTCACCTTAGCATAGCAGACCTGCCTTGGTTGAGAGTTTACCTTTTTTTGGAGCTCAGCTACTTCACTGAATAAGTCCTGGTTTAGCTCTGTAGCTTTTTCTACCCTCCACTGCATGAGATGAGAGACGCTTTGTACTTTGCCAAAAAAGTCTTCTGGGTTTCACACTTCGTTTTGCAATTGCTTGATAATCTTTCTCTTTCCTCTTTCCCTGTCCTTTCTTCTTGTTCAGAGGTCAGCAAACTTTTTCCTTATAGGCTCATAAAGACCCTAGTAATCATTTTAGGCTTTAAGGCCATAAACTCTCTATCATAACTGTTCAACTTGACTTTGTAGTGCAAAAGAGCTATGAATAATATGTAAATGAATAGAAATGGCTTTGTTCCAATCAAACTTTATTTATAAAAACAAGCAGTGGGCAGAATTTGGTTCATAGGCCAAGGTTTCCTGACATTCAGTCTAGTGCATCAATTGAGCTTAGCAATTGCTGCTCAATTCCATTGTTCTCCTAGTTACAATTTCTCTCATATTTCTCAAACACTTTGTGCACAGCATTATCAGCTAGTATATTCTCTTCCACTGTATACCATTCAACCCTGGTGAAAGTTTTAATAACTTCTGCCTTGTGCCAGGGACTGTCTGTGCTCTGCTGGTAATGGGATCCTCATTGCCAGATGGGTAGTAAGCCACCTAGCTCCAAAATTCCATCTTCACACCTGCTTTCTTGGACTACTCATGGTACCAACTGTTGAGTCCTCCAGGAAGCAGACTGAGATGGAGGTTACTGTGGAGGATGCTCATCAGGGAAGTAACTGTGGGTAGTGAGAGGAACTGAGTTGCAATACAAACCCAAACAATAGTGTCAGCCAATCCCACAGGAAGCTCTGGGGCTCTAATGCTCCAGCAAACTGGTTCTGCATTGGGTTGAAGAGACCGGGGCTTTTTCTTCCCATCTCTGCCAGTCAGTAGATTCAGGTCACCTTAGGCAGGTACTTTCAGAGCTGATGCAATCCCTAAGTGGCCTGAGGACTGAAGGCTGTCTACAACTAGACCTCTGTAGAGCTAAGACAACTAGTTCTTTGAAGGGGGACTAGGTAGTGCAGCTCTAAGGCCATCCCAGCCCTCTAAGCTTAGCCTTCTTACCGCATCCTGCTTCACCCATCTGTGTTGATTCTGTACCCACACTGGCGTGGCTTCTGCCTCTTTACCAATTCTAGCCCACAGTACATTTCACCACACCTTTCACAAGGCCCGCCACCCCATGCTCATTTCTTCCTTTGCTTACTGGTGCTCAGGTATTTTGTTGGGTTCTCACCACTGACTTTCTGCTTCTCTCAGAATCAAAGCCTTCCTGAATGCTGGGTTGCAGTGCTGCCATGACCATGCTCTCACCAGTGTTGTCTCTGCTGCCCTGCTGCTCCTTTTGTGTTTCTTAGCATGGTGGATGAGTAAACCTATGGAAGGCTTTTAACAATATTTGTGTTTGCCTTCAAAAAGCAAATAATTATAGCCTTATTGGGGATGGGAATGAAAACCAACAGATAAATAAACTCGAGGCTTCATACAAATGTTCAGACAGTTGACAAAATGGTCTCCTGTTGGGTGGGATCAACAGAGTCATCCAGAAATAAGTAGGCTGCACTCAGTCCAGGCTAATTTGTCTGGTGGCCTGGGGAAAGTCTTCCTGTTCCATTCTCCCCTCTCCTATCAGTCCATCTGTATCTTGAGGAACAAAGCTTTTCACCCCCACTTCTGTCTCCCAGGGGGTGGAGGGATTGATGACCATTAAAGATACGAGTTCTTTTGAAAAAGGTGGTGAATAAGTAATATTATTTTGAAGAAATGGAAAATATTGTGGAGGGAGAAGGAAGAGATATTCAGAACAAAACCATAGGAGATGGGCTAGGTTTGACAGATGAGGAAAGGAAAACAAAGTAAAGTGAAAAATGCAGTAGAGGAAGGATAGTGTATGAAACCTATTGTCCATTTGAGAAGGACATTAAAGAAAGGAAGACGAGGAAGACAGGGAAGCAGATAAGGAGGAGGAGGACAGGGAGGAAAAGGAGGAAGATGAGAGAGAGGAAGAGGAAGAGGAAGAGAAAAAGGAATCAGGGAAAACCAGTATGAGCTCCAAACTTCCAACACAGTAGCACATTTCCTTTAGCAAACCATATTACATCCAGACTGAGCCCCAAACTCATCGTGGAAATGAAACTGGCAACTGGATTAATCCATTTTCACACTGCTAATAAAGACATACCCAAGACTGGGCGATTTACAAAAGAAAGAAGTTTAATTGGGCTTACAGTTCCATGTGGGTGGGGAAGCCTCACAATCATGGCTAAGGCAAGGAGGAGCAAGTCCTGTCTTACATGGATGGCAGTAGCCCAAGAGAGATGAGGAAGACGCAAAAGCAGAAACCCCTGATCAAACCATCAGATCTCGTGAGACTTATTCACTACCATGAGAACAGTAGGGAGGAAACCACCCCATGATTCAATTATCTCCCACCAGGTCCCTCCCACATCACATGTTGGGACTACAATTCAAGAATGAGATTTGGGTGGGGACACAGAGCCAAACCATATCAGCAACCTAGAAAGTGGACAGGGAGACGAGGAAGCCAAGATCTTAGACAGAATTTCTTCAATTATAACCTTGCCTTGCCCCTTGTTTATTTGTTCAGTATAACTGGTTGGCTGAGATGTAATTCTCCCTAGAGTCCAAAATGATAATCTGAAATAGCTTCCTAAAAAAAATCAGAAAAAAAGTCCAGCTTCTAACAAATAGAATCCCACCACCCCCAAGCCAGGAGATTACACAGGCAGATCCAGGTCAGGCTCGCTGGTCTTCCCTCCCACTCACTCCACCATCAGAGCTTATGTTGAGAAACTCAACCATTACCAGAAGTCTTTTTTAAGGTCAGGAGAGAGTTGCACATTACCTATGTCTGCAGATTTAATACTCTTGGAATGCCATAAGAAATTTAAGATAACTGGAATTGTTTTTTAAATATAGCTTTATTGTGCTCCACTCCCCTGCCAGCAGTAAAGTGGACTCCTTAAATAGGCCTTGTAAAAGCAGATTATAAAAGCAAAGATCCAAGAGAAGCAGACATTTAAGCACCCACCTGCGGTACACACCAGTCGCCAAGGACCTCTGAATGCACACTCTAGAAACAAGCACAGATTTTTATATTCGCTTTGCCTCAATTACACAGGTATCATACTCCCAGTCAATCGCCTTCACCTTTGGCAGTAATTATTCCCGAACTCAGCATTTACCCTCTTCTTCCCTTTCTTCTTGTATAATAGTTTTAGCCCTCCAGGCTGCAATCATTTATTTGATCCAGAGGACAGAATCAAATTTGGTTTTATATAGAATCTCTCATATCTTGCTTAGGGGGCTTGAAAAGGCATGCCGATGCACAATGGTAAGTAGGAAAAAGGCCCTAACTCACCATTTCTCTGTGTTTACTTAGGCAGAGAAGCCTACCCTTGTCCATTGTTACCCAGATGTTGGGATCTGAGCATGCCACTATAAGATACATATCAACCCCTGAATGATCCTAAAATCAAGGAAACAGACTTGCCTTTCCTGACATTGACTAGAAAGCAGCCAGTTTTGTTGGCTGTGGTCTCACTTCATTTACAAGGTCTCTAAAGTTCGTGAGTATGTATGAAGAAGTGGGGTGGGTGGAAAGGAAGGTCTTAAAAGCTCTCTGACAAGGAAAGAAATGATGAGAATGAGATAGTTCTATTTACTAAATGCATGATATGTGCCAGCCATTTTTCCATAAATTATCTCTGGCCAAGGTATGAGATTCAAGCCAAATCTTAGTTCCATCTCTTACTAGTTGTATGATCTTTGACAAGTTAGCTAGCCTCTTCACACCTCAGTTTTCTCATCTTTTAGGCAGGAGTAATAAAACCTACTTCACAGAACAATTGAGGAGGATTAGATAGGTAGCACTTTGACTAGTAAACAGGAAATGTTTACTATATGGCAACCATTATTATTATCACCCTCAAACCAACTCTGCTATCTATGCATTTTTAAAATGAGGAAACCGAGGCTCTAGAAAGTTTAAATAGCCTGTTCAAGGACATACAGCAATAAAGAGTAGACCTGGGATTTAAGCCCAACTCTGCATGATTCTTTTCACTGTGGAATGACACTTCAGAGCACCCAAGATAGTATCCATGGCAACTGCAGAGTGACTTTGGGGATAGTTTTTTTCCCAAAAAACAACAATATGCCAGTTCAACTGCCAGTGTAAGCACCTCTATCCCTTATTCCTGCCTATTCAGGGCTTGGCTGTGCTCACTGCATGACCTCCAGAGGCTTTACTGTG
>NW_012102321.1:3924416-3926473 GCF_000951045.1 Mandrillus leucophaeus
ATCTCACTTCAGGATGAGCCATGAAGCAGGGCTATTTCCAAGCTAAATCTTTTTGTGATGAGAAAGATGAATATCTCTAAATGTCAGAGGAGAAATGGCAGTTGATTCATAATTATACTGGGTTTCTCTTTTACTTAATAGGGTCCAAGCCCACAGTTAACTCTAGCTGACTCTAGCAATCATCACTCCCATAAAAATACTGATTTCTAGAGAATAAATGTTTACAAAGTATCGAATATAATCTTCAAATCAGCTCCTGGGAATAGATATTACGTCCATTTTATGAATAAGCAAGCAAAGGCTCACTGAGATTAAATGACCTGCTTAGGAGCACACAGCTGTTAATTGGTACAACCAAGCAGTAGAAATCCAGATTGTCTGACTTCAAACCCTGAACCCATTTCCTTAGATCATAAAAACATGGGTGTATTTGTGAATTAGACTAAGTCATTGGACCACCCAAGCAAGATGTTACTTTGTATCCTTCTACTATCACACCCTCCAATGGAAAATTCCAAGTAGATTTTGGACTCATTGGAGAAGAAGAATAAAATGGAACAATTCCTCTCAATGGCAGCATAACTACCTTTAATTTGCTCTACTACCAGGTCAAACTAAAGGAGTAGTAACTTTCAAATGGAGGACACTGCATCAAATAACTGATTTTCCATGACAACTCTTAATTTTTTTTATGTAAACTGGACAAATCCTAGAACAAATGCTGCATTCTATTATCAACCAAATGTTATAAAGTTCCAACAATGCAACAGACATTGCCCTAGGTCCTGGGGTTATGAAGAAGAATAAAAGATATTCTCGTCAAGGAAGATTACTTCCTAGTGTTATAGAACAATGAAAGAAAGAATTATTACGCAATACAGGTATAATAAAACAGAACCAACAAAATTACAGAGGGAAGACCAAATATGCTGGAGAGTCAGAGAATCTTCATAGAGGTGATATTAGAGCTGACATTTGAAAGAAAATTAGTTGCAAAGAAGAGGAGGTACATTCTAGAAGTTAGTTTTTCTATATTATTTTATCATTTTATATTATTTATTTTGAATTGCATTCAAAGCCTGAGAAGTGGGGAGATGCTAACTTCTTAGATTGTGCAGCATGTTCATGAGTTGCCAAAGGTTATCCTCGGTGTCATGATACTGGGTTGGCTCCAGATTTACTAATTAACCTAGGTTTTGTCCAAGACCTCAGGTTTTAAACACCCAGACTTTGTCTTCTCATCCACAAAAGGATGGTGGATTTTACTAATGAGCATTTTTTAAAGAATAGGAATCTTTATTTTATAAAGAATAGGGTGGCCAGGCGCGGTGTCTCATGCCTGTAATTCTAGCACTTTGGGAGGCTGAGGCAGGCGGATTGCCTGAGCTCAGGAGTTCAAGGCCAGCCTGGGCAACATGGTAAAACCCCGTCTCTACTAAAAATTACAAAAAAATAGCCAGGCATGGCAGCATGCACCTGTAGTCCCAGCTACTCAGGAGGCTGAGGCAGGAGAATTGCTTAAACCCGGGAGGCAGAGGCTGCAGTGACGCGAGATTGTGCCACTGTACTCCAGCAGTCTGGGCGACAGACTGAGACTCTGTCTCAAAAAAAAAAAAAAAAAAAAAAAAAAAAAAAAAAAAATAGGGTGTCTTCTTAGGTTAAGTAATTTTTAAAAATTGCAGTGATTACGATTATGAATTTAAAAGCTAAAAAGGTCTTTGTCTGGAGTAGTCCCCAGGAATCAAGCTTGCTAAGAAAAGAAATGGACTTTGCTTTAAAAATATGAATTATCTTAATACCATATCAGAAGCTGTAGAAGAAATATAAAAAATTCCTTAGGAACTCTTAGAGAACTGCCTATACCCATCTGAATGTGAAAATAAAATCTTGGATGTCAATAGACAAATATAAAAAGGAAAATGAGATGTTTCTAGATCAAATGGCTCAAAGAGAAGAGATTAGAAAAGCGAAGGAAATGTTTTGTTTTAGGTACAAAAGTGTTGCTCTAGTCCAAAGAAATCCCACAGAGCAAGGAATAAGAGCTCAACCAATCCTAA
>NW_012102321.1:3927743-3929819 GCF_000951045.1 Mandrillus leucophaeus
GAATAATGGGTACATTTCCATCTTAAAATAGAAGAACATTAGACACTAACATAAGAGGGAGACCCATGAAATGTATGGCCAATCATCACCCAACACCTGACTACTCTGCCCTTCTAAGCCTCCTTTTTATTCATTCATTCAACTAATGTTTATTGAGCCCTTGTCACAAGTCAAGCACAATTCTAATGATGAAAAAATAGCAATAAACAAGAGGGACAAGATTCTGGCCACAAAACTAATAGGTATTATTATAAAGACACTGAAATTCAATATCAAAACAGGAAGGAAACTTAGAGACTATGTTGCCAATATTGTACCACCTAAGAATGTCTTCAATACAAATAATACATAATTATTATAATTGAAGAAATGTGTAATTGAAGTAATTACAGAGTTAAACGAGAAAGAAAGAAGTGTCAGAGATTTTAATACCAGCATGATAGATGGATTTAGTTAATTAGATAAGGCATCTTCTTTATACTAATCCCTCCTAACATGGGCTTGTCAGTCATGGAACTTGACACATTCACCATCCCTTCTGTATTAGTCCATTCTCACACTGCTAATAAAGACATACCTGAGATTGAGTAACTTATAAAGGAAAGAGGTTTAATTAATTCACAGTTCCACAGGGCTGGGGAGGCCTCAGGAAACTTACAATCATGGCAGAAGGGGAAACAAACATTTCCTTCTTCATATGATAGCAGAAAGGAGAAGTACAGCGCAAAAGGTGAAAAAGCCCCTTATAAAACCACCAGCTCTCGTGAGAACTCACTCACTATCATGAGAACAGCAGCATGGGGGTAGCTGTCCCCATGATTCAATTACCCCCCACTGGGTCCCTCCCACAACACATGAGGATTATGGGAATTACAATTCAAGATGAGATTTGGGTGGCGACACAGCCAAACCACATAACCACCTAAGGACAACTATCTGCCCACAGCCTTCTCCTGTGGGAAATAGCCCTCAGCTGTTCATAAAAAAGGGTTGACCACTGATTGGACAATAAACAAATCTGATCCAAGTGTAGTCAATGTATATGCTGGTCACCAATCATTTGATAGACTACTAAGAAGCTGTATACAATCAGGTAGTATAATTATGCATGACATCTTTTTCCAGAGTTACAACAGGGCAAAATTGATAGAATATATTACTATATATTTAAATATATGAATTCTTTAGTTACCAAAACAGCCAATGAGGTAGGTACCATTATTATCTCTATTTTACAGATGAAGCAATTGAAGCATATGGAGGTTAAGTAACTTGCACATCTAGTAAGGAATAGTGTTAGTGTTTGCAATCACACAGTTTAACTCCAGAACCTATGCCCTTAGTCACTATCTCTCTCTCTCTCTTGCTCGTATGTGTGTGCATGCACAACTAAAAATTGTGAATCACTCCTGATGAGAAGACCTAGAAAAAGAGGAACCTGGGGATTAGCTGCCTATGTGGACTTTTTGTATCTTCTGTGTTCAGCACATGGAAATCTGATGGCTGATTGAAAACCTACAAAAGGACACAATAAATTATTCTGTAGGAAAACTCAGCCAGCCAAGCCTGCCCCACCTCACATGTCTGTCACTCTTGGACAAGGAACAAGATGTAAGTAAGTCCTCTGGGCATCTCTCTGTTCTTTATCTCACATTCCCACTTTGTTCTCTCCACTCCCTCTCCTGACCAAGACTCTTACTGCTTCTTTTTTCCCATACTTTTTAGGGTGACCTTTGAATTCTCATTCCATGTATATGAGTTCCAGTTAAGTATGTCCCTTCTTTCATACATAAAATTGTCAATTATATGGTAACTGCTTCATTCTCTTTATTTTACTTCCCCAGCCTCTTCTTGCTAATTTTACATACCATGCCCATATATACAATCTCCTCCAAATCTTTTCAAAAACTTTTTCAGATTCTTTATTTATTCAGAAGAGTTCATGGTTAATAACTACCATTTGTCTTTTCACAAAAAATAAAGCTTCGTAGGTAAAGGAAGACCTGAAATTAAAATTTAATTTGTGCTAAAATTAGGGGAGGATTTTGAGGTGGGATAATACCTTGAAGAAAATCT
>NW_012102321.1:3931629-3935159 GCF_000951045.1 Mandrillus leucophaeus
AGGTGATATTAGAGCTGACATTTGAAAGAAAATTAGTTGCAAAGAAGAGGAGGTACATTCTAGAAGTTAGTTTTTCTATATTATTTTATCATTTTATATTATTTATTTTGAATTGCATTCAAAGCCTGAGAAGTGGGGAGATGCTAACTTCTTAGATTGTGCAGCATGTTCATGAGTTGCCAAAGGTTATCCTCGGTGTCATGATACTGGGTTGGCTCCAGATTTACTAATTAACCTAGGTTTTGTCCAAGACCTCAGGTTTTAAACACCCAGACTTTGTCTTCTCATCCACAAAAGGATGGTGGATTTTACTAATGAGCATTTTTTAAAGAATAGGAATCTTTATTTTATAAAGAATAGGGTGGCCAGGCGCGGTGTCTCATGCCTGTAATTCTAGCACTTTGGGAGGCTGAGGCAGGCGGATTGCCTGAGCTCAGGAGTTCAAGGCCAGCCTGGGCAACATGGTAAAACCCCGTCTCTACTAAAAATTACAAAAAAATAGCCAGGCATGGCAGCATGCACCTGTAGTCCCAGCTACTCAGGAGGCTGAGGCAGGAGAATTGCTTAAACCCGGGAGGCAGAGGCTGCAGTGACGCGAGATTGTGCCACTGTACTCCAGCAGTCTGGGCGACAGACTGAGACTCTGTCTCAAAAAAAAAAAAAAAAAAAAAAAAAAAAAAAAAAAAATAGGGTGTCTTCTTAGGTTAAGTAATTTTTAAAAATTGCAGTGATTACGATTATGAATTTAAAAGCTAAAAAGGTCTTTGTCTGGAGTAGTCCCCAGGAATCAAGCTTGCTAAGAAAAGAAATGGACTTTGCTTTAAAAATATGAATTATCTTAATACCATATCAGAAGCTGTAGAAGAAATATAAAAAATTCCTTAGGAACTCTTAGAGAACTGCCTATACCCATCTGAATGTGAAAATAAAATCTTGGATGTCAATAGACAAATATAAAAAGGAAAATGAGATGTTTCTAGATCAAATGGCTCAAAGAGAAGAGATTAGAAAAGCGAAGGAAATGTTTTGTTTTAGGTACAAAAGTGTTGCTCTAGTCCAAAGAAATCCCACAGAGCAAGGAATAAGAGCTCAACCAATCCTAAAGGAAGCCTGAATCCAAGAAAACCCTCCTTTTAAACCTGAAGGTAATTTATGAAAGAGCAACTGGGACCACTCCTTGAAAGTTGGAATAGCGATACAAAAGGTTTCAGGAGAAAAAATTAGACTACTTTAGTAAAGATCAACTTAAAATACTTGCAGCATTATGGGGGTAAATTTCAAGGAGACTAGTTATTGTAGGTGGAATTGTGTTGGTTATTGTTTAACAACCCACTCTCTGGAAAATAATAATAACCTTATTTGTAGCATTTGCCAATTTCTGAGATATGAATACTCCCTCCATGGCTGATTTCAAGCATCCAGTGTAAAGTTACTGAACACAAAGTTGGAAGAGATGTGCACAGCCAGCTCTAAGAGCCAATGCAAGTCAGCTCCAGCACACAATGGTGCAGATGCAGCTATTGAAGAAGGCCAAAATTTGTGAAATTTGGCCTCTAACAGAATATGAGGAATACAGAAAAAATACTAACAGGGACCTGGGGGAAATAACAAAAGATGAAATCCTGTTCCGGTTTAGACGTTGGTCTGCTGCAATACTACCACTTAGGTTTACCAACTCCAGGTTTGGAAGCCAAAGTGGATTTGCTTGAACAACAGATTACCTTATTGACCAGAGCTCACTGACTTATCATGTCTTACTGCAAAGCCTCCCACTATTTTATATATATATATCTCATAAATTTTTAAAAAACCAATGTCTAGGGCTGGGCTGATATTCAGCACAAGTGTATACCAGCATGGCCATATGTCTTATTTACAGTCAGCATTTCCTTCTATTTGTTAGTGACTGTGCCCTTCTAATTGTCAAATACTTGAGTATCATCCCTGTCTAGGGCAGAGATCAAAAAGGAGAGAGGAAAGAGAGTGCTTAGTCCAGCTAATACTGCTAACCTTCCACCATGTCATGGTAGAGAAGGAAAGGAACTAACTAAAGAAGAAAGTTAAACTGTCAAAATCTCGGCTGAGCTTTTCTTAAAAGGCATAGAGAAACTAGCAAGGAAAATGAAGCATTAGAGACATATCCCATTATTGGAGAAAAATATTACAGCGAAAAAAATGTTACTCAAGGCTTGTAACATCTAAAAGCAGAGGAAAAATAAGAATCGCATGGCAGATGTGCTTAGGGGCATAGACTTCAGAAACGTCAATGGCAACCTCTGTTTTAGAGCCTTCCAAGGGTAATGCCCTAGCTAAAAGGGATGTCAAGGCAAGGGTACAAATCTTCTTAAAGGACAGAAGTCTTAGGATTAAACAATGCCACAGGAAAAGATATGGTGGGGCCACTGAGCCACAAGATTGATAAGTATCTGCATACAAAGCTCAAAGAGGCTGTATCTCTAAACAGAGCCCACATACAATTTGGTTCTCAGGCACCAGGTACAAGGACTCTAAATAGGCCAAGGCAAAAAAAGAGGTTTTGAATGTGCAATATGGGTTAAAAAAAAAAAAAAAAAAATCCCCAAACTGCTGCTTGGGCCTGCCACCACTGCATATCTAAATTTAGAAGAAACATGTCTCTCTGAGAAAGGGGACTGCGTATATTTGAATTCTCCTTCGGTTCTGATAAATCTATGGCCATTATAGACTCTTTCATGGGAGTTGTTTCCCAACTGGGTTTAAATTTCCTAGGCCATGTCATAAATAGACTGAAATCCTGGCAAAGTTACAACTGTAACGTTTTCCTCTTTTTAGTCTACTTTCTTTCAAATGTGACTAAGTCTCAACTGTCGTCTTGGCAAAGACCAGAATGGTCTGTACAGTAAATATCTCCTGCTAGTGTTCATCTGAGGTGAGGACACATTCCTGGCTCCATTCTAAGTTGATTACTTAATCTAAGATGTCACCAATCAGCCTTTCTCAACTAGGGTCTCCTAAAAATTTAAGGCTTAATAAAGACCTAATGCCCTAAAACAGCAGTTGGTAAACTTTTAATGAAAGGTCCACACAAAACATGTTTTAGGCATTGTGGGTCGTACATGAAAACTGCCATAGGCAATACATAAACACATGGGAGCATCTGTGTTACAACAAACCTTTACTTACGAAAGCATACAATAGGCTGGATTTGGCACCAGTAGTAGTTTGACCCTTGCACTAAAACATCCATATTATATAGTAACTTTGCTTCTCTTCCACATACCTAGAATGATACTAGATATTGGTAATCTTGAGAGGGCTGAGAAAATAATTTCTGAAGTTTTGTGTGTGTTCTCTTTCACAAAAGGAATCCTAGATTGGGAAATGCTGTACTAGTAATCTAGACACTTTGATTCAGATAATTCCAATTCAGACTCCAAAATGTCTCTCTGAGGTTCTTTGAGACTCGCCTCTGCAACCCCTGCAGCTCCTGTATAAAAACTTGCTCCCTCTGTTTTTGCCTCACTTACCCTGGATACAGAGAGCTTAGTACC
>NW_012102321.1:3937419-4014742 GCF_000951045.1 Mandrillus leucophaeus
ACAATTTGGTTCTCAGGCACCAGGTACAAGGACTCTAAATAGGCCAAGGCAAAAAAAGAGGTTTTGAATGTGCAATATGGGTTAAAAAAAAAAAAAAAAAAATCCCCAAACTGCTGCTTGGGCCTGCCACCACTGCATATCTAAATTTAGAAGAAACATGTCTCTCTGAGAAAGGGGACTGCGTATATTTGAATTCTCCTTCGGTTCTGATAAATCTATGGCCATTATAGACTCTTTCATGGGAGTTGTTTCCCAACTGGGTTTAAATTTCCTAGGCCATGTCATAAATAGACTGAAATCCTGGCAAAGTTACAACTGTAACGTTTTCCTCTTTTTAGTCTACTTTCTTTCAAATGTGACTAAGTCTCAACTGTCGTCTTGGCAAAGACCAGAATGGTCTGTACAGTAAATATCTCCTGCTAGTGTTCATCTGAGGTGAGGACACATTCCTGGCTCCATTCTAAGTTGATTACTTAATCTAAGATGTCACCAATCAGCCTTTCTCAACTAGGGTCTCCTAAAAATTTAAGGCTTAATAAAGACCTAATGCCCTAAAACAGCAGTTGGTAAACTTTTAATGAAAGGTCCACACAAAACATGTTTTAGGCATTGTGGGTCGTACATGAAAACTGCCATAGGCAATACATAAACACATGGGAGCATCTGTGTTACAACAAACCTTTACTTACGAAAGCATACAATAGGCTGGATTTGGCACCAGTAGTAGTTTGACCCTTGCACTAAAACATCCATATTATATAGTAACTTTGCTTCTCTTCCACATACCTAGAATGATACTAGATATTGGTAATCTTGAGAGGGCTGAGAAAATAATTTCTGAAGTTTTGTGTGTGTTCTCTTTCACAAAAGGAATCCTAGATTGGGAAATGCTGTACTAGTAATCTAGACACTTTGATTCAGATAATTCCAATTCAGACTCCAAAATGTCTCTCTGAGGTTCTTTGAGACTCGCCTCTGCAACCCCTGCAGCTCCTGTATAAAAACTTGCTCCCTCTGTTTTTGCCTCACTTACCCTGGATACAGAGAGCTTAGTACCGCTTCCAAGTCCACCGAAGGAATCATGCCAAAATAGGGGCTGGTATCAACAAATGATGAAGTAGGAGTTTTATGTGTGACATCTCACACCAAAAAAATCTCCTAAATATTCCCACTAAACACGTCTATACCTCCAATTCACTTCTCAGCCATGCCACTACTGGAGTTTCTCTGCATCTAATTATACAACTGCCCTTTTGCCTGTCATTTACTCCTGGATCTTTCCTTGCCAACTTTCTTCTCTATTATGCAAAGCAATTCTGCTTGGTTCCAGGGCTGTACCTTCAACTTCACATAACCAAATCCATACTAGACTTCAGAACAACCAGGGCTTTACTGTTGTCCATATTAACCCCGCTTAGAAGCAGGCTCAGTTTTAGAGAGCAAAAAAAGACTTCTCATTTTATAGATATAGTTAATCAAGTGTTCTAAAATGGCATATGAGTGAAGGAGAAAGGCGTGTATATTTTTACCTACTTACGTTATCCACAAGTCATGCTGTTTGACCTTGGGATCCAAGCTTTGCATGTCACTTGCGTTTAGGACATCAAGACTCTTGGACAAATCTTAGCATGCTGGTGAAGGCCTGATGCACACAATGTATGACTAGGCTGCGGAAGATGCTGGAGGGAGAAAGTGGGCAGCAAATGCTGATGTGATCTAGAAAGAAGAAAATGGATGCTGAGTGGGTAGCCAAGTACACAATGATGTTAGGAAGCATGTGCAAACTGGGTGAGAACAACCATGTAATTGGGTATGAATCATTAAGTTACATAATTATATATTATGTATAGCGTGACCTGAAAGAGTGAATTCGAGTGGGAGAGAAATCTGGTTGCTATATCTTTATGGGATACTTCCAAGGTAAATAAACTTTTTTTTTTTTTTTTTTTTTTTTTTTGCCAGAGGAATTCACAACTGGCTGAATGACACACAAAATGTCTTATTTGTGTGTCATTTGTGTCACTCATGACTCCTGCTGACACCACCCTTGCTTCTTCAGGTCTGTGGGTCTTTGTGCCTTAGGTCTCTGCATTACCATCCCCTCTTCATTGGAGCTACTTCGCTGAGAGAGTGGGTTAGGGTATGAACCTTATGGTCTAGTAATAAAGTCCACACTTGCTTTGCAGACAGAATGGCAAATAACTTTCAGTCTGCATACTAGTACTAATTAATCAATAGCGGCTACTTAGATGCTGTGTTGAGGGTGATTCTTAGGTCACTTCTAGGGTAAGCAGGAAGAATTTTGTCTCATTTGATATTCTAAATACTGTTGGCCTTCCCACACCAACAATGATTTTAGGGAAAAACATTTTACAGAATGTAAAAAAGCAATTGCTCTGGGGAAAGGCAAGCCTGAGTTTGCTTCCTCTGCTATTTGTGTTTTGGGGAAAGAGCATAGAAGCTTAAGTCCAGACACCTTTATTTGTGAAAAAGAGACAACAGCACCCACCCCACAGAGTTGCAAAAAAACTGATTTAGCAGATGTTAAAATCTAGCACATCTCTGGCACCTGGTTACTAACTCAAAGTACATTATTTCTACTTCTTGACTAGAAAAAGACCATATTTTTTTCATGCAAAATCTCAAATATATCAATGGCTGTAAAAATTATCTGATGGAAGCATGACTGAAAGACTAGATGTTTTCAGTCTGGGACAGAATGTTACGGAGATCAATGTGACTATCAACAAGTTTGTCTCTCTATGCGGGACATAGAATTGAGAAGCAGGGACTTGAAGTGAATGAAAATGTAATTCAATAAACAATCAAATAAAAATTCTATAGCTTTAGAATCAGAGAATATTCTTGGAATGGACTCTTTTTCAGTACCATAAATTTAACACCAAGTGAATTCTTTAAGTATCTGCCTTGTCAACCCTTTGAAATGAAGGTTGATTAGGTTCAATGGGAAATCTACATTTCATCATGAAAATGGAACACAACGTGTCCTTGGCTTAGTTTCCCGTGGAGTAGCAATTTGGGGCACTGTGTGCAAAGCATGAAGCAAAAACACAGGTAGAAAATTTATTTCAGGCATGACAAACAGGAGGCATGCATATGCATAGCCCAAGAAGCATGAAAAGGCAGAGATTCCATTCTCACTGCACAGGTCTCCATAAAAGGAAAACGCAAAGGGGCTTCTTCAGCCTTTTATTTTACAAACAGTAGTTTATGAGAATGGAGACATTACAAGAAAAGGAGACACTTAAGATTAAGTGAGTTGATGTGTTTAAATACTAGGAGGAAGAGAAACTCAATTATCGAGGGGTAAATGCAGCAATAGCAAGTCTCGTCAAAGAAATCAACTCCATTGGGTGTTTCTCAAATTCTTGCTTCTTTTGACAAGGTTTAATGCAGAACCCAAGAGAATTTGACTATCTAATAACCTGAGCAAATAAAAAAGTGTAGAGGAAGAACAAGTGTGCATATTATGCATCTCAATTCTAAGACAACAGTGAATTGTGCACTAGATTTAGCAGGTTAATTAAGGAGTCTGTTAGCAATGAGGTGCAAGCTGGCACACCCTCAATTCCGGCTGTTACCAGCCAAGGCACGGACATAACTGATGTTTCTCCAATACGACCAAGATGTGTCACCTAATCCAGAGAGAACACATTATCTATAACAGGCTTAAAGTCAGTTTGGAGGCCAAAATGTTGCCAATGTTTTCAGAACAAGTAATAGGCCTCTGAAAAGCTGAGTAAGCTGTTTGGCTGATGGAACAGTTAAAATTGAAGAGACAGTTCAATGGGCTGACACTGGTTAAGAGAATCATTTAGTCAAGTTCATGACATACTCTTCCTCAATCTTGCACCTTTAAATCAAGTTGACCCTCCCCTGGAGCAAGTGGCTGGTGGCCAGTTAACTTGAGAAGGATAGGCAGCCCATTCCTTGTAATTGTTCTGGCCCTGAGCTCCCCAAGCAGGCCCACTGAACCTTTGGAACAACAGAGCAAAGGGTAGCAAGCAGGAACTACAATTTGGTGCAGTTGTGCTAATGAGTACCCAGAACGCATCTGGAACTATGCTTGATCTTATGGATATGCTTGGTATTGTGGATACATACACTGAGGATACATGACTCTTCCTGCAAAGAGCTCACCTTTGAGTGGGGAAAATAGGTGGTAAATGTTAGCCAAGAATGCAAAAATGGCAGAGTTGGATATAAACTGAAATGTGAAAGGACAGCTACTTTTGACTCAAAAAGGTAAAGCAGAAGTCAGATAAAATGATAGAGAAGTAGTGGTCCTTAAACAGCAATGAAGAGTTTTCCCTGTGAACAAAAGAGGAGAGCACATTTCAGGCAATGGAGACAAGAGCCAGTGTGTGGAGGGATGATATACATGGCATGGCTAAGGAGTCACAATAAAGAGTTCAAGGTGGCTGGAGCAGAGAAGCTGTATTCTGACTCCGAGATTTTGAACCTTTGGGACAAGGAGGGGAGATCTTGATCTCTTCCATGGTGTCCTACAAAATGCCCACACCTAGTGCCCCACCTAGCTGAGACTGTAGTCTTGGGAAGACAAAGTCACTGCTGACAATATCCCATATCCTTTACTCCCTTCTCTGATAAGATTTTTTTTTTTTTTTAGCAAATATTTTCTTTCAGCACATAGTCATTGAGCATCTATTGTCTGCTAGTACTGTGAAAGGCACTGATATTTTAGAAGTATTGTCATTAAATGGAATTAATATAGGATAAAAGTAAAAGTCTGAAACTAGTCTGTCTGGGTTCAAAGTTTAGTTTCAACACTTACCAGCTGTACAATTTTAGATAAGGGACTTCATTTTTTAAAATACAGATAATACGAGTATTCCTCTATAGCATGGCGCTGAGGATTAAATGACAAAAATCATGTATAATACTTAGAACATCACCAGTTATAAAAAGTGCCCCGTAAGAGCTGGTTGTAATCATTATCTTTGGGTGCTAGAATGACAGTTCACAGAGTGAACTGTCAACGTAACTATTAATTCTGGGAGGGAATCTTTTTTCAGGTATATGCATCCCTCCCTGTCACCTTTTCATTAGTGTTGCACTGCCCTGCAACAGAAGTAACATCCTTTCCTTATGGCTCCAGAAGGTCTTCCCTGGGTATTGGAAGAGCTCATTTTGTTGGGTTATTTCACCTAGGGGTTGTATTCATTCCTCACAGAGCATCAAGACCCCCAATATCTAAACAATCCTTCTCAACTGTGACCCACACTCATATTTTCACTGATAGACAACAAATGGTATTTCCAGCGCTTGTGAAACCCATTTACTTTCACATGAAATAAGCTTGTTCCTGACACAGTGCAGCAAGAAAGGTAAGCATAATGGGACTGTTCAGAGGTTGGTGGTGTCTGACATTAGTGGAATCATCTGGATTTCACATTTAGCAGATTCAACAAAAGAGAAGGAATCAAAAATCATGTCTATTTGGCATGGGAAGTATGGAGAAAAGACATGAGCTTGGGAACACAGTGAGGAAGGCGTCAACGAGGCCGGTGGGGTCCAGGCTGCTCATGGCAGAATTTGAGTCCAAAGAAATCTAGAAATCCTAGGATTAGCCTTACAACGAAGGGCTTCTTTTTCTGGTTCCTAAGCCTGAGTGATTCAGAAAGAGTACATGGGGAAAAGGAGGAGGAGGGAAAGATCAAAGTGAGTATCATTGGCAGCAAATAATGGAAAAAATCAGTACAGGCAGCATACTGGTTGAAAATCTGTGCCAGCATCTACAGCAGGATGCCACCTGCAAGCTGGTCACTGTGACATTCTGAGAATGAAACCAAGGGGAGGCGTACATGGTAACCAGCGGCTGCAGGACTCAGGGATACAGCAACCTGGGCAGAAAGTAACTGGTGTTGCCAAAGAGCCCTCATGCATAGTCGTGTATCTGAGGGTGGCCAGTGCCCCACAGACAGTAGAAGATTTAGCTACAGCCTTCTGATTAACCTGCCAGAAACTGAAATATAAGATCAGGGAGACAGAGAATGATACACTAATGAAGCAATGATTTAAAAAGACAAACCCCAGTCTTAGACAAGTAGTTTGATTTTCCTGCCACTGTGCAGGACCATTATTCTCACACTCCTTCCCTAGGCTGTGGGAAGAGGTCACCTGTCTGAAGGAAGGGGACCTTTGTTCCTCTGCCACTATCAGAAGTGAGGGCAGCATTCTGATCCCAAATGCCTAGAGACATATAAAGAAAGAGGTTGGAGAAAGTGTTTGCTGTTAATATTCTAAGGCTTTCCTATTCCCAAAGAACCTTACTATCTAGGGACCAAAATCAAGATGAGGAGTCCAAAAAGATGTCTGTTGTGTCCTTCTGAGCCATTTATCCCTAAGAGATAACAGTCTACAACCAGTCCTGTGGCCATAATTCAGGGCACCCAAATGCCCTTCTCAACAAGAAGCACCCCTGGACATCTCCCCTAATCCCAGAACTGTAAGGTAATTTCCCATCCATAACTTAGGTCCACAAATTATTTTAAAATGCAACTATCTCCAAGAAGAGTTGACATTTCAAGCAAGCAGCCATTTAGACCTTGGCAAGAAGGATTTACAAGCAGGCTTTAACATAGCAATATAGTCCTTGCTCAGTAAATGTTTGCTAAGTGAGTCTGCAAGAATTCTATGTGTTAAAATCCAATGACAGAAAGAAGCAGTAATACCCAGATGAGATACAACACAGGTCTAGTTTAAAGAAAACACCACTGCAACAAGACATAAATTACACAGCATCAAAGGAGCAGGTCAAAATTCTGGTCACACATAATACATCTGTTTTTTGGAGAAGGAGGGGGCTGGGAGAGAGGAGGTGAGAGGAGCGCGGCAAAAGGTGGCGTTCTGAGGAGGTTTGACTGTGATTGATGGTCTGTGCTGTGCTCTCACTCATGTAGAAAATGAGAGTGAGATCACTCCAGATACGAGCCTGTCTGAGTTCCTGCTTGTGTCCATCCCCTATACTCACTTACTCATCTGGGAGCCCTCCCTTCCAGCCTGTGAGTCTCATTATTCAAAATTCCAAGCGGAAGAAAGCAAAACTACTTCTTTCTTCTTCCCTCTCTCTCTTCCTCTTTCTCCCTCTGTCTCTTTGTCTCTCTCTTCCACTTTCTTTCTGTCTCTTTCTCTCTCTCTCTTCCACTGAGAAGTATAAAATCATTATTTTGAGGATTTCTTTACTTAGTGACTTGAGAGAAAATTCATTTCTCTTGGTGCTTCAGGTTATTTTTCCAGAGGGCTAAAAAGCGACAGTAACAATTACTTCTGAAAGTGTCTTCATCAAATGTGCCATGGCTCCATCTCTGCTAAATTGGCCTGACTGTCTCTCCACCCTCTGCCCATCTCCCCCGCTCCCTCCCACACATAGCCTGCTTTGTACCAGACAGGATTTATTTTATAACTCTGCCTCTCCCCTTAATTAGTGTGGTACCGTTTTAGGCAGTTCTTATAAGGCTTCAGTTCCCATCCTAAGGGGTGGAGTGGTGAGCATTTGCCTCCTTCATGGGGTCTATACTGTGTTGAAACCTGCCTTTGGTCCCACCAGGAGCACCCATTTACAAGCCACTTTCATGAGACACCACTAGGAAGAAGTAAGGTGGAATGTTGTAGCATCATTCAAACCCAAAAGTGTCATTCATAGACTGACATTCACGGCACTCACATCTGTATGTACAATCTCTGCTAGTATGTCACATTTCACCAAAATCCAAAGTCCATTGCAAATTGTGGACAGAGGCATATTTAAAAGGATTTGGCTGCCATTTTGTTTCAGTGTGGAAGCCTGAAACACCCACCCAACCAAGGTTAAAATGAGATTACATTTGTCAAAGTTGCCACAGAACACTCATGCCAACCAACAGATAAATGAAAGATGCGTAGTGATTAACTTGAGGTAAAGACCTCAGTCTATATCCTTATTTCATGTAGTAAATGCATACCCAATGAGTCCCATATACATTTTATTAGAGGCAACCAAACAACATTTTTTCCTTTAGGAGAACTTTTCTTTTCAAATCCTATAGCAAAGCAGATAAATTGAGATACCAGGCTTCTAACCTCACCAGAACAAGCAATGTGTTTGCAGCACAGCAGGGATTTGAACACATGGGACAGGAAAGGGTGCTGGAAGATCTCTCTTTTACCCCTCATCCCCAAACCTCCTCTCACCCCATATCAGTGAAACACTGCAGCTCTTCTCAAGTTCAAATCAGCACCGGAAATGTAGTTCCATCCAGCTGGGATGCGCAGCATCAGGCATGACCTCTGAAACAATTAGGCTCCACACTGCTAACGCTCTGTAGATTAAACCCAACAACTTGAATTGCATGAGGGATTGGGGTGAGGCAGTGATGGACAATGAAACTAAGATCCTCCCTGTGCTGGACAGGTAGAAATGCCACTAGAAATATCAAGTGTGTCTCCAGTGAACTTTATTTTTAATATGAAGACCTTTCTCTGCAGGGGGACGTTTGCTGAAACGTGATCTAAACTCACTTCAAGAAGAAAAGTACATGCCGGGAATTGAAACCAAGAGCTTTCTTTCCATCCTGGAGGCCCTTGCACCTCATGGAAGGTGACTCCTTTGAGCTTTGTGGCAGGTCAGCCATAGCCTGTGCAGTGTGCGAGGTGGCGCCTCCCTTCGTTCCTGGCTAGCGCCCCTTTCTGATCCTTTCTTAGCCTGGACGTCCCCTGCTGTTCACTTCGGTCTTTTTCGGCCTCCTCCCTGAGGTGGCTTTGTTCCGTCTTCTGCTTAATGTCACAGGCTTTGGTTCCTGCCACCAAATGAGCCCTCCTATTGTTAAACTCTGAGTCTTTTTTTAGGCTATGCCTGCCTCCTCTGCACCCTTTACTCTTATTTTCATTTTATTGATTGCCTATGTGGTTTTTCTCCCAAAAATCTGACAGTGGTGTGGGAGTCCATCTGCCTAGTTCTCTCTTCTTCCTTGTTTTCCCCAAGATAACTGCAAAGTCCCTTTTGGTTTTAAGGGTTTACTGTTAATAACTCCAAAAAAAAAAAAAAAGTCCAAACCTAGCAGTGACAATAAATACAGTGAAGTTACAAATCTTAAAAAAATCCTTCAAAGTTTCTGCAGCATTGGTCTCTAGGCTGTAATTATGGCTTCCCTTCAAGATGGTAACTGAAAACTACATTTGATTTCTGTTCCCTGTTTTTATTTTTAAAACTGGAGCCTACTAAACCCTTCTGTCCCCAACACACATACATTGCCCACCCTTTAGTTAGAGCATGAACTGTGTCCATCCCTGAGGACCTACCACACTAAGTGGTCTTCATCTGTCTTGGACTCCCTTCATGGCAATGGGTCCTTTGGATATAAATATTTCAGCAAACATTTCATCTCTACCTAAGTTCCCATCTTTAGGATCCCAATTTAATTTGGTCCTTCAGCTTACTTACACCAAGGGGCTAATAACTACTTTCTATGTTACCTATCTAGAAGCATTTTCATTTTTAAAAATTGAGAGAGGAAAATAAATAAAGGGAATACAGAAATGACACTCTGGTGGGGGATCTTTAGGCATCACAGTCACAGGTGAGAAGAGAAACTGACCAATACACTTGAATGGTCCCAAGGCTAGGGATGGAAAAATAGTAGCTCAACTTTGTCTCTGTCCACTATTAGAGGCTTTTAATATTAATGTAAATTGTAGTTAATTGTAGTTAAGAGCTGTTCCACCACATTCTTTATACTGAGATAAGAAGAATCTGGGTTATAAAATGAAATCTAAATTCCAATGGATGTGAATTGTGGTTAAATAGACTTGAGAGGAGCCAAATCAAAGAGCTGCCATCTGGCATTCAGTCTGGCATCCAATTAGTGCTTAAGGGCACCCAGTTTGCTCAGCACTGTTCTAGGCACCCAACAGAATCAGACAGCGCCTTTGCCCTTTGTGAACTTAATTGAGGATGCACAATAGACAAATATAAAATCAACGCTTGATTATACACACTAATGTTGAAAAGCAATGATGCAGATAATCAAAAGCAGCAGATCATCTGAAAATTACACATGCCCTGCTCCCTCCATGGCTGTGGGAAGCAAAGAGAAAGAGTAAAAAAGAAGCACCAGGCAGCACAAGCAGAATAATGATGCGTCGGGCAATAATTTGCATCACAGCAACTGTCTTGGCAAACTGGTGTGAGCGAATGTTTTGTATGTTTAATTATATGTGTTGGTTAAAAGATATAGCTGTTTAATATATATCAGTTGTATTGGGGTTTTAAAAAATTCAGAGAGTAGAGTCACTTGTTCAGAGAAAGCCTGAGGGAGATGATGATAACAATCGCAACAACAGAACAACAGATAAAAGCTGGGGCTTTGGATTTGGGCTATAGTGACTTCACTAAAATATTTTTTCACTTGCTATTTTATGGTTTATAGACTTATTAAAAGAATTGGTTAAATAAGAACTGTCACCTTAATTTTTCAGTCTAGTTCAGACTGAGAGAGTTGACTCAAGCCTATATCAAGAATTCTCTTGACTCAAAATACACTAGCATCCACCACTGGTGGCCTTTATGCTAAACAAGGCCTTACTGTATCTACATCCCTCTGTGTGTCAGAGCACCTGAAATGACGTAGTAAAAGAAGGGTGGTGATCTTCAGGCTCCAGCCTCCCTTTACTGAGGCCTTGACCCCTGCCTCTTCCCCTCTATAATTACTGACTTCATTCGTTCTGCTGAGGATGCCTGCTCCTTCTGCCCCAAGTGAAAAGGAGGTCTTCCTGCCCAGTGCAATGGCTCTTGAAGCCTGAGCCAATTGCTAAATGTATGCAACTCTATTGATCTCTGAGATGAGCTGGGCAAAACAGAGTTGGTGAAATCCTCAAGTAATGGCCCAGAAACCTAGCACATCTGCCCTTCATGCTGGGATCTGAGGTCTGGTTTCTGTCCTCCCACTTTTCTCATATTAGAATGTGGGACTTCTGGACACTTCTGAAAGGGAGTCGAGGGCAGACTGTCCTCACCTCTCTCAGGGTTCTTCAAAGTTCCCATCACAGCTCTTCCCAAGTGACTTGGGAGACTTCATGAAAATAGAACCCCATGTAACCTGCTCTGGCATCACAGAATTCCTGAGGTAACTATGCAGATTAGACCCCTCTATGATCCTGGGCGACTTTAATTTAAGGCAATGTGCTAATTAAGTACTAAAATGAGTGGTACAGGCAGCGAGCACAAAGGGAGTTCAGAGTGGGGAGAAAGTTCATGTCCCTCTCAGTTCAATTTATAAAGAAGGTCAAGGAATTTCATCCTCTTTGCCTTTGAGATTTCTCCTCAACCCCTTCTTAAGCACACCACCATCACTACCACCCCCCACCCCCACACACACCATACCCTTGCTCTGTCCTTAGGTATGGCAGTGCTCCCAATCCAATCCCTGAAACTGGGCCACTAAAGTGAAATTCATTTATTTGGCAAGTATACAATGAACACCTACTATGTGTCAGGCATTGTGCTTGACTCGGGAATATAAAAATTAATAAGATGGCCTCGCTGCCTTCATGAAGCCTATAGTGGAGGCGAGGGGTGGGTAAGCACGTTAGCAAATTGCTGAGGTTCAGGTGAGAAGTGCTTCAACTGCAGCATTGGCAGGCTCCTGGGGAGGCAGAGGAAGGACCAGACATACAGGAACTGGTAGGAGACACCACCCTGACTACTGCAGGTGCAGGCAAATGATACTCTCCCACAATTTTTAAACTTTTGAACCCAGAAAACGCTCTGAAAGGCAAAACACAGAACAAAAGTACAGGAGGGTGATACACATAAATTTGATGTACAGGTGTGGGGAAGAAGATGTCAGAGCTTTTAAAAGAAGAGCTAAAAGGGGATTCGGGTATAGTGATAAAACATTAAGCACCTTTCTGATGCTTTGTGAACAATAAAAGGCACATTCCAGTAAGCATGTTTGTACTAAAACAATGCAATAAACACAAATAGGCCAGTGTGATGACCCACATCTGTGATCTCAGCACTTCGGGAGGCCACAGCAGGAGGATTGCTTGAGCAATGGAGTTCAAGACCAGTCTGGACAACATAGAAAGATTCCATCTCTATAAAAAAAAATTTAATTAGCCAGGTATGGTAGTGCACACCTGTAGTCCCAGCTACTCAGGAGGCTAAGGTGAGAGAATCACTTGAGCACAGGAGCTTGAGGCTGCAGTGGGCTGTGACTGCACCACCACACTCCAGCCTAGGCAACAGAACAAGACCCTATCTCAAAAAAAAAAAAAAAAAGAAAGAAAGAAAGAAAAGAAAAGAAACCAAAAATCAGCAACAAAAAAACCTTCTAGGCTGAGACTCTTCTCTGACTCTGGAAAAATAAATGATCACAATGGTCACAATCTTTTGTAGATGGGTAGGATAAATTATCTGACGAATTGCAAATGAAAAGAAAACTTTCCCAAAAGATGTCAGCACCACACGTGTCTTACTTAATGGCTTGATAAAATTATATAAGTGCACACGTACCACACACACACACATATACATCTCCTGTCATGTCTTAGCTAACAATTTGATCAAGCTCTATATATGTCTACATACATCTCCTGTCAGAAGGCTTAATGGATTTGACTAAGAGCCTGCTTCAGGTTTCTTCATCCAGCACTCCATCAACTGCTAAAACTGGAATTCTGATTGATTGCAGAACCCATTTGAATGCAGCCCTAACCCTGGTTAGATTTTTCCTGGAAAAGCCTAAAGGCTGGCTAGAACTTGCCCTTACCGTGGAGCAAGGTTAGAGTCCTCCAAGAGAGCAGAGAAAAGGTATATGTCATGCATGGACCACATGTGCACCCGGGGAAAGGAACTGAATTTGAGACCTCACCCACGAGTTCACTGTTAACCTCAGACAATGAGGTGACCCCAATAAACAGAATTAATGTGGAGTGGATCATTAGAATTCAGATTCATCATCAAGACTGAGAAAGAATGGAAAATGACCAGCCAAAGGAGCCACCATTTATAGCAGCACTATACAGAGATCTCCTCAGCAAGGGAGATCTCTGTGTGCCCTACAGAACCACACCAGCAGCTAAAGAAAAAAGCCAGCATCGGACGGGCATGGTGGTTCATGCCTATAATCCCAGCGCTTTGGGAGGCCGAGGTGGGTGGCTCACCTGAGGTCAAGAGTTCAAGACCAGACTGGCCAACATGGTGAAACCTCGTCTCTATTGAAAATACAAAAATTAGATGGGTGTGGTGGCAGGCGCCTGTAATCCCAGCTACTGGGGACGCTGAGGCAGGAGATCCCTTGAATCCGGGAGGTGGAGGTTGCAGTGAGCGGAGATCGCGCCATTGCACTCCAGCCTGGGTGATACAAGAGCAAAACTGTGTCACACACACACACACACACACACACACACACACACACACACACAAGCCAGCATCTGAATATCTGCTAAAACCAAAGACATTCAAAACCAGAGACAACCACTTGAACTTAAACTCGCTGCTTTCTCACCATCTTTGTATATAACCATAAAATTCCCCTCTTAAGGTATATTGCTTGGGACAATTATACAAAAGAACACACTTTGGGAAATACTGACCTACACCCATCATCCCCTCTCCTGCCCTTCATGCCTCAACAGTCTTGTTGCCTACATCACCATTCTATTGACATTGCTCTTGTTAAGGTCACTGGTTATATCTGCAGCCCTCTTGCTTTTTTTTTCTTTCTTCTTTTTTAAAATTTTAATTAACGTATAAAAATTGTATATATTTATGGGGTAAATATCACAACAGTGGTGTTGTGATACATATAACGTACAGTGATCAGATCATGATAATTAGCATCTCCATCACCTCAAACATTTATTATTCCTTTGTGTTGGGAACATTCAATATCCCCCTCTGTTATCTATTTGAGACTATATACTATGTTATTAACTGTAGTCATTCAACAATGGTAGAGAACACTAGAACTTACTCTGGTCCTCTGTGATTCTGGGGGGCATTTGACAGTGTTGGTCACTTCCTCCTTGAAATGTAATCTTTGATTTTTGTGGCAGACATTCTGTTCTGGATTTTTTTTTTCCATTTCTGGATTCCCCTCAAGACCCTTCTGTACCATCCTTCCTTTTACGTTTTGTTTTTGTTTTTGAGACAAAGTCTCACTCTATCAGCCAGGCTGGAGTGTGGTGGCACAATCTCAGCTCACTGTAACCTCCACCTCCCGGGTTCAAGGGATTCTCTTGACTCAGCATCCAGAGTAGCTAGGAATACAGGTGCATGCCCCCACGCCAGGCTAATTTTTGTATTTTTTGGTAGAGACAAGGTTTCAACATATTGGCCAGTCTGGCCTCAAACTCCTGGCCTCAAGTGATCTGCCTGCCTCAGCCTCCCAAAGTGGTGGGATTACAGGCATAAGCCACTGTGGCCGGCCCCTTCCTTCCTTTTAAATATTATCAACACCAGCATTCTATTCTTGCTCCTATTCTCTTCTCATTCTGCACATTCTTCCCTGGTAATTCGTTTCAATCATCACCTTCCTTATTATTATTTTCTGGCCCTATAAGCCAAATAAAAATATACAAGAGATGGCTTTTCCCAGTTCTCCCTAATGAATTCAGTTGTTTTAGTATTCAATTATTTGAAGGATATATTGGCTATAGTGAAGTAAAAAATAGAAGCAGTGTCTTAAACAACTACTCCCAACGTCAGGTTCCAAATGCTGGCCTGGCGAAGCTCTAGTGATACGGAGAATGGGAATGGTCCTTCTTGAATCACACCCCGGAGTCTTCTTCGAGAGCAAGTTAAGGAGTCTAATGCAACATGAAACTCATCCAAACAAGCAGTCCCCACATCCCACCTCTTGTAACAGGGATTCAATCTTCTTGTAAGGAACCTGATTACAACAGCATACAATGCTCACTACATCGCTTCAGAAGTGAAAACTGGAAGAATGATTTTCATGGTCTCTATCATAAACACATAGAAAGAACTTAATGCAAGTGTGGCAAGATAACAATTTGAGATTTTAACTATGGTTCCTCTATAGTTCCAATGACTTTTTTTTGTCCTTTCTTCTCTCATTCAGTAGAAATATCCATTTACCTCAAGAGAAGATTGTTACAACAGAAATATGAAAGGACAGTATTGCTTTTGAGACTCACAATAGTGTCTTGATATGATTGCTGGAGAAAACTGTCTGAGAAAAAGGTTTTTCTGTTCCAAAATCTTGACTTTTGAGTATCAAAAACAAAAGTTTTAAAAGATTCTGAGACTGAAGTTTACTCTGTACAAACACAGGCTTGGGGAAAACAGGAAGCATTAGACAACTCTGTCTAACTAGGTAAAAATTCCATCAGGTGGGCTGAGGGAAGATCATCAAAGAGAGGAGGAAAACAGTGTGGAGGCCAAGAGTTCTCTGAGATAAAGCCCTGTCCTATACCCTATGCCAAGTTTTAAGAAAGGGGATGTTAAAAAAATACCAGAATTATTTGAGAATCTAAGATCAGCGATCATCTTGGCCCTGAGTCAGATAGGGCCCAGGAAAGCACCAAGATCCCCACTCATATGAGGCAGTGGGGATGCATACAAAGGAAGGTCCTGATGTCGCTCGCACCCCTGAATTTCTCTATCCTCAAAGTGCCTTTAGGGAAATATACAGAATTTTGCCACATACTCAAGAGATATAAGAAAGTGGCCCAGAGAGTACTTGTGCATCCAAAGCAGCCTTCCAGTTTCCACAAGGAGGGGGTAGAAGGATCCAAGTGGGACTCTCTCCAGACCATGTAAAAATGCATAATTCTCAGTAGATGCCAGGGGGAAATGGGGCAATGACCGAAGACCAGACACCACCTCAACCGTGAGGTCTGATGCTACATTAACTCCTGGAAACTCAGAAGAAATTTCAAGGAGAAAGGTAGGAGAAGAAACACTGTAAATTGACCAGGTGCATCCTGAATTGCTCTATATTAAATTTTCTTATCCATGAAAATATGATGTAATAAATTTAGATTATGAAAAAGTAGATGAATTTACATTTTGACACACTTGAATTTGTGGACTTAGAATTCAAAACCCCTACATATGTTTTTGCTTCCGTGAATGTTTAATATATACATTAGAGCCATCAAGATTGTGACTAATCTTATATGATGTCCAGACCCCTCAGGCGAGTCCAACACATCAGTCAATCTGACTAAATCTTCAAGCTTTAGAAGCCCTAATATTAGCATAACTTTCAATATCCCACTCTCCTCCCCACTCTCTTTCCCCAGAAAATATTCCAGATGAACAGAAGGTGAGAAATGGGGGTAAATACTGGATAGGGTGGGCAGAGTCTGTCTCCCACATCCACAAATGATCCTAGAGCCACAGTCTGAATGTTATAGTATCTATACACCTTTGAAAAACAAAAACAAAACTGTTGGGCAGAATGGGAAAACTACACAGAATGAGCAATCACACAAATCCCTTCAGGGACACTTGTTCTGCTGCTTTCTGCCTTGGAGCTGCTGCTGAGTTGGGAGAAGAGGGCATCCTTAGCTCAGAACTGCTGGCAGTAGTGCTTCCCTCCCCCTGCCTGGTCCTACTGCTGTGGCTGCTGTTGCAGCTCAGCCTGTGGCAACTGCTCCCTTCTCCCTGTGCCTCTGCCCCCACCTCCTCCATCTTCCAACCTCCTCAGGAAAAGCTGCAGAATCAGGAATTCTGTACCCTCCCACTTGGTCAAACCACTCCTCTTCAGCATCCCAGGTCCCAGGGCTTCTCAGCTGCTCTCTGCAGGGGCACTGGAAGCTCATCTAGGGTCTTATTGGATAAGATCTGTCCTGCTGCTACTCCTCCAACTATAATACAAACTTGACTTTCTCAAGGCATTTGCTAAGACAGAGGAGTCAATGAAAGCAAAAGAGCTTAGGGCTTGGCATTTGAGGTTATACCTTCCTATGAATTTGAATGTAAAGAATCACACTCTCCCAGAACCTAAGCAGGAGTTTCATCACCAAAACAAACAAACAAACAAAAAACTCCAGGATACTCTTGACCAGCTATACTCCCTTGAGGTACAGTGAGGACCAAGCTAAATTTGATTAATTGGAAAAATATCCACGGTTGTAATGCTTAAATAGAAGTTATTACATGTTTCAACATTAAACCTGAAAGAGGCTCTCTGCTGCTTAAAGTGAGAAATATGTAGTGTAGTTGAATTAAAGATACATCAATCTTTTCTAAAATAACTAATCACAGCTGGGACAGGTATAGGGTTTAGGGAAAACAAAGACTGCCTTGTATGTTTTATATCCAAATTTAAACAAAGTGTTTGTAAGCTCATTAACTTTAATACTAGCAACTTGCTTGCCTCTGGTTGTTTTTTTTTTTTTTTCCATCTTGAATAGGAAAAAAAAAGGTTGATGAATTTTGCAGTCAGAGAATGCATTTCACCAACATTAATGGGGCATTCATCATGGGCCAGGCAATGCTGGGGATACAAAGACGATCAAAACACAGGACAAGTATTCAGAGAACTCAAAACTATCAAAGGATGCATACCCACAAATGTGTATAATATAATGGGGAAATGGTATAACAGTTGTCAGAGTATTATACAATGGGAATCCAGGGAAAGGAGCAATTAATACACCTAGGGGTGTGTCAAGGAAGAATAGAGAGAGGTAGGTAACCCTAAAACTAAGACCTCTTGGGGCAGTGGGAGTGTCTCCAGCAGGTAGGTGGAGAAAAACATTCTTGGCAGAAGGAACTACAGACAAAATCATGGAGACGTGACATCTTGGTATGGTTTGGAAAACTTTGGCTAAAGCCCAGGGTACATGGGCTTTAGTGTACATGGGCTTCAGTGTGCTAGTATGAGATGCTAGAGAAGCAGACAGGGGCCTCATATAGGAAGAGGTCTGTGTGCCAGGCCAGATAATCTGGTTTTCATCCTGTGGAGTCATTAATGACTTTAATCAGGGCAGTGACTTGATTAGAAGAATGACAGGGGGCTCAGACAGAAAGAAACCATCTGGGAGGGAAGCTGTTGCAATAGTAAGGGCAAGATGGGAAAAAAGAACCGTTAATTTTTTTTCTGGTTTAATCTGTACTCAGGAGAATGCCTTCCCTACCCTACAAAAACTGATTAAAACATTTATCAGTGGACTAACATAAAATATTGTTTGAATCACATAAAATTGTCATTTTTGTATATCAACAATAGTTGAGCATCAGCAATTTCATATAGTACAGTTTAATATAGAATGACTGCCCATAAGCTACTCTGCATTTAAGAGAGATACAAGGAGCACACATCTTAGAAGAATTAAATTTCTAGTACCAAGGATCATATCTGTGTAACTTGCTTTATACATTACCTACAACAGAATTGCCTATAGCTAGATTCTTAATGCTGTGATAAGGGGAAAAAATCTGTCAAAAATATTGCTTGGAAGTTTGCTATTTCTTCTGGCTTCCCTTTGTCGTTTGTTTATTTAGAAGCATGTTACAGAAGAAAGAAAAATATCATGATGTAGGTAGAATGGGAAAGAGAAAGGAAAGTGAGAGCCAAGGTGATAGGAAGAAGGGAGAAATAAACTGAGGGCAGAGTTTGCCGGCCACAACCAGAGAAGAGGACAGTTACCTTGCAGGGGTGGACTAGCCTGAAGAAATTCAAAGAGAGTCTCTCTGGATTCCAGCTGGAGAGAGGAAAGGAAAATAAAGCCAGTGATGAGCAAAGAGGAAAGGCACGTGCATGGAGCTTATGGAGAGAGGAAAGGACTTGGGAAGATTTGGGGTGAATATAAATATCTCTTCTACCACAGATGCAGCATGACTTGGTTTGAATCCAGTCTCAGTTACATTAGCCCCCACCACACATGTGAACGTGCGTGCACACACACACACACACACTCTGCCCTCCCCCCACACACATTCCCACCACAAATCCAATCACTGATTTGTGAAACTCGACATCTCCCTGTTCTTAAATAATAGTTTTTTTGTTCAATTTACTCTTCAGGCTCAGGATATATAGAATTAATTTTCCTAGCTCTGGTCATCTCTCTCTCTGCATCCTAAATAACAAATCAATCTCTCTCTCTCGCTTGCTCACTGTCTCACTTGCTCTGGTCTCACTTAAATGTACACACACACATACACACATACATACACAGATCCTCTTTGACTGAAAATTAACATTAAACTGTTCTATTCAAGGAACCAAGACTCTGCTATCACACCCAAAGAAGTGACAAGTTGCAATTTCCCACCATGTGGTGCTACCCAGAGCGGGGAAGAAAGGGGAGCACTCTACAGAGGCGGAATGCAAGCGGGCCCAGTAATGTGGAGGTTATGTTCTCATACTACCCCCACAACCACCCCTCACCCATGCCATATGGAGTGCTGCACCTGTTCAGAGAAATGAACTGAGAGCACACCCTCTTAGCTGTCCCCTGTAACCAAAAACATTTACAACCTATAGAGGGAGTAAGTGGTCCCAAATCAAAGAGCATTTCCAGATGAAGAGAAAATTTTGAAGAGCCAGCATCTTGCTGGGTTTCAAGGTCAGGTCCTATTGTTTGAATTCCTCCCTTACTCACCTAGATCTATACCCAAAGCTAAACTCAAGGAGTCACCGTGACCCAATGTTTATAAGGGTGGAGTGTCGTGGCAGAGGCCATACTGAAGGATTCCTGATGAGAAACCCCGTGATAGATTCAGAGCCTGCAGTTGCAGAGGAGATTCTTCTGTTCTGATACCCTCAAAGGCACTGCTAGGTTTCTAGGTTGCAAAATTGGCCACAGTACTTTACTGCTTCTCCCACAAGAAGAGGTTTATCTCCCTAACCCTTGAATCTGGCTAACCTGGTGACTGGGTTTGACTAAAAGTGTTACAGTGTGAGTTCTGAGCATAGCCACATTGTGGTCATTAAGAAGGTCAGCTAACCTGCTGGATGACAAGAGACAAATGGCCTCCCACCTTAGCCAACAGCCATCTGATTGTCAGATAATGTGAGTGAGACATTAACTGCCAATGGAATCTAGATGCAGGAGTGAGGCCAGGTGAGAGCAGCAGAAATTCCCCAGCTGATCTTAACTCAAATTGTGAGCTGTAAAGCAGTTGTTGTTTAAAGCCAGTAAATTTTAGAGTGGTTTGTTACACTACAAAAACTGATAAAAAAAACTAATTGGAAACAATGCATAATAAAAACGTTATTTAGAATCCCTATGGAAAAGTATCATCATCCAGAGGGAAAAAAAATCTGAATTTTCTAAAAAAGATTAATAAATTTTCTGTTTTAACCATCTTAGGTAGAAATTTTTCTAAAGGCATTTAGAATTCTTTTAATAAAAGAAATAGAACACAATTTAACCTTTCTTCAGGTTCTTTGGGCTTCCATAAAATGGAGATAAAATGTTCACACTGTGCTGCCGGCACAGAATGACTTTAAAGCACTAGCAAGGTCTGTGAAAGCCAGAGTGGTACGACTTGTTCTCAACGATGTCATCTATGATTTTTCATTATTTTACTTTTTACATTTATAAAAATGTTGTGATCTTCAACAATTTCAAACAAATCATGACTTGTCTTTTACAACTGATATCGCTGATTTGATGTTCTATCGTATTTCCAACATTTACAATGTCTTTTCCATTGTATTTCAGGGAAATTAAGAGTAGGTTAAGAGTAGGTACTAGAAGAGGGGGCACCATAATGATGCAAGTAATGATAAAAACTTTGAAAAAATAAGCTGAATTGGTTAAAACCATAGAAAAATATGACTTAAGACTGACACTAAGGAACCATAAAGGAAAATTAAGTGGTTAATATATTTCTGCAAAATATTGAAAAAACTAATGCAGCAGTACATAAAAAAATGTGACACCAGAAATGGAACAGTAGTTATGCTTCAGAATATTTAAAAGAAAATCAACTTACTAACATATTAAAGTAGTAAAACCACATCATTAGGCCAATAGATGCAAAAATAAGCACTTGGTAATATTCAGCACCCAATCATAATAACAAGCTAGAACTACAAAGAAACTTTCATAACCTGATAAAGCCCAGCCACGCCAACTCTACAAATGATTCCTAAATATGAAACGTTAGAATAATTTCATTTTAAACCAGAAAAAGGATACAACCATACCTGACTTATTCAACATGTTATTAAATGTTCTAGCTAATGCAATAAAATGAGGAAAATAATATTAGAATTGGAAAAGGAACAAAGCTGTCTTTTTTTTTAAATAGATGTTATGGTTGTCTACAAAGAAACCCACAATAATTTAGAGATACAATGTTAGAAATTTTTAAAAGTTTAACAAACTTGTTAAACATCTAATTAATATACAAAAACAATTTGATTTCTACACAGCAGTGAAAATTACTTTTTAAAACACTTTTTAAGATATTCTATACAACAGCAAAAAAGAAGGCAACTATTAAGGATTTGTAAGATATTTATGGAGAATATTTTAAAGCTTTACTGAAAGATAGTAAAAAAGACCTAAATAAGTAAATACATACATATGTGTTTGTGTACACACAGACACACACACACACGCACACACACACACCCCATGTCCATGGATGGGAGCCTCAAAATTATAAAGATATCAATTCTTTCCAAATTAATCTTTATTTTCAGTACTATTCCAGTTAAAGACTAATAAAACATTTTGAAGTTCTTAGCAAGCTGATTCTAAAATATATGTGAAAGAACAATGGTTGAAGAATAGCCAGGGCACTCTTATATAAGAGATAAATATCAAAATGTGTTTAAAATCTGTAAAATTAAGTCAAGACTACGTAGTATTACTGTTGACATTGATAATTTAACCAAAGGAACAGGACAGATAACACAGAAATAGACCTATGCGTATGTGGAAATTTTATATATGACCAAGGTGTCACTGCAAATCAATGTAGAAAGAATGCATGATTCAACAGATATAGATTATATTGTTTATGGATATCAGGACAATGCACATTTACATAGAGAAATTAAAATTTGATCCATACCACATATTGTATATAAAGTAAATTACAGACTTCAACGTGAAACCCAAAACTTTAAACATTTTAGCATAAAGAAGAATATATTAGTAACTTGAGCATTTTAGACTTTTCTAAGACACAAAGAGCACTAAACATATCAAAAATATTAACACACCTCATTATAATTAAGAACTTCTGTTACAAAAAAAATCACAAAGTAAGCAGTAAGAAAAATTGTAAAATTATTGCAACTTGTGTAACTGCCAAAATAATAGTATTCACATATAAAAAACAAAAAGCCCTGTATGAAGAAACAACAACCAAGCAGAAAAGTGGGCAAATGACATAAGCAGTTAGAAATTAAAGGACAAACATGAAAGATGCTTGTCATTAGAAACTTTGTAAATGCTCCTTAATAAAGCCTATTGTACACCATCTAGATTGTAAAAACTATTTATTTGATAATGTCAACTGACGGCAATATTGTGAAATAATAAGACCTCTTATGTTCTACTAATAGAAGTGAAAATGTATTTTACTACTTTGCTGTTATTTTGTCAAGCTGAGTATGCTCAAACTGATATGGCAATTCTACCTTTGGCATATTCCCTAGGGAAACTCTCACACAGGTATATTATGACACAAGAACAAAAATATTCAAGGGAGGATGTCAGGAAGATGGCAGAATAGGAAGTTACCTCTTCATATCCCCCCACAGCAGCAAGAAACTGGGTACCCATCTACAAAAGTATATCTGTGAGAGCCTTCGGATTCAGGTAGGAGATTACGAAATGCCAGTGCCACCTGAGACCTAGGAAGATAATTTTGAGAGCAGACTGGCACTCATGTGGCTAATCCAATTATGTTCTTGATTTTAAGCCTGGAAATGGCCCATTCCCCAAGGGGCTGGGCTACAGGCCCATTTGGCCTTGAGCCTGCAACCAAAACCATCTGCTAAGCGATCCAGAAAGGATCATACACACTAGTGCCTCGGCAGCATTGACATAGGTCCCAGCAGTGAATCTGAAAATTATTCTGTGACTCAACTCAAGCCATACTCAGCTGAGGCCTCAGCTTAGAGTTATTTGCACAAGGACCCAGAGGGAGATTCACTCATATTACACAGGACAAAAGTCTGCGCCCCCGTGAGAGGCTTGTGAACCTCTGTCCCATGGCATACTCAAAGAGATCCAATCTCAGCTCTACCTCTCCTGCTGCAGTCAGGGAAATAGAAATATTCCCTCTGTGCAGGGACCTGCTATGAGACTCATGGCCATCTGGGCCAATGAGGTGGGCTTGCCAGCTGCCATCCCACAGCAGATCCTGAGGGGGTCCAGTCTTGGCCCAGCTTCTCCTGGTACAGTTGAAAAATTACCCATCAGTGCAAGAACCTGCTAGGAGACAGGCACTTGTCTGAGCCAATGAGATAGGCTCTCTAACCTCCATCCCACAACAGATCCTGAAGGCGCCCAGTCTCAACTCCAACCTTTCTTACCAGTCAGGGAACTATCCTGTCTATGAAGGAACATGCTGGGATGTGCATCTCCTCTGGGCCACCAGGACAGTCTTCCAGGCTCAGGTCTCTGCCCAGCCTTCCCACACAGCCCAAATACCCTCCTTGGGTCTTTCCCATATCCAGTTGGGCCTAAGAGCTGTGACAAAATTAGAGACTTCTCAAGACTCATGGCAAACCTGGACTTGTGAACTCCCTCTAGTGCAAAGAGAGCTGCAATGATCACAGACTTGAAAAACACAATAGTCAGTCTGCTTAAAATGTCTGGAAGGCCCGCTGAGGAATAACAGGCACAAAACCAGACAGTGAAGACTGAGTGAAAAAAAATCTTAAGTCTCTCAATGTGCAGATATTGTTACACATTCACAATCATCCGGAACATTCAGGGAAATTTGACCTTACCAAATGGACAAATAAGATGCTAGAAACTGACCCTAAAGTAATGGAGACATGCAATCTCTCAGACAAAGAATTTAAACTAGCCATTTTAAGGAAGCTCAACAAACTTTAATTTTAAAAATCTAGAAATTTATCAGAGAAATTTAACAGAGAGTTTGAAATAATTTTTTAAAAAACAGAAATATTAAAGCATAAAAATACAATGAACAAAATGAAAAATGCAATAGGGAGAATCAGCGCCATAACTGATCAAACAGGAGAAAATACCAATGAGTTCAAAGATAGGCTATTTGACAACACACAGTTAGAGGGAGGAAAAGAAGAAAAGAATAAAAAGAAAGCATATGGAATTGATGAATAAACATCAAAAGAGCAAATTTTCAGGTGTTTGGAGTTAAAAAGGGAGTTGAAAAAAAAAAAAGGTAGAAGCCTTATTCAAAGAATGAACAAATGTTTCTAAACTTGGAAAAGGGCATTAATATGTAGGTAAAGGAAAGCCAAAAGTACTCAATCAGGTTCAACACAAATGAGAATACTCCAAGACATACTATAATAAAACTCTGAAAGGACAAAAACAAAGGACTATGAAAGCAGTGAGGAAAAAAAGCAAATAACCTGTAATGGAAATCCGATATGCCTGGCAGCAGACTTCTCAGCAGAAATCTTGCAGACCAGGAAGAATGGGATATTTTTAGAGTGCTGAAGAAAAAAATAAAATGCCAACTAAGAATAGTATACCCAGACAAATTGTCCTTCAGTAATGAAGGACAGACAAAGACTTTCCCAAACAAAAGCTGAGGGAACTTATGATTACCAGGCCTTTCCTACAACAAATGCTAAAGGGAGTTCTTCAAACCAAAAGAAAAGGATGTTAAAACATTTGGTATTCTAATATTGCAACTGTGGTGTATAAACTAAATATGATGTATAAAGACTAAATGGCAAAACTATTAAAAATAATAACTAAAATAATTTGTTAAGACATAGGCAATATACAAAATATAAAGTCACATCAAAAATTGAAATAGGAGGGAGAGAATTGAATTAAAGTCTATAGGTTTTTTTGTTTGTTTCCTTTCTTTGTGATCAAAGTTAAGGTGTTATTTGTTTGAAATAACTTGCAATACAGTAATATGGGGTCACTACTTTCAGCAATGAACAGATGACCCAGACAGAAAATTAACAAAGAAATATCAGAGTTAAACCACACTCTATGCCAAATGAACCTAACAGACATTCACAGAACATTCCATGCAAAGTCACAGAATATATATTATTCTCAATGGTGTATAGAACATTCTGCAAAATAGACATTTTATGCCATAATACAGTCTTGCAAATTTTATAAATCTAAATCATATCAGGTATCCTTTCTGACCATAATGAAATAACACTGGAAATCAATAACAGAAGAAACTTTGGAAAATATAAGGATACATGGAAATTAAACAACATGCTTCTAAACAACGGAAGGCCTAATGAAGAAAATTTTTTTAAAGAAATGTTTTTAACTCTTAAGACATTTAAAATGGAAATACGACATGCCAAAACCTATGACATACAGCAAAATAAATTCTAAGAGGGAAGCTTATAGCAATAAACACCAACATCAAAAAAGTAGAAAAATCTCAAACTACCTAACATTGCAGCTCAAAGAAACAGAAAAAACAGGAACAAACTAATTTGAAGTTAGTAAAAGGAAATAAATAATAAGGATTACAGAATAAATAAGTACATTAGAGAAAATACAAAAGAACAACAAAATAAAAACTTGGTTTATTAAAAAGACAAAATTGGCAAACTTTAGACTAAAAGAGAGATGACTCACAAATAAAATCACAGATGAAAAAGGAGACATTACAACTGATACCACAGAAATACAAAATCATTAGAGTCTATTATGAGCAACTATATACCAACAAATAGGAAAATTCAGAAGAAATAGATAAATTTCTGGACACATACAACTGCTTAAGATTGAATCACAAAGATATAGAGTATCTGAACAGACCAATAATGAGTAATGATATTGGAACAGTAATTAAAATGTCCTCCATCAAAGAAAAGCCCAGGACCTAATGGTTCACTGTTGAATTCTACTAAACACATATAGAAGAACAAATACAAATTTTACTCATACTATTACAAAACACTGAAGTGGAGGAAATTCTTTCAAACTTACTTGATGAGTTTGGCATTACCCAGATACCAAAACCAAAAAAGGACATAACAAAAAAAGAAAACTACAGGCCAATAATGTTAATGAACATAGATGCAAAAATTATCAGCAAAATTGTAGCAAACTGAATCCAACAGCACATCAGAAATATAATCATGATCAAATGGAAATCATCCCAGGGATGCAAGGATGGTTCAACATATGCAAATGAATAAGCATGATACATCACATTAACATAATGAAGAAAAAAATATCATTTCAACAGATGCAGAAAAAGCATTTGATAAAACTCAACATCTGTTCATGATAAAGACTTTTAACAAATTAACCACAGAAAAAACATACTTCAGTACAATAAAGGCATATATGACAATCCCACAGCTAAATACTGAATGGGGGAAAGTTAAAATTTTTTCCTCCAAGATCTGGAATAAGACAAGGATACCCACTTTCACCACTTCTATTCAACATAGTACTGGAAGTCCTAGCCTGAGCAATTAGACTAGAGAATAAAATAAGAGGCATCTAAATTGGAAATAAGGAAGTCAAATTGTCCCTGTTTCCAGATGACTTAATCTTATGTCAAAGATTATAAAAGTCTGTAGGGTGAAAACCCTACAAACTCCACCCAAACAAACTGTTAGTAGTGATAAATTCAGTAAGATCACAGGTCACAAAGTCAACATACAAAAATAAGTAGCATTTCTGTACGCCAGTAGCAAACTGTCTGAAAAAGAAATTAATTCATTTACAATGGCTACTAAAAAATATGTAGGAATAAATTTAATCAAAAAGGTAAAAATATCTACACTAAAAACTATAAAATAGATAAAAATTAAAGAGGAACCAAATAAATAAAGTTATTCTGTATTCATGAATGAGAAGAATACTGTTAAAATGTCCATACTACCCTAAGCAGTCTACAAATTCAATACAATCCATATCAAAATACCAATGACATTTTTCACAGTAGTAGAAAATTTATAGAATCACAAAATGTACCATATAGGCAAAGCAATCTTCAGCAAAAAGAACAAAGCTGGAGCCATCACCCTACTTAACTTCAAAATACAATACAAACCAACAGTAACCAAATTAGCACAGTACTGCATAGAAACAGACACGTAAACCAGTGAAACAGAAGATAGAATCCAGAAATAAATTTACACATCACAACCAACTGATTTTTTAAAAAGGCACCCAGAACATACATTAGAAAAGGAGAGTCCCTTCAATTAATGGTGCTGAGAAAACTGGATATTCATATACACAAGAATAAAACTGGATGCCTATGTATCATTATTTTTTAAAAATTAACTCAAAATGGATTAAAGACTTAAAGGTAAGACTTAAAAATATAAAACTACTAGAACAGGTTAAATACTTCATGACATTGGCCTGGGCAAGGATTTTTTAAGATAAGACCTCAAAAGCACAGATAATAAAAGCAAAAAGAGACAAATGGGATTACATCAAACTAAAAAGCTCCTGCATAACAAAGGAAACCACTAACAGAGTGAAGAGACAACCTAAAGAATGGGATAAAATATTTGCAAACTATGTCTCTGACAAGGGGTTACTATCCAGAATATAAAAGAAAGTCAAACAACTCAATAGAAAACAATTTATTTAAAAAATGGGCAAAAGTTCCAAATAGACATTTATCAGAAGAAGACATAAAACAGGTATATTTTTTAAATGCTCAACTTCACTAATCATCAGGGAAATGCAAATCAAAATCACAATAATACATTACCTCACCCTAGTGAGAATGGCTATTATCAAAAAGATAAAAAATAACAAATGCGGGTGAGAATATGGAGAAAAGCAAACTCATACACTGTCAGGGGGATGCAAATTACTATAGCCATTATGGAAATTAGTATGAATGTTCCTCAAAAAATGAAAAACAGAACTACCAAATGATCCAGCAATCACACTATTAGGTAAATATCCAAAAGAATTGAAATCTGTTTCAAAGAGATATTCTGCACTCCCATGTTTATTGCATCTTTATTTACAACAGTCAAGATACAGAATCAACTTAAATGTCCATCAGTGGATGAATGTATTAAAAGATGGTCTATTTACACAATAAAATACCCTTCAGCCTTAAAAAATTAATGAAATCCTGTCATTTGTGGCAATATGAATGAGCCTGGAGGTCATGATGTTAAGTGATATAAGCCAGGCAAAGAAAGACAGATATTGCATGATCTCACTCATATGTGAAATCTAAAAAAACTGTTCTCATAGAATTAGAGAGTAGAATAGTGTCTACCAAAGTTAGAGGGGAGGAGGAACACGGGATTGGGAGGAGTTGGTCAACAAATACAAAGCTACAGTTAGGGGAATAAGTTCTGGTGTTCCATTTTACAATAGAGTGGCTATAGTTAACAATGATGTATTATATATTTCAAAATATCTGAAGAGAGGATTTTGAATGTTTTCACCACCAATAAATGACATGTGTTTGAGGTGATGGATATGCTAATTACCCTAATTCAATCATTACACATTGCATGCATGTATCAAAACATCACACCATACCCCATAAATATGTACAATTATTATGCGTCAAATAAAAGCAATATAAAACTTTTTAAATTGTCAGTATTATTTATGACAGTAAACAGCTGAGTATCATCCAGATGCCAATTAACAAGAGAATGGATTAATAATTATACTATATGCAAAATATATTATACAGTAGTGAAAATGATAAACTCCAACTACATCAACAACATAAATTAATATATGTGTGTATACATATATATGTATACATATACATATTTATATGAATACACACACACACACACACACATATATATATACCGAAATATATAAAGCATGATTTGCACAACCAGGTACTATTCTAAGTTGTTTACAAATATTAACTCATTTAATTCTTATAATAACACAGTGAGGTAAATATTATTACCCTCATTTTGCAAAAGAGGACATTGGGTACAGAAAGACTATGTAACTAATTAAATTTTTAAAATTAAGTCTAGAAGACTGCTTACAGCATGATACCCTATTTTAAATAAACTAGAAAGCAAAAAACAAAAACCCTCAAAATTATATGTTTAGGGTTACATATGTAATAAAGCATTTTTCAAAGAACATATGACTATATATGCTCAAAATTTAGGAAAGTAGTTATCTCTGGTTGTTTAATAGACCTTTACATGGGAAGTAGCTTCAAGAGTATTGGTAATATTCTAGCTCTTCTGACAGATGCTAGACTTAATGTCGACCATTATATTGGTATGCTTCACAAGTTATATATATAGACACACACACACACATATATATATAGATGTGTATATAATATATATTCATAATTATCATATATATTTGTAATCATATATAATGGACATACAACATATAGTTTGCTTGTATCAAAATTATATTCTAAGAAACTTGGTGCCAGTATTTTGTGACACTTAAGTGAACTGTTCAGAGGATTATTTTGCTTATATTCTTGTTATCAGTTGCACTTCAAAGAGACAGGCTTGCTGTATAGCTGACTTCCAGAGAGACAAGGCAAAACTATAATTATTTTTGAGAGAGAGAGAGAGAAAGTGTGTGTGGTGTATAGTCATTCTAAAGATAAATCAGCTTCAAACTTATGGTTAGAGAGGAATGAATGGTCAAAATCTGCTCTTTTCTTTTTGGCACACTAAATTAAGAACCAATTCAACCACAAGAAATATAAATCAGCAGCTTCTGCCTCATCACCCTTAAACTAATACACCTACCTTATTTTGAGAACTGGGATAATAATGGTAATAAAATTAGCAATGGCAACTTCTAGTTTCAGCCCCAGCATGTAAAGACCTGGGAAATTGGTACATTTGTCCTTACAAGAGAAAGCTGGACATGCTAAAAATCACTGTCTTTTCTTGAACTCAGCAGAGAACTGAGTTTGCAGGGCAAACTCTAACTCCAAAACCTGGACTGGTAAGTTCATTCAGAAGGGAACATTCAAGATCTATTTACCTAGAGCAGAAGCTGCTAGAACCATAAATCAGCACAAACACTTAAATGATAATTTTGATGAATTATTGGCAGCTGAGTGCAGACTAGCATGAGAGTGAGAAACTCTGAAGATCACAGTCTAAATGGTTTATTAAATGTTCATAGATTAACCTCCAAGCAACCCACCAGATTCTCACAGTCAAGATCCACAAAAGATCCCTTTGTGGGGAGGGTTCGGGATGGGAAGAAAAGAAGAATCACTGTGGAATGCACCCAGAGCTTTCCCCATAACAAAGACCTACCCTCTAGGAAAAAAACACTTTTCCAGAGGTTAATCCAAGTTGAGGAAGAGCATTACTCTCACTCTAGCATATACTTTACTACTTTACTTCCTGTCACACTTTAAGGGTAAAGTATTTTTAAAAGCTATCCTAAACTACCAGAAAAACATTTATGAAGGTCAGAAGTCCAGACTCACAGGCCTAGTAAAAGGCTGAGATTTAATCACAAGATGATAGAATATTTTCTTTGTTCCTCAACTGACCACCACACCAACAGGGATCCTGAGAAATACAGTGTTTTAGAGCTGAAAGAGCTGCAAGATACAGACTCTGGCTGAAAAGGAGTACTTAAGGCATCCCAAAGTCAAGAGGAGAGACAATAACAAGGAAACTAGAGGAGTTTGAAGCCTCTGGCATCTAGAGCCTACAGCAAACATTGAACGCAGAAAAAATTACAGCCAGATTCCCATAAATCCTCACAAAACAGCATGTCCTGTTTCAACAAAAAATTACAAGGTATGAAAAATGATTTAAAAAAAAAAAACTTGAAGAGACAAAGCAAGCATCAGAAGCAGACCTAGTTATGACACAGATGTCAGAATTATCAGATAGGAAATTTAAAATAAATATAATTAATATGTTAAAGGCTGTAATGGAAAAACAAATAGTATCCCAAACAGATGGGGAATATAAGTAGAGAGATGAAAACACTAAAAGATAATCAAAAGGGAATGTGAGAAATAGAAAATATATTATAAATTAAAAACACCTTTAATGGGCTTATCTATAGGTCATACACAGCCATAGAAAGAATCAGTGAAGGTGAAGATAGGCTAATAGAAACCTCCCAAACTGACATTCAAAGAGAAGAAAGAAACAAAGAAAAGAAAAGAAGAAAGGAGTGGAGAGGAGAGGAGAGGAGGAAGGGAGGAGAGGAGAGGAAAGGGAGAGAAAAAAAGAATGAACTAGAATAAAACATCCAAAGAATGTAGAAAAATTTAGAAGATATATATGTGTGTAATGAAAGTATTAGAAGGGGATAGAGAAAAAAGAACAGAAGAAATGTTTGACAAATCATCACTGGGAACTTTCCAAAATTAAATAAAGACACCACACAAAAGATGAGGCAATCTCAGAAGATACTAGGCAGGACAAGTAACAAACAAACAAAAATTGCACTATATTCAGACTTCTGTAAACCAGACAATAAGAAAACTTGAAAGAAGTTAGAGAAGAAAGTATCTTATCTACAGATGAATGAGGATAAAAGTTACAGTCAATTTTTCATCAGAAATTATGCAAGCAAGCAAGATAGTGTATTGAAATATTTAAAGTGTTAAAAGAAAAAATACACCAACTTAAAATTGTGTATTCACTGAAATTATACTTCAGAAATGAAGGAGACATAAAAACTTTCTTAAACAAACAAAAATGGAAGAAATATATTCTCAGTACACCTGCCCTGAAAAAAAACTTTAGAAGTTCTTCAGGGAGAAGGAAAATGATAATGCTAAAAAAAAAAAACCAAAAAGACAAAAAAACCCAAAAACGGTCAGGCGCTGTAGCTCACGCCTGTAATCCCAGCACTTTGGGAGGCCGAGGCAGGCGGATCACGAGGTCAGGAGATCGAGACCATCCTGGCTAACACGGTGAAACCCCGTCTCTACTAAAAATACAAAAAAAAATTAGCCGGGCATGGTGGCAGGTGCCTGTAGTCCCAGCTACTCGGGAGGCTGAGGCAGGAGAATGGCTTGAACCCAGGAGGTGGAGGTTGCAGTGAGCCGAGATTGTGCCACTGCACTCCAGCCTGGGCAACAGAGCGAGACTCCGTCTCAAGAAAAAAAAAAAAAACAAAAAACAGATCTGCATGACACAATGAGCATGATCGGGGGAGAATAAATAAAGGTAAAATAAAAGTTTTTACTTATTTTTATTCTTTATCTAAAAGTTAACTCTTAAGTAATGATACAAACAGGTGGTTACAGCATATGAGTAAGTAAAATAAATTACTACAACATCAATAATGGTTGAAAATAAGGAATTGGGAATATTCTGCTGTAAGAGAACAACATTGCATTTGAAATGGCAGAAGTATTATTTGGAAGTGGACTTAGATTAATTGAAAATGTATATTGCAAAGTCCAGAGTAACCACCAATTTTTTTAAATAAATATGATTATATGCTAAGAGACAACACAGAATCATTTTACATGCTCAATTAAGAGTGAGAAAACAGACTTAAAAGAAACCAATAAAATGGTTACAAATACAATAGATGATAATTCATCTACGTCAATAATCATTTTAAGTATGAATGGTCTAAAGGTACCAATTAAAAGACAGAGATTGTGAGAATAAATTTTTTAAAAGAACCAACTATATATTGCTACAATAAACCCACTTTAAATATAAACACTAAAATAGATTACAGGGGATGAATAAAGATATATTACATTAAGTAAAAGTAAGCTGAAGTAACTATCTTAAATTTAGTGAAACCAGAAATGTATTAAGAACAAGCAAAATTATTAGAGATAAAAAGGAGCATTCCATACTGATAAAGGAGTCCATTCCCCAAGAAGACATAGCAATCCTAAAGGTATATGCACTTAACAACAGAGTGCCAAAAACTGACATAAAAGAAAAGTAGACAAATCCACTACTATAGTTGGAGACTTCCAACATTCACCTTCAAGCAATTGAGAGATCAAACAAGACGGTACTCAGTAAGGCTACAGTAAAATTAAACAACACTATATATCAACCAGGTAACTGGCTTTTCTAGACGATTTTACCTAACAACAGCAGAATATACATTCTACTCACACTAAAATGGAACATTCAGCCAGATAGAGCACATTTTGGATCATAAGACATACTTTAACAAACTTAAAATAATAGAAATCACACAAAGTATGTGCCCATATTACAATGAAAACAAACTAGAAATTCATAACAGAAAAATAGCTGGAAAATCCACAAATATTAGGAAATTAAACAGTACACTCCTACATAGCACACAGGTTAAAAAAAAAAGTCAAGATTAATTAAAATGTTTTTAACTACATGAAAATACAACTTATAAAATTTTGTGAGATGCAGAGAAAGCAGTGCTTGGAGGAAATTTATGGCATTTATTATATGTATTTAAAAAGAAAAAAGATATAAAAATCAATAACCTGAGCTTCTATCTTAGGAAAATAGAGAAAGAAGAGAGCAATTCAAGCCAAAGCAAGCAGAAGGAAAGAAATGATTAAAAAAAAAAAATTAGAGTAGAAACCAATAAAACTGAAAACAGAAAAAAATTATAAAACTAAAAATCAGTTCTAATTCATCTAAATTAGGTATGCATCAGAATGTAGGTATAATCCATTTTGAGGCACATTTCTGTGCCTTTTCTGTGAACCCGTGGAATACAAAAGAAAAGCTATCTGCTCTCAAAAGATAATGAGAACGGAAACATGCAAAAAAAAGGTGTCACCATTCCCAAGCAATTTTGAAACCCAGCCAGGAAAACTCCATTTAGTTTCAAGCCTTGGGAATAACCTTTTGTGATTTTCAGCTCTGCCCTCTAGGATCTTGGCTCAGCTTCCTGGACTTCAGGATCTGCCCAATGAGTCAAGATTTCAATTTCATGAAAGTTGGCATGTGTTTACAGTTGAGTGACTTTATCAGCAGTTTCTTCACTGTAAATTTTTGAGGTTCAACAGCTTTTTTTCATTTATATTCCCTCTGTCCTTTTCAGGTCAAGGTAGCAGTGTTTCTACTGGTATAAAATTCTAAAAATCTTTGTGTGTCTCCTGTGTATGTCATGGAGATTTACTCCAGTAAACAAGAGAATCTTTCACAAATCTTTCCTGAATATTCTCATTTATATTTCTGGTATCTAGTGAGGAGATCCATGTGTCACATGACTAACCTCTCCAAAGAGCCCTCTGTGTGACTGGATACTAATCTTTAGAGGCACAAGCAAAAGGCTGTCCAGCAATGTCTTTGGTTTTCTCTCCAAAGTATAGTGAATTACCTAATTGTGGGTAATTTGAAATGTTGACAGGCTGGAAATTTCGCAAATCATCAAGCACTGGCTCCTTCTTGCTGAGCAATTCTTCCCTCAACCTATAATTTTCCTCTCACATTTTACGATTAGCAGCAGGAAGAGACAAGACACACTTTCAATACTTTTCTTAGAAATCTCTTTAGTTAAATATCTAAGTTCATTATTTACAAATTTGCCTTTTCACATAACTACAAGACAAGATTCAGCTAAGCTTTCTGCCACTATATAACTAGGATTCCCTTTCTTCAAGTTTCAAATAAGTTGTTCTTCCTTTCCATCTGAGCCCTCACTGGCAGGAACATTAACACCCATATTTCTAGCAACAGTGTTTTCATAAAGATTTAGGTATTCTTTAAGACTACATATGCTTTTTTCTACCATGTTCCTCACTTCTTTCTGAGTTCTCACTAGCAGAGTCATTAACATACATATTTCTACTAACAGTTTGTTTAAAGCAATCTCAGTTTTTCCCATCATCATCTAAATTATTACAGCCTCTGCCCATTGCCCAGTTGCAAGCACATTCCCCCATTTTTAGGTATTTGTTACAGCAACACCCCACTTATAGACAATAAAATCTGTATTAATTTTATATTGTTGCTATAACAAATTACCACAAACTTAGTGGTTTAAAGCAAGCAAATTTATTTTCTTACAGTTCCAATGGTCAGAAGTTCAGAATGGGTCTCAATGGGTTTAAGATTAAGGTTTTAATGTCAGCAATGATGTGTTCCTTTCAGGAGGTTTTCTATGATTTTTAAAACCATCAATGGCCAGTCAAGTCCTTCTTATATCACATTACTCTGACATAGATCCTTCTTCCTCTTACACATTTAAGGACACTTGTCATTATATTGGGCCCAAATAATCCAGGATAATCACTTCATCTTAAGGTCGATGACTAGAAACCTTCATTTCATTTGCTACTTCAATTCCCTGTTTCTATGTAACATAACATAGTCACAGGTTCCAGGGATTATAATGTGGAAATATGAGGGAGGCCATTATTCTACCTGCTACAGTCATTTAAACACACACACATGTGCATGCACACACACACACACACACACACATGGAAAGTCTAAGAAATCATCACATCCAAGAGGTGCTAAAGGAGACTATGATATCCTGATACTGTCCTTGAACAGAAAAAGGACATTGGGTAAAAACTAAAGCAATCTGAATAAATGATGGCCTTTAGTTAATAATAATGTATCACTATTATTTCATCAATTGTAACAACATACCACACTAATGTAAGGTGTTAATAATATGGAAAACTGCATCCAGAATATACAGGGACTCTCTGCCTTAACCCAGGTCTTTTTGCCAGGCAATACCAGCGACAGGAATCCCTTTTCCTGTGTATGAGATACACAAGCACATTGAAAGCTCTTGCGACAAAATGAAAAGAAAAAAAAAAAAAAACCCTCGGGGAGTATGCTCTTGACAATGAAAAACTAAACTATGGGCTTTAACACTATTATCAGAAAAAATGAGACTTGAAATCCAGTGAAGGGTTCCTGAGGTTTCATCAACTGTTTTACTTTATGTTGGAGAGAAAGAGAAGGAAAGCAGCTGAGTTTGTTTTCACGGGAAGCCAGGGGAGTCACAAGGGTATGTGGGCCAGATGTGTTTACAGGTGAAGCCAGCTGTGTGAGAAACAAGTCCACAAGTAGATTTTGTACTGACTCTAATAAGAAAATGCTTCAAGAAAAATAATTAAGAATTATGGGCTGATTAAAATTTTGGCCATCAAAAAGAACCAATGAACACGCTTTCAGGCCTCCAGCCTTGCATCCATTGTCAGCTGCTTGTATCCGGATCTTCCTAAGCAACTCCTACTCATACTGGAAGATTCTGTTCAAATGTCACCTCCCCTGAAAATCCATCCCCAAGCTGACTTATATGCTCTGCCTCTTAAAATTTCACAACTTCTAATACCTACTTTTATTATAACTCATCACATTCCATTTTGTATCTTTGTATTTGTTATTAAAGTCTGTTTCTTCATCACGACCTACACATCCCGCACCTCACCATTCTTAAACCTTAAGGCAGAGATTTTTGTTTGAGTCAGAAACAAAAATTGTGACTGCAGCAACTTGCATAGTCCCTGGCATTAAATACTGGGAAGTAGATCGTATGAATAAATGAAAGAAAGGAAGGGTAGGAAGAAAGAAAGAGAGAAAGGAGAATGTGGGGGGAAGGGGAGAGAGAGAGACCAAAAGGAAGCAAACCTACTAAAGGATTCCCTTTCTTCTAGTTTCAAATAAGTTGTTCCTTTTTTCCATCTGAGCCCTCATATCCTTTTCAGTCCTAAAGGAAGCAAATCTACTGAAGCTCAATAAACCCTATGTTGTTCTTAGTTTTGTTCCATGATCTGCAAGAGCCTAACAAATTAGTTTTTTTGAAACATGCTACTCTCAGCTCTGCTTATTTCATCGACCTATTCACATATTGCAGGGCCTATTTCCACCGAGACCCTTCTCATGTCCTCTTACTTTAAGCCCCCTTATGCATGGCAGCCCCCCAATGGTTACTTGAGTAATGCAAGCTTATGATTTATATTCCAGCTACCTTCTGGAAGGGGCTGTGGTCCAGCTGCACATTTGTATATTCATTGAGCTGTACTCCCAACTTCACAGCCTCCTGACAGCTACAGATGGTAAAGCCATTTTTCATAAGGCACATGCAAGGAGAAGAGGGACAGGTTTAAACATCACCTGGAGGAGACAACAGCTTTGGAGCAACCAAGAGAGTGAGGATTGATAGAGAATTAAAAATAGGAAGCAGATAGTATCTTTTCATTCTATTGACATCCACTTAAAGCTACACTACAGTTTCACCATTATCAATTACCATTACACTATTACACACTGTTCCGAATATTCTAAGTATCCTGGGACTTTATTCAGGAGCTTACAAGCACGGGCATTGAACTTTAGCTCTCTTCTCTCTCTCTCTCTCTCTCTCACACACACACACACACACACACACCCACACACACACCCACACACCCACACCCTTTCAAGTATGATCTTGCTGATCATAAGTGCAGGAGTGAATACTTCAAGAACAAAAAATAACAAGAAGTTGAAATGGCTGATGGTTGGCCACATATGTCTTCTTTTGAGAAGTGTCTATTCATATCCTTTGCCTAGTTTTTGATGGGGTTGTTTTTTCTTGTAAATTTGTTTAAGTTCCTTGTAGATTCTAGATATTAGACCTTCATCAGATGGATAGATGGCAAAAATCTTCTCCTTTTCTGTAGGTTTCCTGTTCAATTTGATGATAGTGTCTTTTGCTGTGCAGAAGCTCTTTAGTTGAATTAGATCCCATTTGTCAATTCTGGCTTTTGTTGCACTTGCTTTTGGTATTTTAGTCATAAAGTCTTAGCCCATACCTATGTCCTGAAAGGTATTACCTAGGTTTTCTCCTAGGGTTTTTATGGTTTTAGGTTTTACATTTAAGTCTTTAATCCATCTTGAGTTAATTTTTGTATAGGGTATAAGGAAGAGGTTCAGTTTCAGTTTTTTGCATATGGCTAGCCAGTTTTCCCAGCACCATTTATTAAATAGGGAATCCTTTCTATTCCCTATTTAATTGTTTTGTTTGTTTTTGTCAGGTTTGTCAAAGATCACATGGTTGTAGATGTGCTGTGTTATTTCTGAGGTCTCTGTTCTGTTCCATTGGTCTATATATCTGTTTTGGTACCAGTACTATGCTGTTTTTGGTTACCGTAGCCTTGTAGCATGGTTTGAAGTCGGGTAACATGATGCCTCCAGCTTTGTTCTTTTTGCTTAGGATTGTCTTGGCTATACATATAAAAAATTCATCATTTGTCATTAGACTAATGCAAATCAAAACCACAATGAGATACCATCTCACATCATTTAGAATGGCAATTATTGAAAAGTCAGGAAACAACAGATGCTGGCGAGGCTGTGAAGAAATAGGAATGCTTTTACACTGTTCATGGGAGTGTAAATTAGTTCAACCATTGTGGAAGATAGTGTGGCGATTCCTCAAGGATCTAGAACGAGAAATACCATTTGACCCAGCAATCCCATTACTGGATATATACCCAAAAGATTATAAATCATTCTGCTATAAAGACACATACACATATATGTTTATCGCAGCACTATTTACAATGGCAGACTTGGAACCAACCCAAATGCCCATCAATGACAGACTGGATAAAGAAAATGTGGCACATATACACCACAGAATACTAAGCAGCCAAAAAAAAGAGTGAGTTCATGTCCTTTGCAGGGACATGGATGAAGCTAGAAACCATCATTCTCAGCAAACTAACACAGGAACAGAAAACCAAACACTGCATGTTTTCACTCATAAGTGGGAGTTGAACAATGAGAACACATGGACACAGGGAAGGGAACATCACACACTGGGGCCTGTCATGGGGTTGGGGGCAAGGGGAGGGAGAGCATTAGGACAAATACCTAAGGCATGCTAGATGAGGAGTTGATAGGTGAGCAAGCCACCATGGCACATGTATACACCTGTGTAACAAACCTGCACGTTCTGCACATGTATCCCAGAACTTAAAGTAAAATAAAACAAAATAAAGAAATGGCTGAAGGTATATAGGAAGCATGTTTAAAAAAGAAAAGGGTTAGAAACCTAGTATTCTTGTCAAGAGTGAAGTTTACTGAGGAAGAATTACCAATGGGTCTTGGCTTTCATCTCATAACAGCAACAGTAGTTGACTCATCAAAAACAAAACATGGCTGACAGAAGAGGGAATCAATGAATCCACAGCAACATTTCTCCCAACCTGAATCAAGAGGTGTATTTTTACTGATGAGTGATCTTTTTTAAGAAAGAAAGTGATGGGCCACCTCTACCTCGGTTGTTCTCTCCTGTCACCCTATAGTTTATACTCCACATTTTGGCCCCTGCTTAAAAGCCTAATAGGACTCACTTGTGCTATTTTCTGTGTTTCCTTCATAAATCTGATCTCCAGAATTATACTCTTTTAGGACCAAAACTGAACTACCTGTTTTATTTTTTAAACCCAGTATTATTCAAAGTGACAGTGGGCAGGAACTTGAACCTCATCAAATAACTTCTTTCTCGTAAAATGTTTGGGTAATAATAAACACACTTTGTTTTCTTCATGATGAAGAGTGTCATCATTGTATTTTAAAGTGAATTTTCTTTTGGTTCATTACTTTAAACTGGCTTGGGTGTCTTTCAATTTTAATATAATTCCTATTGACAAATTGGCTTAAATCCTGGGATCTGCAACTTTTTCTTACCTCATCTTTCTCTCCTTTTCTATCTCCTTATCTCTTGTACTCATAAATTAGACTGCTGCAGCAGATTGAGGGAGATTTGCTATTCCAGATACTATTGAGATAGAGCACATTTATTCTATTTAACTATAGGAGAAATAGAAACAGAATACGAGAGAAGCTACATTATCTAGAGTAATGTTGGAGGATCAGGCTTGTGTTCCAGATCTGGTCATGACTTCATTCATGAGGACTGGTAATGGTGCCACAGAGGCCGCTCTACCTTTTGTACTACAAAGCCACATTGTAAAAAGCCACAGACCCAGCACAGAAAGACTCCACTGTTGGACGCAGGTTGAGATATTTGATTACAGTAATATACATATACAGAAAAAGTATTTAATAAGATATTCCAATAAAATGAATCTTAATGCGGCAGAAAAAAAACTTTCTTCTATCAGAGGAGAAATTTAGAGATTGAAAATAATCTACTTGGGAGTGGCATTTTGATCACATATGACTCAGGTACCACTTTCCACTAATATAATGACCCTCTGGAATAAAGAAAGGTTCAAAAAGGAGCCAAATGCTCCTTATAAAATACTATCAAGCTTTTTGTTTTTCAAGATTTCAATGAAACGATTATGCTTTCCTTTTTTCAGGGACTAAACTGATTTCTTCAACTCCCTGTACCAAGAAATGTTTGTGTTTAGGTAACTCAGAAAGAAACTTATCTCAGTCCTCAGTAGCGGAGAGATAGAACTGGAATTGAAGCTTCATCCACCTTTTTCACCATCACCCCATTCAAAGAACCAACCTGTTCCTCTTTACAGGCAGCAAATCCCAAGGCAGAGGGAAGAATCTACTTTTTTTAACCCACCTGAAATCTAGAATGCCAATGTTTCCAAAACACAAGTAGACATAGAGGCTTCAGACTCTTTTCTCATGGGTTTCCTGAAAGAGCAGATTGGAAACCCTGCATTTGAGTAGAAAGTCCTGACAGTGGTGCAGGACAATAGAGAATTGAGGAAATAGAGAGGGATCCAAAGAGGAGGTGTGTTCATGTGGATCTCCCTCCAAAGAATGCCTAAACTATGAGGGAGAGTTCCCCTACCCCTTATGTGGTATAAGAGAATGGCTTTGTGAGGCAGAGTCCCAGTTCTCCACCCTCTTACTCTGGACTATCTCAGAATGCCTCCTCAGCCCTCAAGCAAAAAGTTGCCTAAACTTCCATCAGAGTTCTAGCGTATGCAATGCGGAGAAGGCAGAATCACCAGGTTTAGGAATGGGGTGGGACCCTAATCACTATAGGCACTCTGGCAGGCCTGGGACTGATGAGGGAGCATGGGGATTGTCACTGGCCTCTTCCTGTGAATCACAAGATGGCAAGGACTACAGACTATCTGCAGAAGACTTTGCGTGCATAACATCCACCATAAAGCCAATGAGGTATTGTAGATCAACCCCTATCCTTGCCCTTGTTTAATCCAGCCTATACACTGACACCAGGGAGATTTTCCTACTATACACAATCATGTTACTCTCCTGCTCAAGATTATCCTCTGACTCCTCATTTCCCTAAGAAAATAGTCTAAATTCCTTAACATATCCTGGAAAACCTCATTATTTTTAGGGATTCAAAGTCCTTGGATTCCATGCTCAGTGCTTCTTTCATTGCTCTAGCTCATCCATGCCATCATATTAGGAGAAACTGAATGGTCACAAGAAGCTAAAAGCTATGAACAGCACAGTGTTCTTAGTCACTTTCATGTACTGAGGTATCTTCTCATCTCTGCTTGCTTCAATTTAATGTTTTTGTGGCAAGCTAACCAGAGTCACCATCACCAGTTGAAAGTTGGTCAATCAGCAGAGGTAGCTTCAAGATCCCTATGAGTTCCTTGAGGAAGAGGCTAGTTCCAGGGTGATTAAGTATTAATTAGAACTGCTGCAAAGAAAGGAATATTAAATGGCTATCCCAGAAGGGTCAATTCTGTCTGCAATTAATTTCTGCACAGCACAAATTTTGCCTAACTTGGGTTCTTTTCATGATTTTTATTTCCAGATAAGGTATTTTAAAACCTTGTTTGTTGTTTACTTGTCTAGGTGGGTGAGTATAATCTATTTAGATGTGCCCAGCACATAAATTATTGAATCACTTTCTTGCCCTAATTAAATTAAAAGTGAAATTTTCTACTGACCTTTAAATATAAGGAAGAGAGGAGAAGTTGAAAGAATCTACAAGACACAACTAATTTCAACCAGTCATCCCAGGACAGGGTAGACCTAGAAAACTCTTCCCATCTTTTTTCTGATTTCCAGTTTATTTCACAGAACTCTTGGACTTATTCCCATGGCATTCACTGTCAGGGAATCTGCTTTAGTGAAAAGAGAAGGAACTGCATATAGCAGACCCACAGAAGCTCAGTATCTCATTCTCAGGACTTGCTGGGACTGTTTTCAGCTCTTTGACCCAAGACAAGGAGAAAGGAGTGCCTGCATACTCCCTGGAGGTGTGATAACACAGTTATAAGTCAGCAGGAGTTGCAGATTGCTGCCATGAAGGTTTTGTGAAAGAGCCTGGAGGTGTCTGCTGCATCCCTCACTAGTTTTCTCTATCTTAAAGAAGTTAGCGTAAAGTCATTCAATTACTGAGTGTTAAGTGGACACCTAATTATGTCAAGTCAGTGAACGCCAGGCTCCCAGAGGCTGTTAGAATTTCTAGTTCTAGTTTTGAATCCCTCCTTATAACATTCATTTTGCCTTTCTCTCATTACCCTGAACAATGTGAATCTTTTAGGCTGCCTTTTTAAGAACAGGAAAAAATAGAAACTCAATGGAATTAGTCAATGTTAAATGATATAATGAAAATATTCTTCAAAGTTTTCAAAAATTAATTTTTCAAAGGCTACAATATGTGACACAGTGGAAGAGTGAGAGCTCTGAAATATAAAATATCCAGGCACCAACTCCATCTTTACCATTTGCCAGCCATGTGTCTTAGACAAATTACTCAACTTCTCTGAGTCTTAGTTTCTGGAAGATGGATCTCAAAAATGTGAAGGTTTATCTTTTCCATCTTTCCAATAAATTTGGAATTCCTAAAGGCTCATTGCTAAGCCTTCTTTTCTTATTTATATTTTCTTCTTTGATTATCTGAACCATACATATGGCTTTAATTCCCATTTCCACAGGTGCCTAATAAATTTCTATCTTCGACAGAGATCTCTCCTCTCATTTGCTGGTATATAGCTGATAACTCCACTTAGATGCCACAGAAGAAACCCTAATTCAGTGTCTCCACTAGGCAACATAGTCCTCTTCCACTATTCTCTATCTCAGGGAATCACTTCACCATCTATGTCATTTCACAAGTCAAAATCTTCGGCATTATCTTTGATTACTTTCTCACCTCATCTCCAACACTCAATCCATCAGCAACTTCTACCCAATTTACCTCCTAACATTTATTGAACAGGTACTATTTTCTCCAATACCTTGGATGCTACACTGTGACAGACTACCATCATTTCTAACCACAATATTCTCCTAACAGGTCTCCATATTCATAATTGCTACATTTCTCCAATCCATTTCCCTTCTAACATCCAAAGTGATCTTGACAAACAAAAACGTAATCCTGTTATGGTCATCCTCTTACAACAGTTAAGTGACTCTTCATTGCTCTCATGTTGAAGATCAGTATCCCTTCTAAGACCCACAAGTTCTGATCTCTGCTTATTTCTCCAGCTTTAGTTTATACTTTCTTCTCCGTTACTCTGACCTCTAGTTTCAATAGACATTTTATGGTTTTTAAGTGGGCCCTGATTCTTGCTGCCACTGGGCCTTTGCACACACAGTTCTCTAGAGCACACTCTCTCAATTCTACTGAATATAAGCACACATTTTCACATAATCACAATTAGCTTCTCTGTCATATGATAACTGCTAATATCATTTCCTTGAGGAAGCCTCCTCTGACCGAAAGATGCTGTGTACATTTGTGCAGGTTATACTCTACACAAGAGCATCTGGCTGAGGATCAAATGATGGGTAGAATCTAGTCACACTCCACTCACCAATTCCTATATCCTAACACAGAAGTGCACATCCTAGGACACCTTTTACCTAACTTTCTCAAAAGCATGGTGCGGGCTAGTTGGAAGCTATGCCCAATGTTCAGAAACTTGATCAAAGCTTTGTATTTCTTGCTGCCATACACCATATATTCTCATTCATAATACCACAACTGCAATTTTACATTTTTTATATAGATTATGTATTTGACCTCTCTCTCCTAGTAGACTGTAAGCTCCCAGGTACTATATCTGACTTGGTCACCCTGTTATCCATTGTCTAACGTAAACTTTGACATCTGGCAGGTGCTCAATAAATAGCTGTGGAATAAATGAAAAATGAATGACTATTGTTAGGAGGATAAATTTTTGTGAAAACAGCATGTAATTGCCTAAAACCTAGCAAATACCCAATACATGTTAGTTTGAAAATGAAAATGAATTATCTGACACTCAAATATTAAGTGACTCATTCAGAGCCACAGCAATATTAAGTGAGTGGTATGAGGAAAAGCCCCTCAGGTAATCATTTCATGTATGGAGAGGCTTGGGAAACTGACTTCTCTCCATACAGAGGGATTTAACACGTCTACTTGAAACATGAGGACCCATACATAACATTCTTCCCCAGTATTATATTCAAGGCAACATAGTGGGAAAAGTGGTCTTCAAAGGTTGCCTGTTTGCCCCTTTTCAAAAAATGGTCAGGAAAAGCTAGGCATTTGGTTGGTGCCACTCAGAAAAATTGAGCTGATGGCAGAAGTCCAATAAGACGTCAGTCACTGTCTCAGATAAAAATCATTAGGATCATCATAGCTTGCATGTATTGAGTACTTTTGGGACAGCCATTATGATAAGTGCCTTATATGCATTATTCATTTCATCTACGCAGCAAACGTATGATGTATTAAGTTGAGCTATATGAAATTGTCAATATTTGACCCTTTTTGACCTACAAAAATGACAATTTTATATGTTTTAACCTCATAGATACTGTGACACCACCTCCCCCCCCCCCATTTCCAGGATGATGAATTGAGGTTTCAAAAGTTAGGATTAAAGTCCAGAAAGCCTAATTCCAGAATCATGGGCAGCAACTGGAAACTGATTTTTGTCCTCACAATGGATAAAGGGTATTTTAAACTTTATCACTTCTCTCTAATTACTATTTTAGTTCCCCCAACTGTCTTTATGCCAATTCATGGCAAAACTCTATGTAATGAAATAGGCTTGTCTGCATGTCTCTGTGGGAAGACGATACCCCATTTCCTATCCAGCTCTGGAGAGAGAAGTATTCCCAAGGGCAAAGTGAACAGCATGCATGCTAAAGATGAAAGGGTGGCAAACATTCTCTAAGCCCTACAGGAAGGAAATAGGAGGTTAAAGGGCCCCTGCCTGGGCCTGCATGAAAGTAGAAAGGCCTCAGAGGGACTTATGACAAAGACCAAAACCCACATCACCAGCAGTCATGCCCTTCCCATAGCATCAGTGACTGGGAACATTAAGTCCTACTGAAGTCTTTTGCTTGGTCTAAACATTACCACTAGAAACACAGAATTGGCAGGAACCTAGGGATCACATCATTCAGACATTTCTTTGTAAAGATAAGAGTACTAATTAAATAAACATTTACTGAGCACCTACCACAAGCCAGGTGCTGCCACTAGTTATTGGTCACAAAGACATGAACCAGAGATACGGCCCCTACCTTCATGGGGTTTACAAATTGAGCAGGATGATGTGAGTTACCCTTCACCGCAGCATGATGAGAGCTAAAAGCTCAGGATGCCATTATAAGTATGCTCTGGTATGAGAATTTTCTGAGGAAATGACTCTAACTAAGACCTAAAGGATTTTAACAAACTAGGCAAGCAAAGAATGGCGGGCCACTAAAGCAAAGTCATCAGCTCTGTGATGCAGGCAACTTACAAGCCTCCCTTTGCCTCATCAGTAATCAGGATAATGTTATTTAATTCATGGGATTCTGGTGAGTATTAAATGGACCAGTGTATGTAAAATACTTAGTGCGTAATAACTGCTCAATAAGTAAGTATTCTCTTTCCCCATTTTTTCGGCCCCAGCACATTTTCTGCTATGTGTCTTTGTCTTTAATCTTAAGAAAATGAGCTCTTCAGGGTCAGTAATTTCAGTCTGCTTTGATATTTGTTTAACTTGTTGCAATGTTAAGGGCTGAACAACATAATCTGAAAATTATGGCCTTTCACATAACTGACCCAAGAGTTTATCTTGCAGCCAGAGACCGAGTGCACTCTATTTTCAGCTCAAGCTGTTGTCCGTGTTTCCCATGATTAAAACTATGCATCATGTAGTCCCAGTTACTCGGGAGGCTGAGGCAAGAGAATGGCATGCACCCGGGAGGCAGAGCTTGCAGTGAGCAGAGATTGCACCATCGCACTCCAGCCTGGGCGACTGAACAAGACTCTGTCTCAAAAAAAAAAACACACACACACACACACACACACACACACACACACACACACACAAACCATGCATCACTAACTTTAGAAAGCAGAGAGTCTCAGATTATTTTGGACATGTCCAGTTTTCAATATCCCTCTAATTGTCTGTTTAGTCAAAAAGTTAGAGAGGCACTGTTTAGGGGAGTCCTTTTCATCAATAGTGTGTTAATTCAGCTGGATGAATGGTGATCTAGCAGCCTTTGGGACCACCAGCTTCCTAAGCCATTTGCATTTTCCATCTGGGGCAGTACTTAGTAGTTTCCACCACAGAGGTAATAAACTTGACCAACTACTATATGTCTCACATTTTTCCGGTTCTCAGCAATATTGCAGGGTGGCAGCTGAGGTCCTAGAGTGAAGTCAAACTAGAATCAGGGCCAAGATCTAGGGCTGCCCTTTACTGTCTCTGTGAGTTTAAGTAATTACACTTTAAGTACCCATTCACTCATCTGTAAAACTCATGGGTGTTTGGGAGATAACTGATGATGTTCTTTGCTTTGCTCAGTGTCTGGCATATACTATTATATTCTATACTATACTATACTATGCTATACTATAGATGTTAATTACTAATATTTTTATTATAATCGTAGTTATATTATTATAATAGCTCCTGCCCTTCAGGAGCTCTCAGCCATGTAATAATAGTATGGTATGAAATAGCTATTATTCATAATCTTATTATACTATAATTATCAGTAATGTTATTATATAATGTTATAAAAAATAAATTATAATATTGTCATTACCAAGTAGCTATCAATTAATGTGTTTTCTATGTACCAGTCACTGTTCTGAACTCATAACATAAATTTTCTTATTTAATTCCCCCCAAGGTCTTCTAAGATAAGTGTTACTATTATTGCCATTTTACAGATCAGGACACAAAGGCTCAGAGAGGGAAAACAGACACATAAGCATATAATTACCATTGATAATGCTATGGTGATGAGTGCAGGATGTTATGAGGGCACCAGAGACACCACGGAAGGGCATGGAATCTATTTTGGGAATAGCAAAGAAGGTATCCCAGAGGCCATGTATCACTGAGTTGAGTTTTAAATACTCAGAATAATCCAGATCAGAAAGAAGGCCTTCTCAGGCAAGGAAATGGCATGATCATAGGTTTAAAACCTGATGTGACTAGAGAATAAGAAATATTACCAGCCAACATGATGAAACCCCATCTCTTCTAAAAATGCAAAAATTAGACAGGTGCAGTGGCTCACACTTGTAGTCCCAGCTACTCAGGAGACTGAGTCAGGAGAATCTCTTGAACCCAGGAGGCAGAGGGTGCAGCGAGCCAAGATCACACCACTGCACTCCAGCCTGCGCAACAGAGCAAGACTCCGTCTCAAAAAAAAAAAAAAAAAAAAAAAAAAAAGGAACTATTACCAGAATTTAATGACCTGGAGTGTGAACAATAGTGAAGACAGAGACAGATTTCAGGTATGTCACAATGGAAGGTGAGCCAGGGCCAGATGGTGAACAGCCCTGCTTGGTCTCTGAGGAGCCAGAGAGCACACTGTATGTGTCAGTGACTTTTTGGAGAATTTACTCCAAAAGAGTGACATGACCAGATTATAGGCTAGGTAGGTAGATCCCTGAGGAAGTAAAGACAATGAACTGGAGGCACAGAAATGAGTTAGAAGTCCAGGTAAAAGATGAGGAGAGCCTCAATTGGAGCAGTGCTTATAGGAATTAGTAGAAGGGAGGGGTTAAAATATACTTAGGAAGTAAAATCATCGAATTGAGTGAGCGATTGATAGAGGATGAAGATATGATAAAAAGAAGGATCAATGCAGGATTGCTCCACAAACTGGGATGCAGAAGAAAGAAAGAAAAGTAGAATGAACCTGGGGAAGGTTGAGACAGCAAATTCAGTTTAGAAACCACTCAGTTTAAGGCTATGTGACATCCAGGTAGCAGTGACCAGTTGGCAACTGGTCTAGCAGTCTGAGGCTCAACTCACAGGTTAAAACTAGAGATTAAGATATTGGGAGAGGGGATATCTGCATATCCATGATGGCTTAAGCCCCTGTACAGGATGGAAGCCCCAAGGAGAATGGAAAGAGTAAGAAGATAAGAGAGCAAAGAATAGGCCGGGCACGGTGGCTCAAGCCTGTAATCCCAGCACAATTTGGGAGGCCGAGACAGGCGGATCATGAGGTCAGGAGATCGAGACCATCCTGGCTAACACGGTGAAAACCCATCTCTACTAAAAAATACAAAAAACTAGCCGGGCGAGGCGGCGGGTGCCTGTAGTCCCAGCTACTCGGGAGGCTGAGGCAGGAGAATGGCCTGAACCCGGGAGGCGGAGTGTGCGGTGAGCTGAGATCCGGCCACTGCACTCCAGCCCGGGCGACAGAGCGAGACTCCATCTCAAAAAAAAAAAAAAAAAAAAAAGAGCAAAGAATAAAACCCTGGAAACTAATATTTAAAAAGTGAACAGAGTAAGAACTTGCAAAGGAGATGAAGAAGGACTATCAGAAGGGTGGAAGACAAAAGAGCAGAGTGTGATGTTCTGGAAACCAAGAGAGGACATGGTGCCCAGTGCTGCTCAGTGCAGAGAGTTAAGAAAGACAATAACTGAAATGCAGGCATCTCATGCCCCTCTAGAGGTCAGCTATGGCCTGGGCAAAGCAGGTTTCTACTAAAGGGCTGGGCACGGAAGCCAATGAACTGAGACAAAAATGGGGTGAAAGGAAGTGAGGGCACGGCCTTCAGCATGGTCAGGGGTTGTTGTAACACCAGAAGCCATATCTCATTATTATTTCTAGATCTTCTGCTTCTGTTTCAACTTTTTTTACACTGACTTTTGTACTCCTAGGTTCTAGAACCTGCTCTGATCAGGACTCGAGGCCCTAGAATAACAAAGTCACAGTTTTCAAAAGCAAGATCAGCAGTGCTTTAATGTCAAAGTAGTACTGTAGGACCAGTCACTCAAACTTATAAAATGAAATCTCACCCTTCTACATTGTCAATAATCAGGGTGATCTGAGAAGACCCTATTCACTACTGCTTCCTATTTCAGGCCACCGCCATTTCTCTCTGGACCACAGCAAGAGACTCTCTGCACCCTCACCCCCTTACATCTATATGCCACACGACAGCCAGAATGTTCCTGTTGAGAAGGAAATCAGATCAGGTCTACCCCCTGCTCAAAGCCATTCAATGTCTTCCCATCTCACCTGTAATAACTTCTAGTCTTTACTACTGTGTAAAACCCCTACATAATCTGGCCCCTGCCTAACTCTTTGAACTCATTTCCTATAATTCTCCCCCTTGCTACTCCTCTTTGGTCACATGGACCTCCTTGCTGCTCCTCCAACACAGCAAGCACATGTCTGCCTCAGGAACTAGACAATTCTTTTGCCTAGAATTCTCTCTCTGTAGAAATTTGCATGAAATCCTTCATGCTTCATTTAGTATTCTGTTTCTATTTCATAGACAGATACAGATTAGATAGATATAGATATATCTATTTCTGCATCTTTCAATCCATATATATGGTGGATATGTCTATTTCTATATCAATGAAGAATATAAGCTCTATGAGGGTATAAACTTTGTCCATATCTCTAACTCTTAGCACAGTTTTTGGCATTTAATGCACAATTGTTGAGTGAATAAGAAAATGAATACCTAAATGCAGCTATAAAAAATCAGTCGCAAAACCTGAAACAGAAAAGAATGAACCAAACAGAAACTAAGCACAGATATAATTCCTCTGGCAAATATGTACCAAACACTTCCAATGTGTCTAGCATCATGTTAGACACAAGGTAGACATACAAGAAGTCTGGTCCATGCCCATATTAAGCAGGCAGTTCAACTGAATAGACATGTTAAATAATTAGTGAAAGACACAGTTTATAGAAAAGTACTGGCAGTCTTTAAATTAAAACTCTAATTAGTTCATAATTTGTATTGCCTTGCTCTGAGTCACTGGATTTTTCCTACACCCATCACAGCTCCTAACCTCTGCCATAAATGTGTCCTTCCTTCATGGCTCTCCCTGACAGCACCAACCACTGGAGGCCTGGCTCACCACCTTGCTAACTTCCTCAGTGAAGGAATCTTCCCATTTTGCTACTTAGGAATTTCCCAGGCACTGGCCTGGGAAATTTGTTATTTCTGGCCTAACATCTGCCCCTTTCAAGGCTGACAGAAACTCAAGGATATAACCAAAGGATAGTGTTGCTAGTGCCACATCTGTCTGATACATGCAAGTAATTGGGACTAGTTAAAGACTTAAGCCATCTGTTTCACATTGATTGCAAAGGTTTTTAACACCAGTATATTATGAAAATGTGTGCCTATTATCTGTCCATTAGTCAGAAATTACCTATGTGGTTATTAACATTGTCTCATTGATCCTAATAAGACATGAAAAAGAAAGTGAGAAATATATTGACCCATTTTCCTCTGAATAGAATGATGCAGAAAGAGGTGGATTTCTAAGGATCAAACTGTTGGGAAAAGAGGTCAGGTCTCCTGAAGCTTGATTCTGTGTACCTCCTCTTTATGGTCACCATTGATTTCTGAATGGGGTCTCAAGGTTTAGTAGGGAAAAAAGAAGAGCAGAGTCAATAATTTTGATTTCTTGACAAGGCCTTTGCCTCAGTAGTAGATTTTCCTTCAAACAAATCTCTTGGAAGAAAAGTCTCATCAGGTTACCCCACTAACTTGGAAAATATATCATACGCATAGGATACATTAACTCAAATATGAAACCAGCAGAAGTGATGATCAGACAACAGTAACAGACTGAAGAATCTTTTCTTTTGTTAGATAAAAAAAGTCGATATAGTAATGATTGACCTCATTCACAAAAGTCAGCCAACTCTATGCAATGACTCTCATAACACCAAAGAAAATAAAGAAATCCGATACAATGTTTTGATATCTCCAAAAGCAGGAGGTTTAGGTTAATTGACATATATTCTTTTCTAAATTCAGAGGAGAGAATGGATTCATTCACTCAACTAACATATATTAAGCACATGTAAATAAAAACACTTAAAAGTAAATACAGTGAAAGAGAATGGATATGAAGAAAATATAATTTTCTTGCAGCAGCATTTCTGTGACACATGTCTGAGAAGTAGACACAGAAACAAGAAATGACACCAAAATCATCCATGGAAGGAGCAAAATACTGTAACACAAGCCAGTAAGAAGAGATAATATGCAAATTTTTTTAAAAGGCCATCTGTTCATTTTACAATTATTTCCTGAGCATCCACAACATTCCTAATACTGTGAAGCATAAGACAAAGGTACTACTTTGACAGATCTTAAAATTTACCAGAGAAGATAGAATATATACATTAAAGCTAAATAAAAATCAATGCAGTATTATATTATTTGCCAATCAAATGGAAAAGTAGTCTATGTGATTTTCAAGCATTTGGAGAGGAAGTCACTCTGGATTGGTAAAACTGGAGGGAGTTTCTTGGAGGAGGCAGGAATTAATCTGGTATCAGATGAAGCATAAAATTTAAACATGTGAAGAGGAAACTCATTCCAAGCAATGAAAGCAAATGAAAATAAGTGCACATAGATGAGAAAGGATATGGTGTGTGTTAGTAATGCTTGCTATGATCACAAAATTGCAATAATCTTAGTGGTGAAACAAGATTAAACTTTATTTATTGTTCATATAGAGTTTAATACAGATGTCCCCAGTTCCCAATGAGTGAGTGGCATTCTACCTAGTCATTTAAGGACCTAACTCTTGTTGTCTTGTGGCTCTCCTCTCCTTTGGGTCTTTGACATCTTCTCCCTTTAGTTAGTGGATGGGAAAGACAAAGAGTAAGAATGGATTATACATAGAAAATTGTTACGTACCAGACCTAGAAGTGATATACCTCACTTTTGCCCACATTTGTTTGGCTAAAACTCAGACCTAACACCTATTGCAAGGGAGGCCTCACTGAATGTCTAAGAAGACAAGGAAGTAGGCTGTGGTGGACACATAGCAGTCTCTGTCATAATGTGTTTGGGGGAAAGAAAGTAATTTAGCTAGAGCAGAAGGTTACAGAGATAGAAGATGAAACCAATGATGGAGAAGTATATGACACAAGACTGTTCTCTACGAGCTTAGGAAAGAATAATAGACACAAAAAGTTCAAAAACAAACAAAAGGCTGTGATTCATTCTCCTGAGAGTGATGCATAAAATAGATGGGAAGGAGGTTCATGGTATTAGGAGGTTACTCAGAGTGGCATGGTTGGGAAAGGTTTCAAGAAAGATGTGAAGAAAAAGCTGAGTCTTTAGGGATAAATTCAGAGAGGTAGACAGTATATGAGTGTATATCTCAGGTGGGATAGACATAGACAGATGTGTAAAGAAGAGACAGTACGCAATAATACAAATGAGGAGGAGGACAAAGAATGTGAGCTAGGGCAGAGGGATAATTGTAAAGCTGATAGAGTCAGATGAATGGTATTTATCAATGGGTGTTTTCTGGCACTGGAAGCAGGGGGACAATTCTTCACTTGTAGGACTATCACACATTACAGAACTTTTAGCATGCCTAAACTCTACCCATTAAATGCTGGTACTGCTCCCAAGTAACTATGACTATGAAAATTTCTGCACTCTTCCATACCTCCTTCCTGGGGGTAGGGAAGGAGCAATAACGCTTCTACTGAGGGCACTGGCCAGAGATTAAGAAAAGAGGAGGAAACCTTTGGTTCAGGGTCCTGAATGTGAAGCTAAAGAGGTTAAGCCAGAGAAAACAGGAAACAAGAAGTGACTATGGGCCTTTAACTGGGGCTTGTGCTGAAAAGAGTTTTCTAATCACTTACTTCTAGCCTTGATGTCCAAGATGATGGCACCGCTAATTCAAAATTATGTTTCCGACTCAATTTGCGGCATTAACTCACAAAAGACTTATACCCAAATCAAGTCGATTAATCCAAGTGTCACATATGGGCATTCAAATATTAAAGAATAAATTCCTGAAAATTCAGGACACTTCTAAATTAAGACCACTAAATCAGTCTCTTACCTCCTGAGGCTAGAATGGTATGTAGATGGAAGTAACTTCTCCTAATGAAAGAAATCAATCTGGCAAGAAAACCAGAGAAGTAAAAGTAACTTGAAAGTGTCTACATTTCCTGCCCACCCAGCCTTATTTTCTAAAATTTTTTACTATTTAGAGAGTCACTACAGTTGCTTCGGGCATGTCAAGCCCTGCCACACAGCATGTCTTCCCCTGATTCCAAAACCACTGGAAATGGTTTTCAATAGGATTGCTGATTTGCCAAACTACACTTTTGTCCTCATCGTCTTTGCCCCTTGAGTGGCCCTTTAAAATAAGCGATTTTTAGCTGAAGAGCCTGCTGAATGAAATAGAGCTAACCCATTGGCTGGGATTGCCTTCTACCCTACAATCACAGAAACTGGCTGGACCCTCATAGCACTGATGTGGGACAATCAGAGTTAGGTCAGATGCACTTCCAGGCCTGATAGGAAATGTCACTCAGAGATGCCTCAGCTGCAAGAGAGACAGCTCAAAATTGGTGTTTGAAAATAACCATAATGAGACCCAGAGACGGAGCACTTAAAAGGTTTGAAGGGACAAAGGACAGATTTACAAAAAATCCCAAGGGACTGTCTCTCATAAAGAAAAACAGGTAATAATTTTCCCAAACTAAATGATTTCTTTTATAATTCACTGATAGTTTTTTTTCCTGAGGTTTTCAAAATGAAAATATGGAGAGGAACAAGGTTTCTCCCTCTTTTGAAGATTCCGATACTCTCCAAGAGGGCTCTGATGTAATTATTGGGACATCAAAATCAATTACTTCAACTAGATTATTTACCTCCTTCTTTCCCAGGGAAATGTTCTCTGTTGAGGGAATGGGGCTTTTGATTGAGAAAGAGAAGAAATGGGTAACTTTGACATATGTAAAATTCTAAGGTTTAGAGCTTTGGGAGGACCAGCTCTTTAGGAAAATGGGAAAGGAGGGGTTAGGAGAGAGGCGGAGAAATGAAGGAGAACGTCCCATCCACGCATCTCTCACTACCTCTAGAAACACAGTAAAGGGGATTATTTTTGTCTGAAAGTAAAAGAGAACTACCATTCATTCCACTTACAAATATTTATGAGATGCTTACTTGGTACCAGGAAGTACCAGCTTTGTGAGTATCCAATAATGAGTAAGAGAAGCAACAAACAAAAACCCTCCTGCTCTCATTGGAAAGCAGGAAAAAAATGATGTAATCAAATGGGAAAATTCACAGCTTCTATGGAGAGAAGTTTGGGAGGAATGCTAAAGAAGGCTGGGGCTTAGTTAGAAAGAGGGAGCTTATGAGAAGAAAGAAAGGCCTTAGGGACAAGCATGGGTGGAGGTAAAGGTGAGGAAGCTAAGATCAGATGGCCATGATGTTCTCAGTAAGGCTGGAGGCATTTGCTGAGAGTAAAGCTCGAGAAGGAAGAGAACAAATAAGTGCTGAAATATAGTAGATGTGTTCTTCATTCTAAGTCTACTGGTGTGCCTGCATTTTATTCACTGGAGGTATGTGTTCTTGTAGCAGCCTTTTGAATGAGCTGATGTGCACGCATTTGATAAAATGCTCATATCAGTCAGGTATTTTCACCTCCCTGAACCTTTTATGATATTCCAACAACCTGTTAAATTCTCCTTTTGGGTCTAGCAATCTGTGCACCTTCTGATCTTGTATGAATTCCTCTAGGAGTCCCTTTGGAATTAACTACTCTGTCTTTAGTATACACCAACAAATGATAATTAAATACCTGAAAAACTACACATGAAAGTTAAATAGCAATTTTACTGGAAAATTCAGCCCTAAATGCTCTACTCCTTGTGTTTCTCAAATACTCCAAGAGTGCTCCCACCTTGGGGCATTTGCACTTGCTATTTCCTCTGGATAGCCTCCCAGAGAGAAATACAACTTACTCCTTCATCTTCTCTTCCATTAGGTTTTGCTCAAATGTTACCACTTCAGCAAGGCCAACCCTGAAACCCCTTCTTAAACTGCAACCTTACAGGATTCGCATCCTCCTTGCCCTCCTCTATTTTTCTCCCCAGTGCTTACCACCTTCAATATACTATATAATTTACTTTTTAAATTACATATGTCTCTCCATTCCCTGCCAAGTATGAAACCTTTGTAGGCATGTATTTCTTTTCTTTTCTTTTACTGCTATATTCATAACCTGGAACAGTATTTGATAGTAAATAAATTATTTGTTGAAAGAATGAAAGATAGCTATGGCTCATTCTGTCTCTCAAAAAAGGGAGTCTGAAAAAGCCCCTCTCAGAAGTATATCTGGCTTCCAAAATCTTTGGTAATGGGTTCTAGATTACCATGCTTATTACTGTGTTATAAGCAACATAGCCAATAAATATTGAATTTGTTTATTGAGAACTCTCATCAAAGCAACAAAAGGCAGCATATAAAATAAAGAAAAGAGAGAGAAAGAGAGGAAGAGGAAGTAGAAAAAGGAGATGAAAGAGGAGGAAGAGGAGAAGAAAGAAGAATGAGGGAAAGAAATAGACAAAGCCAAGGGAGGAGTCAGCTTGTAACGAGAAAAACAGCATGTAATGAAAAACAAAAGAAGACTCAGCATGTGAGAAAGTGGCCAACTGGCTGTCCTTCGCCATTTTCCTGCCTTCCATGCGCCTGAGGACAATGGGATAAGGGGGCATGTTCCAGCTGGGCCCCAAGCCTCCATTTGCTAACCTTGTTTGCCACTTTCACTGTGGGAAGGACTGTCTGTGCTCTTGTAGCTGTGCTTTAATTGAACTGGGCAAGATCAGGTAGATTGATTACCCATTTAGCAAAATGCTCACAGGGATTTCCTCAGAAAATTAAATGCACTGTAGACTACATATTGACAGAGACAAAATGCTCCTTTGAAGTGCATGTTAGGATGCTTAAGAGTTGTTTTTATTGGGTCTTGTATTCAAGACCCTGAATTTCAGTGCATGTGTTTTCCTAATGGGAGTAAAGCTTCACAATTATGTCAAGAGATCCTATATACAAATAGTAGCTTTATATTCAACTTAATGCATCCAGTGCACAAAGCAAGGTCAACTTTTACTTTTCTGGAGATGTTTTCAATTCTGTAGGCCTCATTACCTTCCAACAAAACACAAACTGAAAAGTCTACAGTTGTTTTATTATATACAACCCTCCTGCTACCAACTTACCCCACCAAAACAAGCAAACAAACAAACAAAAAACCCACCTTATTTGAAGTTCTAAAGAGCTTTTATCCCACTTCACATCAGAGGATATTTTAAATCCTGGGATTGAAGATGAGTGTTAACATGCTTGCTTAATCCATACTCCAGTTGACACTACCATTTGACACCATACCAATGCTGGCAATGGTCTATGGCTATCTACTTTGGGGGCTGTGTACAGACTTTATGTAGTGCTAAGAAATGGGCTTTCATATCTCATTGTACAGCTGACTATAACCTTGGATATACTCAACTCTAAAATGGATATAATAATCTATATCACATAATGTTAGGAATAGCAAAGAATACATGAAGTACCTAACATGGTCAAGTCATATTGCTAGATCTCAACAAGAAATAATTTCATTCTACCTTTCCATACCTGACTTTCTCATTTTTATAATTTTTTTTTCTCTTATTCAAGGTCATCATAGATACCAGGTTCTATACACTCCTACCTCTTTTCGACCCTAGGCTGATCTCACTCAATGTAATAAATGGGACTGGGATGCTGAGGTCAGCACAGGTTTACAAAAATGCCCTCACCAGATGGTAAGCAACTGATCTACACTTTAGGAGAAGATTGCCTCACCCAAGTAACAACAGTACCTGTTTTTTCCATTTTGAAGGGAATGCAGCCTTACAAATATTTATAACTTTATCCAGTAAAAACTGTAAAATATTAACCTGTTGATCTCTATCTGGTTAAAATTTCCCCCACATAAATACCAATAACAATACTTTATATCAATTACTTTTAACTAGAAATTTATAGAAACCCTCACAGGAAGTATCAGGAAAGTGTTCATAATAATTACAATGAATACCATCTATTTATTACTGTGCACCAGAAAACATGTTATCATTTAATTCTTACTTTAAAAATTGAGGTCTATTCCTAACCTTTACCACTGTAAAGATAAGACACATGCTAATAAGTTTATGATAGAAGGAAATAAAAATGAGAATACAGAATAGAAAATTAACAATAGGAAAAAAATTACAAGGTCAAAGTTAGTGTTAGAAAAGACCAGCAAAATTGTCTGGTCTTGACTACATCGTGCAAAAAAAAAAAAAAGAGAGAGAGAGAGAGAGATAACACAAATTACCAATATCAGGAACAAAAAGGAGGTTTTCATTAAAGGTTGTACAAACATTTAAACATATAAGAGGGTAATATTATAAGCAGCTTCATGCTAAAAAATTCTACAGCTTAAATGAAATAAACTTCCCAAAATAAACACTTATTAAACTGACACAAGATAAAACAGAAAATTGGAAGACCCATATACCTGCTGGTAAAGAAATTGAATTTATTATCAAAAACTTCTTCACACAGAAAACTCTAGGCCCAGGTGGTTCTACTGATGAATCTATCAGACATCTGAGGAGGAAATAAAACCAAATGTACACAACCTCTTTGAAAAAAAAAGAAATCACTTTCCAATTAATTTTATGAGGCCAGAATAAAACTAATAGCAAAACCTGAATAAAACATTACATAGAAAGAGGGAACAATATCTTTCAAGAACAAAATGTAGACACTCTAAACAAAAATGTTAACTAAAATGGGTCCGGTTGTATGTAAATAGGATATTGCATTATGATATAGTGGTATGTATTCTAAGAGTGCAATGTAAGTATAACATTTAAAAATAAATGTCATTCAACACATTAACAAAATGGTTGAGAAAAGCTATTTTATTACATCAATAGATGCACAGAAAACACTTGACTAAATTTCTCTTTTTTGAGTTTCTTTAATTTGTTTTTGGGTACACGCACTTTCAGGCTTGTCTGTTTGTTTTTATTTTTCTCAACTTTATAAAGCTGTTAATTGATAAATAAAAATTATATATCTTTATGGTGTACAATGTGATGTTTTGAGATGTGTATACATTATGAAATGGTTAAATCAAGCTAGTTAATATCTTTATCATCTCACATACTTTGTTTTGTGTAATAAGAATATTTAAGATTTACTACTTCCGGAATTTTCAACTATACAATATATTATTATTATTATTATAGACACCATGCTGCACAGCATATCTCCAGAACTTATTCATCTTTTCTAAATGAAACTTTGTATCCTCTGGCAAATATCTTCCAATTCTCCCCCCAAAACATTTGACAAATTTTAAAAGGTAAGTCGTATTTTTGAATCTAATAAAATGAAGAATTGAAGAGAATTCATTAAGATGATCAATGGTTTTGATAAAAATGAAAAATTGTGATCATACTTAATGACGATTAAACACTTTTCCCATTAGATACAAACAAGGCAAGGATGCCCACTCTCACTGTTCCTATTCAACTTAGGTCATGGCCAGGGCAGGTGAAGAAAAAGAAATAAATAAAAGGCTCAAAAATTTAAAAAGAAGTAAAGCTGTCTTATTGCAAATGACATGACTGTTGTTGTTGTTTTGAGATAGAGTGTCACTCTGTCACCCAGGCTGGAATGCAGAGGCATGATCTCAGCTCACTGCAACCTCTGCCTCCCAGATTCAGGCAATTCTCCTGCCTCAGAGACCTGAGTAGCTGAGATTACAGGTGCACACCACCTCCCCCAGCTAATTTTTGTACTTTTATAGAGACAAGGTTTTGCCATGTTGGCCAGGCTGGTCTTGAACTCCTGACATAAAGAGATCCACCTACCTTGGCCTTCTGAAGTACTGGGATGACAGGCATGAGCCACTATGCCCAGAGACATGATTGTTAACACAGAAAATTCTAATACATTTGCAAACCATTTAATATAACTCATAACTGCACTTAGTAAAATTGTAGAATGCAAAAATAATATACAAAATTAATTGTATTTTACTTAGTAAATTATAAAATTTAATTAAAAACAACTCTACTTCCAATGTCATCAAAAATCACAAAATACTTAATAAGTTTAACATAATACCTGTAAAATGAAAATTGCAAACATCGTAGAAAAAATTTAAATGTAAGAGAAAAGATATACCATGTTCATTGATTATAAAACTAATATTTTTAAGATGTCAATTATTGGCAAACTAATCTCCACAATTCTTCTCAAATTATTTGAAAGCAATTCCAATAGTGATCCCAACAGACTTATTTGTAGAAACTATTAATCTCATCCTAACATGTATATGGAAATGCAAGACCTGAAAATCCAAAGCCAATATTGAAAAAAGAATTAAGTTACAGAATTTTTACCATGATTTCAGAATTATAAAGCTCTTGTAATGAAGGAAGGTGGTGTTCCTGCCATAAGAGTCAGTAAATTGATGATTTTATCATGGGGCAGAATATAAATCAGAAATATACCCACACTTGCATGGTCATTTAATTTTTGGTAAAAATCAAAGTAACCTAACATGGTAAGGAATCTCTACTTAACAAATGATGAAACACTAGATATGAATATATGAAAAAACTTTGACCCTGACTTCACACAATACATAAACATTAATTTATAATAACTCCTACTCCCAAAAGTGAAAACTAAAACTAATAAGACAATATCATTGTAACTTGGGAGTAAGAAAAGCTTTCTTAGACTGGACACAGTAATCAATAACCATAAAAAGAAAGAAAATGACAACTTAGGCTTCATCAAAATTGAAAATTTCTGCTCATTCAGAAAACATTAAAAAAATAGGCAAGCCATGAGGTGGAAGAAAATATTTGTAAAACTGGTATTTGACAGACTGTTATCTAGTTAATATAAAAAATTCCTACAACTCATTAATAAAAAGGGAATTCTTGCTTCTGCCTGCTAAGCTCAAGCACATCTTCACTGTTCCATATCCTATGTTTAATGAGGCCCACAGGGCTAAGCCATAGCTTCTGTTGTCTTGTTACTTACAGGCACTGGGAGATCTACAGGGAGGGCTCCAGGACATTCTAGAATCCAGGAAACACATTTAAAACCAAAGGCAGTGTATGCCTGCATGGAGAATGGCATGCTTGCACTGGTCAGTGCCCCACCTCAGTCAATAAGCATGTGCTGTGCTGCTGCTGCTGCTGCTGCTGCTGTTGCTGCTGCTAGAACATGGAAATGACCATGAATCCTGCTGCCACCACCTGATGAAGTGCCTTGGCTGGCACCACCCATCATAGTGTTGTTACCAGAGGTCTATAAACATCTTGGCCACTCCAGCACAGCAGGTTTCTAACCTCAATGGTCCAGAAAACAAAGCTGGCAGACCCCCAGAATTAGAGCACACAGCATAGGAGTCCTGAACTGATATTTGTCCCCCTAATCTTCAGCCAATTGACTGCACTCATCTTAGACCAAAATCAAAGCCCCTAAAACATCCAAAAGGATAAAACGAGGGAGTGGAAAGCCTATTCAAATGGCACCAACTTCAAAGACTGAAGGAACATCAGCCCACAAAGATGAGAAAGAATCAGCACAATAACTCCGGCAACTCAAAAAACCAGAGTGTCTTCTTACCTCCAAACAACCACACTAGTTTCCCAGCAATGATTCTTAACCAGGCTGAAATAGCTGAAATGATAGAAAAATAATTCAGAATATGAATAGGAATGAAGATTGTACAAATCTGTTCTCACATTGCTATAAAGAAATACCTGAAACTGGGTAAATTACAAAGAAAAGAGGTTTAATTGGCTCATGGTCCACAGGCTGCACAGGCTTCTGCTTCTGTGGAGGCCTCAGAAAACTTATAATCATGGTGGGAGGTAAAGGTGAAGCTGGCACATGTTACATGGCTGAAGCAGGATAAAGAGAATAAAGGGGGAGGGGCTATACACTTTTAAACAACCAGATTTTGTGAGAACTCACTCACTGTCACATGAACAGCAAAGGGGAAGTCTGCCCCCATGATCCAATCACATCGCACTAGGCCCCACCTCCAACATTACAGATTACAATTTGACATGAGATTTAGACAGAGACACAAATCCAATCCATATCATTCTGCCCCAGCTTCTCCAAAATCTCATGTTCTTCTTACTTTGAAAAACCTCCTCTGAAATCTAGAGGGAGGCTCCCAAGCCTCAGTCCTTGCCCTCTGTGCACCCACAGGCTGAATACCACAGGCTGTGTCCTGATATGTAGCTGGGGCCCTTTTAGCCATGCTGGAGCTGGAATGGCTGGGATGCAAGAATCAGTGTCCCAAGGTGCATAGGGGAGCAGGGCCCTGTGCTGGGTCCATGAAACCATTCTTTCCTCCTAGGCCTCTGGGCCTGTGATTGGAGGGGCTGCCACGAAGGTGTCTGAAATGCCTTCGAGGCATTTTCCTCATTGTTGTGACTATTAACATTCCACTCCTCTTTACATTCCTCCCCATAATGTGAGATTTTATTTTCTACCACATGGTCAGGCTGCAAATTTTCCAAATTTTTATGCTCTGCTTCCCTTTTAATTTCCAGTTGCAGATCATCTATTTGCTCATGCATAGGAGCATAAGCTGTTAGAAGCAGCCAGGTTACTTTTGAAGGTTTTGCTGTTTAGAAATTTCTTCCACCAGATACCTACATCATCTCTCTCAGGTTCAAAGTTCCACAGATCCCTGGAGCAGGGGCACAATGCCACCAGTCTCTTTGCTAGAGCATAGAAGGCGTGACCTTTACTTTATTTCCCAATAAGTTCCTCATCTCCATATGAGACCACCTCAGCTTGGACTTCATTGTCCATATCACTATCAGGATTTTGGTCAGAACAATTTCAAAAGTTTCCAGCAAGTTTCAAACTTCCCCTTATCTTCCTGCCCTCCAAACTCCTCAAACCTCTGCCCCTTACCCAGTTCCAAAGCTGCTTCCACATTTTCAGGTATCTTTATAGCAATGCCTCACTTCCCAGTACTAATTTGCTGTATTAGTCTGTTCTCACACTGCTATAAAGAAATTCCAGAAACTGGGTAATTTATAATGACAACAGGTTTAATTGGCTCATGATTTTGCAGAATGTTCAGGCTTCTGCTTCTGTGGAGACCTCAAGCAAGTAACAATCATGGTGGAAGGTGAAGGAGAAGCTGGCACATCTTTCATGGCCAGAACAGAAACAAGAGAGTGAAGGGGGAGGTGCTATACACTTTTAAACAACCAGAGATCTCATGAGAACTCACTGACTCTAACAAGAACAGCAAGGGAGAGGTCTGCCCCCATGATCCAATCACATCCCACCAGGCCCTGTCTCCATCATTGGAGATTACAATTTGACATGCAATTTGGGCAGAAACACAAATCCAAACCATATCAAAGATCACTGATATTCAATAGAAAATCAAAATCATATCCAAGGATTATAAGAAATATAATAAAATAATACAGGAGATGAAAGATGAAATATGGCCATTTTAAGAAATAACCAGGCCAGGAATGGTGGCTCACACCTGTAATCCCAGTACTTTGGGAGGCCAAGGTGGGCAGATCACTTGAGGTCAGGAGTTTGAGACAAGCCTGGCCAAAACGGCAAAACCCCATTTCCACTAAAAATACTAAAAATTAGCCAGACATGATGGCATGTGCCTGTAATCCCAGCTACTTGGGAGACTGAGGCAGGAAAAGCACTTGAACCCAAGAGGCAGAGGTTGCAGTGAACCAAGATCATGCCACTATACTCCAGCCTGGATGACAGAGTAAGACTCTGTCTAAAAAAAAAATAAAAAATAAAAAAGGAACTAAACTAATCTAATAGATCTGGAAATGGAAAGCTCACATAAAGAATTTCAGAATACAATCCCAAGTATTAACAGTAGAATAGACCAAGCTGAGGAAAGAGTCTCAGAGTATGAAGATAGTCTCTGAAATTAGTCAAAAATAAATAAATGAAGACTGAATAAAATCTCTGAGAAATATAGGATTATGTGAAGAGACCAAATCTATGACTCACTGGCATCCCTGAAAGAGAGGGAGAGAAAGCAAGTAACTTGGAAAATATATTTCAGAATATTGTCAATGAAAATTTCCCCAACCTCGCTAGAGAGGCCAACATTCAAAGGAAATGCAGAGAACCCCTGTGAAATACTAGCCCTGTGAAATACTAGCCCTGTGAAATACTACATAAGAATACCATCCTCAAGACAAATAGTCATCAGATTCCCCAAGGTCAAAATGATTAAAAAAAAAAAAATGTTACAGGCAGCTAGAGAAAAGAGGCAGGTCATCTACAAAGAGAACCCTATTAGGCTAACAGCAGATTTTTAAGCAGATCCTATAATCCAGAAGAGATGGGGGCTCATATTCAGCATCCTTAAAGAAAAGAATTTCCAGCCAATAATTTCATATTCAGCCCAACTAAGCTTCATAAACAAAGGAGAAATAAGATCCTTTTCAGACAAGCAAATGCTGAGGGAATTTGTTATCATCAGACCTACCTTACAAGAGAAAGAGATCTTGAAGGCAGTGTTAAATATGGAAAGTAAACATCACTACCAGCCACTACAAAAACACACTTGACTACATAGACTAGTGACACTATAAAGCAATCACAGAAACAAATCTGCATAATAAAAAGCTAAAAACTTGATGACAAGATCAAATCCACACATATCAACACTAACCTTGAATATAAATGGGCTAACTCAATTAAAAGGCATAGACTGGCAAGTTGAATAAAGAAGCAAGACCCAAGGGTATGCTGTCTTCCAGAGACCCATCTTACATGCAGTGACATACACAGTCTCCAAGTAAAGGGGTGGAGAAAAATCCACCAAACAAAAGGAAAACAGAAAAAAAGCAGAGGTTACTATTCTAATTTCAGACAAAACAGACTGTAAACCAACAGTGTTAAAAAAAAAAAAAAAAAAAAAAAGACAAAGAAGGACATTACATAATGGTAAAGGGCTCAATTCAACAAGAAGACCTAACTATCCTTAACATACATGCACCCAACACAGGAGCACCCATATTCATAAAGCAAGTTCTTAGATACCTATGATGAAATTTAGATAACCACACAATAATAGTGGGAGACTTGAACACCCCAATGACAATATTAGACAGATCATCGAGTAAGAAAACTAGCAGAATTATTCAGGACCTGAACTTAACACTTGACCAAGTGGACCTAATAGACATCTACAGAATTCTCCACGCAAAATACTTTCTTCTCATCTGCACATGGCACATACTCTAAAATCAATCACACAATTGGGCATAAAACAATCCTCAGCAAATTCATAAAAAACAAAATCATACCAATCACACTCTCAGACAACAGCACAACAAAAATAGAAATCAATGCTAAGAAAATTGCTAAAAACCATAAAATTACATGGAAATTTAAAAACCTGCTCCTGAATGACTTTTGGGTTAATAATGAAATTAAGGCAGAAATCAAGAAATTCTATGAAACTAATGAGAATGAAAATACAATACAGAATCTCTGGGACACAACTAAAGCATTGTTAAGAGAAAGTTTATAACACTAAATGCCCACATCAAAAAGTTAGAAAGATCTCAAATTAAGAACATAATAACTAAAGGAACTAGAGAAACAAGAGCAAACCAACCCCAAAGCTAGCAGAAGACAAGAAATAACCAAAATCAGAACTGAACTTAAGGAAACTGAGACACAACAAACCATAAAAAAGATCAGTGAATCCAGGTGTTGGTTCTTTACAAGAATTAATGACTGATAGACTGCTAGCTAGACTAATAAAAAAAAAAGAGAGAGAGAGAATATCCAAATAAATACCATCAGAAATGACAAAAGGGAGGTTACCACTGACCCCACAGAAATACAAAAACCCTCAGAATCTAACATCTCTATGTATACAAGCTAGACAATCTAGGCGAAAAAATGATAAATTCCTAGAAACAAACAACCTCCCAAGATTGAACCAGGAAGAAATTGAATGCATGAACAGATTAAAGAGTTCCAAAATTGAATCTGCAATAAAAAGCCTACCAACCAGAAAAAGCCCAGGACCAGAAGGATTGACAGCCAAATTCTACCAGATGCATAAGGAAGAGCTTGTACCATTCCTACTGAAACTATTCCAAAAAACTGAGGAGAAGGGACTCCTCCCTAACTCATTCTTTGAGGCCAGAATCATACTGATAATAAAGTCTGGTAGAGAAATAACAAAAAGAAAACTTTACGTCAATATCCTTGATGAAAATAGGTGGAAAAAATCCTCAACAAAATACTAGCAAACAAAATTCAGCAGGACATCAAAAACCTTATCCAATATGATCAAGTAGGTTTTACCTCTGGGATACAAGGTAGGTTTGATACATGCAAATTAACAAATGTGATTTACCACATAAACAGATCTAAAAAAAGAAACATATAATCTCAGTAGATGCAGGAAAGGTTTCAATAAAATTCAGCATCTCTTCATGTTAAAAACCCTCAGAAAACTGGGCAATGAAGGAACATACTTCAAAATAATAAGAGCCATCCGTGAAAAACACACAGCCAACATCATATTGAATGGGCAAAAGCTGGAAGCATTCCCCTTGAAAATTAGAACAAGATAAAGATTCCCACTCCCACCTCCCCTATTCAGCATAGTACTGAAAGGCCTAGGTAGAACAATCAGGCAAGGGAAGGAAATAAAAGGCCTCCAAATGGGAAGAGAGGAAATCAAACTATCCGTTTCGGTAGAAGATATGATTCTATACCTAGAAATCCCCATAATCTCTGCCTGAAAGCTCTTTGATCTGATAAACAACTCCAGCAAAGTTTCAGGATACAAAATAAATGTGGAAAAACCACTATATTTCTGTACACCAGCAACATTCAAGCTAAGAGCTAAGTCAATAATGCAATGCCATTCACAATAGCTACAAAAAGAATAAAATGCCTAGAAATAAAGCTTTAAAAGGTGGCAAAAGACCTCTATAATGAGAATTTAAAAACACAGATCCAAGAAATCAGAGAGGACATAAACAAATGGAAAAACATGCCATTCTCATGGATAGGAAGAATAAATATTGTTAAAATGGCCACACTGCCAAGCAATTTACAGATCCAATGCTATTCCTATCAAACTACCAATGACATTCTTTACAGAATTAGAAAAACCTATTTTAAAATTCATATGAAACCAAGAAAGAACCTGAATAGCCAAGGCAATCCTAAGCAAAAAGAATAAAGTTGGAGGTATCACATTACCTGACTTCAAACTATACAAGGTTACACTAACCAAAACAGAATGGTATGGTACAAAAATGGAACCGCAGACAAATGGAACAGAATAGAGAGCCCAGAAATGAGGCTGCACATCTACAACCATCTGATCTTTGACAAAACTGACAAAAATGAGAAATGGGGAAAGGACTTCCTATTCAATAAGTGATGCTGGGAATTGGACCTCTTCCTTACACCATATAAAAAATCAACTCAAGAAGGATTAAAGACTTAATCTTTAATTAAGATGGAAAATATAAAACTATCCAAATCCTGAAACATAATCACAAAGTACCATTCTCAATATAGGACCCAGCAAAGATTTTATTACAAACACACCAAAAGGAATTGCGACAAAACCAAAAATTGACAAATGGGATCTAATTAAACTAAAGAACTTCTGCACAGCAAAAGAAATTATCAACAGAGTGAACAGACAATCTACAGAATGGGAGAAAATTTTTGCAAACTATGCATCTGACAAAGGTCTAATATCCAGAATCTATAAGGAACTTAAATTTGCAAAGCAAAAATCCAACAACCTCATTAAAAAGTGGGCAAAGGACATGAACAGGAACTTTTCCAAAGAAGACATACACTTGGCCAACAAGTATATGAGAAAATGCTCAATATCACTAATAATTAGAGAAACACGTATCAAAACCATAGTGAGATACCATCTCAAATGAGTCAGAATGGCTACTATCAAAAAGTCAAAAAATAACAGATGGTGGCGAGGTTGTAGAGAAAAGGGAACACTTATACATTGTTGGTGAAAGTGTAAGTTAGTTCAGCCATTGTGGAAAGCAATGTGGTGATTTCACAAAGAACTTAAAAAAGGATTATCATTTGTTGCAGCAATCCCATTATTAGATATATACCTAAGGGAATATAAATTGTTCTACCATAAAGACACATGCACACATATGTTCGTCACAGCACTATTCACAAGAGGAAAGATACGGAATCAATCTAAATGCCTATCAATGGTAGACTGGATAAAGAAAAAGGGGTACATATACACCATGAAATAGTGTGCAGCAATAATAGAAGGAGATCATATCTCATACAGCAATATTGATGGAGCTGGAAGCCATTATCCTAAGTGAACTAACACAGGAACAGAACACCAAAGAACACATGTTCTCATTTATAAGTGGGAGTTAAACTTTGAGTACATATGGACACAAAGAAGGCAATAACAGACACCAGGGCTTACTTGAGAGTGCAGGATGGGAAGAGGTGAAGATTAAAAAATTACCTATCGGGTACTATGCTGATTCCATGGGTGATGAAATAATCTGTACACCAAACCCCCATGACATGCAATTTGCCTATATACCAAACCTGCACATGTACCCCTGAACCTAAAATAAAAGTTAAAGAAGAGTAATAATAGTATTGGAAGTCCTGACCAGCACAAGCAGACAAGAGAAAGAAATAAACAGTATTCAAATAGGAAGAGAGGAAGTCAAACTATCTTTGTAAACGACATGATTCTATATCTAGAAAACCTCAGTCTCGGCCTAAAAGCTCCTCCAGCTGATAAATAACCTCAGCAAAGTCTCAGGATACACAATCAATGTGCAAAAATCACTAGCAGCCCTATACACCACCAACAGTCAAGCCAAGAGCCAAATCAGAAATGCAGTCCCATTCATAATTGCCACAAAAAGAATAAAATACCTAAGAATACAGCTAACAAGGGAGGGGAAGATCTCTACAACAAGAACTACAAAACACTGCTCAAAGAAATCACAGATTACACAAACAAATGAAAAAACATTCCATGCTAATGGAAAGAATCAATATTATAAAAATGGCCTTACTGCCCAAAGCAATTTATAGATTCAATGCTATGTCTATTAAACAACCATTGTGATTCTTCACAGAACTAGCAAACTATTTTTAAATTCTATGGAACCAAAAAAAGAGCCTGAATAGCCAAGGCAATCCTAAGCAAAAAGCACGAAGCTGGGAGCATCACACTACTCAACTTCAAACTCTACTACAAGTCTACAGTAAATAAAACAGCATGGCCACTACAGGCTACAGTAAACAAAACCAAGAACAAACACATAAACCAATGGAACAAAATAGAGAACCCAGAAATAAGGCTGCACACCTATGGCTATCCGATCTTTAACAAACTTGACAAAAACAAGCAATGAGGTAACTATTCCCTATTCAATAACTGGTGCTAGAATAACTGGCTAGCCATACGCAGAAGGCTGGAACTGAACCCCTTTGTTATACTATATATAAAAATTAACTCAAGATGAACTAAAGACTTAAATGTAAAACCCAAAACTATAAACACCCTTGAAGACAACCTAGGCACTACCAGTCTGGACACAGGAACAGGAAAAGATTTCACGATGAAGATGCCAAAAGCAACTGCAACAAAACCAAAAATTGACAAATGGGATCTAATTAAACTAAAGAACTCCTGCACAGCAAAGGAAACTACCAAGAGAGTGAACAGACAACCTACAGAATGGGAAAAAAACTTTGAAAACTATGCATCTGACAAAGGTCTAATATCTAGCATCTATAAAGAACTTAAATTTATAAGAAAAAAACATTAAAAAGTGGGCAAAGGACAAAATCAGATACTTTTATATGTAATGAACAATCATATGGAAAAAAAAGCTCAACATTACTAATCATTAGAGAAATCAAAATGAAAACCTCAATGAGATACCATCTCACACCAGTCAGATTGGCAGTTACTAAAAAGTCAAAAAAATAAGAGATGCTGGCAAAGTGGTAGAGAAAAGGGGACTCATACATTGCTGGTGGGCATGTAAATTACTTCAGCCATTGTAGAAGACAGTGTGGCAATTCCTCAAAGACCTAAAAACAGAAATACCATTTGACCTAGCAATCCCATTAGTGGATGTATAACCAAAGGAATATAAATTATTCTATTATAAAGACACTTGCATGCATATGTTTATTGCAGCAGTATTCACAATAGCAAAGAAATGGAATCACCCTAAATGCCCATCAATGATACTGGATAAATAAAATGTGGTAGATATACACCATGGAATACTATGCAGTCATAAAAAGAATAAGATCCTGTTCTTTGCAGAGACATGGATGGAGCTGGAGGCCATTATCCTTAGCAAACAAACAGAGGAATAGAAAACCAAATACCACATGTTTTCTCTTATAAGTGGGAGCTAAATGATAAGAACACACGGACACATAAAGGGGCCTATCATAGGGTGGAGATTGGGAGGAGGGACAGGATTCGGAAAAGTAACTAATGGGTACTAGGCTTAATACCTGAGTGACGAAATAATCTGTACAACAAACCCCACAAGACAAGTTTATCTGTATAACAAACACGCACACGTACCCCTGAACTTAAAAGTTAAAACAAACAATAAAAGAGTAATAAATTTAAAATTTTTAAAATAACACAAATTTATTAAAAAGAAAACTCTCAAATAAGAAATAAGTAAAAGATTTTAACTGACACATCACAAAGGAGGATGTACAAATGCCCAATAAATACGATAAAGAGTTCAATCTCATTAGGCCTCAAGAAAATGCAGCTGAAATCATCATGAAATAAAAGCATACACCATAAAACTGGTAAATAAAGACAGATAACACCCAATAATGGCAACTCAGAACTCTCATACATTGTAGAGGGAATATTAAATGGTTCAACCAAAACACTGAGCCATTTATGATAAAAGTAAACATACATCTATCTTATGACCCAGAAATACCACTTCTGGAACTTATCCAAAATAATAAAACAAAATTTATAGTAGTTTTGTTCATAAAACTTTATTTTTCTTTTCCTTATGTTCACCAATGCTTACCTTTTGTTCAACGTATAAATTGAATACAACTCTTGTCAGCTGCCCAACTGTCTCATCCCTAGAAATATCCTGCTCTACTAACAATCATCAGGCAGAAAATGGAAGAAATAGACCGATTTATGGAGCCTTTATGAAGAGCCTCTGTGAGTCCAGTTGGATTGGACCTGGGTGCTGGAGTTGCTGTGACTCCTACCATGTTGGAGGATGTGCTAAAGCTCAACTCTAATTTCAGGAGAGGCTAAAACAGTTGAGGTTATTAGGAGACAAGTAACCAGAGGTATATCCAGTACTCTCTATTGACCAAACAGCTGAGGGCTAGTGCACATATGCACTATGCACATAAGCTGTATTTTCAAATATTGTAGTTGCCCAACTGTCAGTGCTTAGGTAGCTGAGGTGGAAACCTCATCATTCACTTTATAGACTTTCACTTAATACCCATATGCTCTGTACAAATCTCATACCTAACCTAAGCTACACTTTGTATTCCTGAGTTCTGACTTTCTCTGTTACAAACTTTTCAACGAATACCTTTCTAGTCCTCTGCTAGGGAGTTGTGGGGAGCATTGTCTTGTCAGCTGGAGAAAAGAGCTGGAGTGTTACTCATAGTGACTTTTCAAAATCCTGGTTTCAGCCTGCACCATCCTCAGTCTTCAGATGTACCTGATGCCTCCAATTCCAAAGACTTTCTGAGTTACTGTGGTACGAACAGCATCCTTGTTTTTTATTTACTCCAGTTGCATTAGTTACACTTTGACTTTCTCATATATACTAAATTAGTTAACATTCATTTCATCTTATTTTATTTATTATTTCTCTTCATTAATCATCTTCTACCCAATTCCTTATTTGCTGTGCATTTATCATTTTTAAATTTACTTATTCTGATTTTAGTATCTTTCAGAAATATTACATAGATCATTTTTAACTGAACATTCACTTCTCTATACTTCTTGACCTTTCTTTCAGATTTTCCAACTTTTCTTCTCTTTTTTTTTTCTTGAGACAGAGTCTTGCTCTGTAGCCCAGACTGGAGTGCAATGGCATGATCTGGGCTCACTGCAACTTCCACCTCCCAAGTTCAAGCAATTCTCATGCCTCAGCCTCCTACGGCTGGGATTACAAGGCATGAGCCACTGTGCCTGACCAGAATTTCAAAATTTTTTCTATCCCACTGAATGTCCATTTGCCTTTTTGTATTTCACTAGTTGTCTGTTCAACTAGGCAGGATCTTTTTATTTACCAAAGTATTAAGTGTTATCTTATGTAACTATTTATTTGTAAGCTTTAACTAATTCCTTTTTTAAACTGTTTGGTCTTTTCCTTTCATAGAGTCTTGTTCTATGCTTTTTTTATTTTTCTATTAATTTAATCATTTTAGATGTATCTCTCAAACTCTTCAGTAACTCAAAATTGTTAACAATATAATTCCCTGATGTTTGTTGTAGCTGCTAATGCTTCATATGGTAGATTATTTCCTCATGTATCATATAAGGTTTTATTTAATCTTCAGTAGACCTCTGTATGTGAAAATACAGTATACCCAAGGTTGAGAATTTATTCCTCAAGAATGATTTTATATTTGATTCTGTCAGTCATCCTCAGAATATTACCCACATGGGACTGAATTTTGTGTTAATTTCTTAATTGGATATCTCTCAGGACAAGAACCTAATGTAAATTCAAAACATTACCCCTATGATTTTAAGGCCTATGCTAACAATATATCAAGAAAGACTCTTTTTCACCCAAAAGCCAGGCAGACACATAAAGATGACTTTGTCATCTTCCAATGCTCCTGAGAAGATTGTTTTTTCACAGTATAATTTCACTGAGGTTATAGCATTTTTAAGGCTTCCTACTTTATATGTGTGTATGTGTGTTAGAAGAAGATATTAATCCCAGCTGTGTGATTCTTGTAAGTCCAAAATTTCATCTCTCATACTTGAATGAATATTAAAAGTAAAGGCCTAATCTTTCTCTTTAGGACACGTTCAGATAACTAAAATTGGACTTACCATTTCATCCTAAATAACTACAAAACTGGACAAAACATATGAGGGAATTACAGGCATGAACAACAGATAGAGCAAAACAGTGAGCCTGGAGAGAAGGAAAACATTTGAGTTGAATATTTGTTCACACCAGCTCTGTTTTACTACGGTGAAGAGAGGTAGAGTCAAAGCATAATAAAGGTCTTACTGCTCAGAAGGCAGAGATTTATGGTAGCTGAGCTAGCTGAAATTTGTGGGACAGGCTATAAAAGATGAACAAACTACACAGATGTTAGGGCCTCAAGATCTGAAAGGTGGCTCTCCTTCAGTTTATACACAAGGGCTGGACTGAACGTGCACAAGGTGAAAATCCATGAGGCCTATTACAGAGCGGCTGTTACAGAGGGAAAAACCTGCATGGTGACACCAGAAGTCATTGAGTACTGGGAAATACTGGAGTTCCAACCCACCCAGAGTGGAGAGACCTTACTGAGCACCCCTATATTCATTGTTGACTTCAAAAGTCAACAGTTTAGATGTAAGGACCAAGACCCAGAACAGGGATCACAAACATTTTCTGTAACTACTCAGGTAGTATTTTAGGGATTGCAAGCCGCAAATAGTCTTCATTGCTCTTCTTCCTCCTCCTCTTTATTCTTCTTCCTCTTCCTCAACCTTTTTAAAAAGTAACAAAAAAATTATACATTTTGGGCCATACAAAAACAGTTTGCAGGCCAGATTAGGCCCATAAACCATAGTCTGTGGATACTCAATCTAGACTACAATCAGCCAAATGAGTCTATAATGACTGGAAGAGACATTTGCTCCATCAAAAAGGACACACCAATACAAGACTACGTGGAAAATAAAGAATCATGATACCACCACAAGAAAGTTCCAGTAACTAACCAGAGAAAATGAAGTTCTATGAGTTGCCTGAAAAAGAGTTAGAGGAATCACATTGGGGATCTCAATGAGATACAAGAGAACACAGATGGAACACTAAATGAAATCAGAAAAACAATGTATGAACAAAATGAGAAGATTAATAAAAATAGAAACTAAACCATTAAAAAAAGAACAAAACAAATTCTGGAGATAAAAATACAATGACAGGAGAGAAAAACTGGAAAGAGTTTCAACAGGAGGCTCAATCATGTAAAAGAAAGAATTAATGAACTTCAAGACAGATAATTAAAATTATTCATGTGGAGGAATAAGAAAGAAAAAAGAATGAAAAAGTGAAGAAAGCATACAAGACTTACATGACAACGTCAAGTGAACAAACATATGAATTATAGAAATTCTAGAAGAAAAGGGGATATAGAAAAGGGCAGAAGGCTTATTTTTTAAAATAATGACTAAAAACATATCAAATCTTGGGTGGGATATAGACATTCAGATATATGAAACTCAAAGAATCCCAAGGAAGATCAAACCAAAGAAGATTACACTGAAGCATACAATAAACTAATTGTCAAAAGTCAAAAACAAAGAGAGAATTTTTAAAACATCAAGGAAAAAGTGACTTATCATATTGCAAGGCAATTCCTATTAGGCTATCAGTATATTTCTCAACAGAAGCTTCGCAGGCCAGAAGGGAGTGGGAAAATAAATCCAAAGTGCTGGGGTTGGGGGTAGGGGGGAACAACCTTATACCCAAGAATACTATACCCAATACAAAGCTGCCCTTCAGAAATGAAGACATTCCCAGACCACCCCTCACCCCCCAAAAATGCTGAAGGAGTTCATCTCCACTAGACCTAACTTATAAGAAATGCTAAAGAAAGTTCTCCAAGTTGTAATAAATGAAATCTGCTATGAACTGAATATTTGTACCCCCACCTCCCCTCAAAAAATCCATATGTATCCTAATGTAAGTGTATTAAAAGATATTGGCCCCCAATATGATAGTGTTAAGAGGAGGTGATTAAGTCATAAGGGAAAAACCCTCATAAATAAGATCTGTTCCCTTATAAAAAGAAGCCTGAAGAAAGTTGTTTGTTCCTTCTGCCATGTGAAGACAGAGCTAGAGGCATCATCTATGAAGCAGATAGTAGGCATTCACTAAACACCAAATCTGCCAGTGATTCCCAGGCTTTAGAACTGGGAGAAAAACACTTTCCTTGTTTATAAACTAACCATTTTAAGGTATTTTATAATAGCAGCCTGAACAGGCTAAGACATATGCTAGGTAACAACATAAAAACATAAAAGTATAAAACTCATCTGTAAAATTAAACATATGCTAAAATGTTAAATGCCCTAATATTGTAATTACGGCACATAAATCACATTTAATTCTAATATAAAAGCTAAAAGAAAAAATATAAATAACAACCAAGAATTTGTTCATTATTATACAATATATAATAAAAATATGTAAAGTATGACATCAATAACATACAATGTGGAGTGGGGAAAATAAAAATTTAGATTTCAAATACAACTAAAGTTAAGTTGTTATCAGCTTAAAATAGACTATTATAATATATTTTAGGTAAGCCTTGTGATAACCACAAAATAACCTCTAGTAGAGACACAAAAGAGAAAGAAATCAAAGCATAACATTACCAAAAATTAACAAATTGCAAAGGAACCAGGCAAGAGTGGAAGAAAGGAACAAAAGAACTACAAAACAGTCAGAAAATAATTAACAAAATGGCATTACCTATCAATACTTACCTATCAATAATTACTTTAAATGTTAAGGGATTAAATTATTCAATCAAAAGAAAGAGTGACTGAGTAAAAACAAGATCGAACTATCTGCTCCTATGAGATACTCACTTTACCTTTAAGGACACACATAGACTAAAAGTAAAGGGATGGACAAAGTTATTTCATGGAAATGGCAACCAAAAATGAACAGAGGTAAGCACAGTTACATTAGACAAAATAGATTTCCAGTCAAAATCTGTCACAAAAGGAAAAAAAAAAAAAAAAGTTAGTTTGTAATGATAAATTCAAGAGGATATACAGTTGTAAATACCCATGCACCAAACACTGAAGCACTTAAATATATAAAGTAAACATTAACAGAACTTAAAGGAGACAAAGATAGCAGTACAATAATAGTAAGTAATTTCACAACTCCACTTTCAATAATGAATAGGTTATTCAGACAGAATATCAATAGGAAAACAGCAGATTTGAAGTACACTTCAGAGTAAATGTAACTAGCATATATACAGAATACTGCATTCAAGAGTTGCAAAATATACATTCTTCTCAAGCACACATAGAACATTCTCCAGGATAGATCTTATATTAGACCACAAGACAAGTCTCAAAATATAATTTAAAAGACTGAAATTATATCAAATATATTTTACAAGAATAATATAAAATTAAAAATCAGTAACAAAAAAACTTGAAAACTGTACAAATTACATGGAAATTACTGCACTCTTGAACAACCAATGGGTCACAGAGTACATTAAAAGAGAAATCAAAAAAATGCCTTGAGACAAACAAAAAGGAAAACAACATACCAAAGCTTATGTAAGGCAGCAAATGCAACTCTAAGAGGGAAGTTTATGGTGATGAACACCTATATTAAAAAAAGAAATATCTCAAATAACCACCTCAAGGAACTAGAGAAAGAATAAATTAACCTCATAGTTTCCACAAGGAAGAAAACAATGAATATTAGAGTAGAAATAAATGAAATGAAATAAAATAGAAGCCAAAAAGACAAAAGTAGTTTTCTAAACAGAAAGGATCATGAGAGACTACTATGAAATACTACTATACATCAAAAAATTGAATAACCTAGAAAAACTGAATAAAGAGCTAGAAACATACAACATACCAAGATGGAATTATGAAGAAATAGAAAATATGAACAAACCAATAATCACTAAGATTGAAGCAATAATCAAAAACTTCTCAACAAACAAAAGCCGAAGAACAGATGGCTTCAGAGGTGCATATTATGAAGCATTTAAAAAAAAGCAATGCCAATCCTTCTCATGCTTTTTCAGAAAATTGAAGAAAGGATGCTTCCAAACTGATTTCAAAAGGCCAGAATTACCTTCACACCAAAGCCAGATAAGGACACTAAAATAAATGAAAATTAGAAGTCAATTCCCGATGACCATAGATGGAAAAATTCTCGACAAAATACTAGCAAAACCAAATTTAACAGCACATTAAAAAGATCATACACCAACACCCCCAAGTGGGGTTTGCCCCTGGAATGCAAAAATGATTACATATATACAAATCAATAACATTATATGCCACATTAACAAATGAAAGACAAAAATTATATAATCATATCTGTAGATGCAAAAAAAAAATTGACAAAATTCAACACCATTTCATATAAACACTCTTAACAAATTAGGTATAGAAAGGAATTACCTTAACATAATAAAGACCATATATGACAAACTCATAGCTAACATCATACTCAATGGTGAAATGCTAAAGTCTCCAACTTTATATTTGAACCACCTGTTTCTTTCTTCAATTCTGTCCATTTTTCTTCCTGCATTTGGGAATCTGTTAAGTGTATGTATGTTTATAATTCTTCTGCTCCTTGATACTTTTATCATTGTATAATGTCTTTCTTTGTCTCTCATAACGATTTTTGTTTCTTTTTTTTCAATGTTACTATAGCTACTCCAGCTCTCTTTTGGATACTATTTACATGCAATATATCTTTCTAGCTTTTCATTTTCCAACGATTTGTGTATCCAAGCCTCTTGTAGAAAGTATAAAGTTGAATCATAAATTTTTATCCATTTTACTTATTTTTTTAATTGAAGAGTCTAATCTATATATACGTAACATAGTAATTGATAAAAAACTTATTTCGGACATTTTTCTATTTGTTTGCTATATTCATATCAGTTATGTCTCTCAATTCATCTATCCATTAGTCTTTTTTTGTGCTAAACAGGTATTTTCTATCTTTTTTTTTTTTTTTTT